>NC_044035.1:81988244-82322639 GCF_901765095.1 Microcaecilia unicolor
AAGAGGGGGCTCCACTTTGCTCCAAATCTAGTTAACTGCAAAAAGACAAAGACCTTTCCTTCTAGCCACTCCACAATATCCCTCACAAAGCTATTAAGCAGATCCAGCCTCTTGACGTCATCCTGGATGATAAGGCATTACTGCTTAATGGCCCAACAATCCTCCTGAAGAGAGGGGAAAAAAAGGATGTTGAGGGATCCCTTCCTCTCTTCGGTTTTCTGTAGAGGATGGACACCCTAGCATCTGGAACAGGCATCATATTAATGGATTTCTCCTTCCTTGACCCCTGGTGGTGTACATGCCCGTGGTCCCTCTCCCCTAGCTTTTCCTGTGCAGTGCTGGTGCTTCTATCTCCTAGTTTATGCTGCAGTTGTACACTTCATTAATCATGCTTGAATTGCATGGCACTCTATCAATACACAGTTGCATTGTTCAGTGAACAGTAAACCTCATAGTTTCATCAAAATCCAGAGTAGAGCATTGACATGAGACTGTGTTAGAAGTCAGGAGTCAGGCAAGAGAGATGAGAGAAGGATTAAGAAAGTTATTATTTATTAATGACATTTTTGCCCCACATTAGCCTGAGAGTGACTCAGGTTCAATGTGGCTTACATAACAATTAAATGAATGATTAAACAGATAAAGTACAATAAATAATGTTATAACACTGGCTTTGTAAAACATATGTGGTGAATTAACCTGGATGCAACTGTTCTTAAGGGTAGATGGATAGAGAAGAAGATTAAATCATAATTAAGTTCGTAAACAAAGAAGTGAAGATGAATAAAAATGGGTATAATTAGGGCTAGATAGGATTAGGGAGAAAAGAAGAAGTAAAATTAATTGTATGAATGGATAATGTTCAAATAGAATTCTTTGCTTTCTGAAAGGCTAAAATGAAACAAAAATGAGTTTTCAGTAGGTTTCTGAAATCATCTGTGCATTTAATTGTTTTTGGTAGAGAATTCCAAATTTTAGTACCTTGATATGAGAAACTGGCATTGTGAATTGTTTTATAGATTACATTCCCAAAATAGCGAAATACAGATTGAGATATTCTCTGGATAATGATACGGCATTACTGCTTAATGGCCCATCAATTCTGCCAACATTATCAGCAACACTCATGGATCTATAATAGTGCCAATGCAATGGTAAGACTGCAAATTTAAAAAAAAAAAATTAACAGGCCAGCCAAAAAGCTCCTTGAGCCAAAAATGGCATGCAGGCCACAGTGTGCCCACCTTATTATCTTAAGAATATTCTTGGATCACAGAACCTTTTGCTAACAGAACAAAATGAAAATCTTCCTCCAGAAAGGTGCCCAGATTTATCAATTAAATGGAGAAACAATTACTAAGGTATACTCATACTTACTTTTTAAACCAATGAATTAAGAAATGATGATCAGCTTCTGCCAAGGAGGCTGTCTGTCTTAGAAAGTGAGCATAGATGATATATGTAGACGTACTATTAAATTGAGGGTTCTGGGGGGGGAGGGGGGAGATAAAAAGGTGAACCAGTACTCAGCAACTTTTAGAGGATTAAACACAAACTCAAATCATTACAAAATACTTATAATTATCCTGTGTGTGTGTGTGTGGGGGGGGGGGGGGGGGGGTTGTTGAAAACGTTGTATATATATTATACATTTATAAAGTTGATTATTTGAAATTAAAAATATTTAATAGCAGAATAATCACAAATGTTGACAATGTAATTCAATACAGCCAACAGAGTATTTAACTAGTTCTGGAAAGACCCTGAAGGCCTACAAGGATCTTTCTTACAAAGTACAGGATTTCCTGCCTAACTGCATTACACAGGGCCCCTTCAGTCCCATGCTATAGCTTAGAGAAAACCAACATCACAAAGAGAAGCTGATGGGTATATTGGGTTAATCATTTTACCGCCAATGGAAAACATTTGTTATAGATAATTTACTTTGTTTTCTCAGAACTTGGACCGTGTTATATCAGCCACACAAGTGAAAATCCATAGATAAGGTTAGTCTTTCAACAAATAGGACAACAGAATCAAAGCCAACAACATGCAGACAATATAATTTTGTTAGATGAAATGTAAGGAAGACAAGCACAGTGAACTGAGTTGAATTCCACCACTTCTCAAGAGTGACAGAGGATACAGCAGCCAAACCTATTGTTGCACTGAGAGTCAGTATCTAGTCAGCAATGTCAAGTAAATGTGTCAGCTGAACTCCAATTCATAGCTTTGCAAATTTCCTCAATGAAGGCCAGCCTCAGATGGGTCATTGACTTTGACCCATGGATGTTATCTTAAGAGCCTTGACATGGCCTTCTAGAGTCAAAGCTGCCCAAGCATAACAAAAGGAGATGCAATCTGCTAGCTAACTGAAAATGATCTATTTAATTATAGCAATCCTAGACCTGCTACAGTGAATTAAAAAAAATATAATTGGATGGATCGTATATGGGTCTTGGCTTTCTTGCTGGGCTTTTACACCTTCTGAACACATAGCCTAGATTAAAATGTTGGAAGGATATCTGGCTACTTAAGAGTATAAAGCCAACACTGGGAACTTGGGATGAGTATGTAATACCACCCTGTTATGATGAAACAGTGTTTCAACTGGATAAGTTACTGAGGCCTGTAGTTCATTCTGTGGGCTGAATCAAGTCAGAAAAAATATGTCCCTCCATATCAAGTAAAGCCCACAAAAGTTCAAAGGCTTACAGAAGCCTTTTATCAGCTGGGTCATGGCCAGGATTAAACATGCTGGGGCATTGGGCAGAAATAAGGAAGGGACTCCGAAAGCTCAACAGGCTGTATCTCCTTTGTTAGAAAGAACTGGAGTTCCTTGTAGCAAAGGGGCCCAAGACAACTGCCATTTTCACACACACACACACACCCAACAATAGTTCTGAGCACAGTGTGAAGCTTAATAGCAGGCTATAATTGAAGCAAGTCCTCAATAAATATGATAACTAAATGCTGAACAAAGATGGGCTTTCTTTCTACATCCAGGTGATAAGAATCAAGTACTCATTAAGATTCCAAAATGGAATGGATATATCTTTTGGATCTTACTAGATATTTGTAACATGAAGCTATTGGGCTTAATGGCCATTTAATCTGACCCAGCATAGCATATTTTATAATTTAATTTTGAGGTCTGATTCTGAAAGATGTAGAAGGCAGTCAAGCAGTTTTATGGACGGCAAGAGAAAAGATACATGGCAAACTACCTCCATTTAAACCCTTTTCTGGTAGATTACTTGTTTGAAAAGAGAAGCCCCTGAAGCCTTCAAATAAAAATTTAAACAAATAATTTTAATTTTCAACATCCAGGCTGTAAGGATCATAGACTAAATGCTGCAATGAACTAGGATTGCCCCAAACTGATTATTTCCTTATAAATGCATAACAAATTTGCCTTGACCAATGATGTATTATAGTTCTTTGGGTCTTTCTATGTTTTATCAAGGTCTTCCAAATCACACTAAGATCTGTCTATCAGTAAAGGGATAAGGCATCTAATGCTCGTCTGTCTTCTGGGCTTTTTGGAGTACAAAGCAGGACCTTTCTTGCTCAGTGAGATTACAGATAGAATAAAATATTTGAGTGGGGTGTACCTAAGAGAAATCTATTTTGCAATTTTATCCTGCCTTATCTATTCAAAAGAATTGTCCTAAGTGGCTTACATTATAAACTAGACCAAAATACATCATATAGCAGGCCCAGGATGGAACAATAGTTCATGCAGCGAGAGAGATTAGGTAATGTTTTGCAAACTATCAGGGACTATAAGCAAGGAAGCATATCTGGAAGAGGTGGAACTCCTGAGACTGCAAAGGGAGGTGTGCCTGGAGTTGGAGAGGAAGATTACTGTGGAGGTTTCTGCTTGTATAGAGCTGTTAAAATTGAATACATTGATGGAATTAGATGGTTTTCAGCAATCTTTTACAAAGTATTTAAGAAGGATCCAATGGTAAATATGCTAATCCACATTTTTAAGCAAACAGTAATCGAGCTCTAAGAGTGAGTGGCAAATTTTTCCAAGGTCACTTTTTTTTTTCAATGTACATTGGCATATTTACAATTGCATCATTTCACTCTCCAGACAATACAGAAAGACTCCTGAGGCAGGCCTTTGGCTGAAACACAGTGCTGTGTAGAGCCTTCTATCAATAAAACTTGTGTCAATAAGAATTTGAAGTCTCGTTGAGTTGACCCTGGAAAACCTGGTCCACACTGTTCCTGTATCTGTGTGTTCTTTGTGGGATTTCAGGGTTCCTCCACCCCGGTGGCCTCTCTCTGTATGCTTTGAGAGGGGGGTAAATTGCCACCCACTATGAACCAGGCCTCCATTTTCATTCCCTAATCTTGGTATTAAATACAGATATGAAAATTTTGTCAGCGGTATCAACAGGGTGTTTAGCTTGGTGCTCCCAGATTTGGTGTATAGTGATCCATTATTGTCATTGTCGTCTCACACTCACCTTAATTTACACCTCCCAAACTGCAAGGGTATAAAATATAAGACCTACTATGCGTCTAGTTTCCCCTTCTTGGGCAGCCAGCTCTGGAACGCTCTGCCAAGACCCATCTGGATAATCAATGACCATCTATCCTTCAGGAAAATGTTAAAGATCCACCTCTTTAAGAAAGCTTACCCGAATGACTCTAATTAAATTCTCAAACTAGCTGTCTGATCCTGAACCTGCTGACTGTTATCCTTTTAGACTATTTCTCCCAATCTCCTTATGCATCTCCCTATATTTCCCTACCATGCCTCCAATTCATCACCTTCATTACCATTCTTTCTACTCCATACCACTTCCCTCTACCTTTCCTTACCATCCTTCCTACTCCTTAGCCTTCCCTATCTCCTTTCTGTTTGTTATCCCATCTTTGCTTTCATTTATATCAAACACTACAACTACTCATTTACTACAATTAGTAATATTCTTTTCATGACTTTGTAATTGTATTTACTATGTAAGCTGCATTGAGCCTGCAACATGTGAGAAAGCGCGGGGTACAAATGTAATAAATAAATAAATTAGGATTCATACAAGAGCAATCCTGATAGTGCAGCTCCTTGAGGAACAAGGATAACGTCCATAAGATTTTGGATTTGGTGCCTATCATATTTCTGAGATTGGATGCTGAAAGAGCCTTTGGTAGGGTGCACTAGAGTTTCATGTTCATGGCTTTGAGGCATTGGGAAATATGTGAAAACTTCCTAAGGTGAGTGCAGGTGCTATACAATATGATGGATGTGTCTATATATATATTAATGGAGGGATATCGGAATATTTTCCATTGCAAAGGGACGCTACAGACATGCCTCCTCTTGCCATCATTGTTTGCTCTAATAATAGAGCTGTTTGTGGAGAAGATCCGGAAGAATGTGGCTATCCAGGGTGTGAAGGTAAGTGAGCATGAATGCCACATTAGCCTCTGATGACAATGTGATGGTAACTCTTACTAATCCTAGGTTATCCTTGAAAATGTCTTATAGGATATTATCAAATACAGGACACTTTCCAGTCAAAGTGAATTACACCAAGTCAGAGGCCAAGAATATATCAATAGAGGAGGGGAAGTGGCAACTATTGTGGAATATTTCCCATTTCATTGCCTTGCTAAGAGCTTGTTTGACTGGGAGCCTGCTTGTTTCCATCTGCCGACCATCACTGACCCTGATGGGACATTGGTTAGCTCCACTCCTTTGGTGATATCATAAAGGCAAGACACTTATTGCTGTGGGGCTCATACTGGAGATGCCATGTGCTGGAGGATATGCGCACCAACTTTGTTGCTCTAACAAAGAAGCGTGACTAAGGATCTCCTTAGGACACTCCTTTGGGAGGAGGGTTTGGTGATTTGTGTGTTGGGTTTTTCAGTATTGCAGACAGAGCTAGTGAGTATTACAAGCATTATTGAAGTTGTTATGGGGTGAAGGAAGTATGGGAGGTTAGCATCTAAGGCAGGTTGTAGACGTGTATGTTCTGGGGTTACTACAGCACTGAAAAAAGTATGCCTTTGCTCTGGTGTTTGAGGGGAGGCAAGAAAAATAGGTTGGCCTCATTAATGCTAAGTTAGTCAGAAATAAGGCAATGGTGGTTTTTGATATGCTTAACTTAGAAAAGTTGCAAGGAGTGAAAAAGGTAGCACTAGACAAATTTTGTGCTGTATCTGGGGATCTGCACAGGTCAGAAGAGAATTACATTGAGAATGCAGCTCCACAGAGAAAGTGTTGTTTCTTATCCTGAGGTGAGACTATGGTGATGCACTTTCATTCATCCAAGCACAAAGAAAGAGTGGAAGAAGCCACCTTCCCATCAGGCCTGGTAGACAGTGGAATCAGCTTTTTTCTGTTTAGAGTCATTCTGCAATCTCCTTGGGCAGCAGGAGTGTGCAGATCATCATGCTCAAAGATTGAAGGTCACACCACAAAATATTCTTTCCTGATACAGGCAGGAATTGCAGCAACTACAGAGAGTTGTCTTTTCCAGGATACCCTTCTCCACCTCCAAATAATTATGGAGTTGATTCAATCTCTTCTCGCTCTATGTGAAATTTGAGCACAATGCTTGTAGTCTTCTTCAGTATGCTGCGGAATCAGAGAAAAGACACCTGGAACATGGTGCCTAAATTTATGTTAACATGAAATATATATTAGAAAAATATTAGCAGTATTAAACACTCCTAATGTAGCCCTATTAGTGGGCAAAACATGGCCAAGTTCTGAATATTTCTGCTGCACTCTGGAAAGGTCAGAACCCTGACTTAGGAGACTTTCATGTGTATTTTCAAAGCACAAAGTTACATAGTAACCTATGTGACTAAGTGCTTTGAAAATGAGCCCCATTATTTTATAAATGAATAAAACAAAAGAAAAATACATATTTTTCTCTAGAATGGCAAAGAATAATGCCAGACTACAGCAATATTTTTAAATTAAGGGAGACCTTAAACTTAGGTCTCTTGTCTAGAGAAGAAGAAATAAAACTAAGGAGCTGAGGAGATTGCTGCACTCAGAAAGAGCCGTTCAGAACTTTGAACTGCAATTCTGAGCCATGGGTGAGCAATTCCATCGTTTCATCCCTGCACCATCAGGTGAGGTCACCTGCTTCTGTGCCTGACTCGGTCTTGCTTATCCAAGTTTTTCTCATAATCAAAAACATATTTTTTTTTTATTTTATTTTAAATTACATTTGTACCCCGCGCTTTCCCACGCATGGCAGGCTCAATGCGAAAAAAGGGCTAAGTGGGCCCAGGGGATAGGAGCTAGGCTTTTCCAGAGCTTCTTAGGAAGTATTCCATATTGGCATCAGAGAACATCACCACCTACCTGTGTGATTAATTAATCTTGCTTATCACTGCTAAAAAGTACTTCTGTACATGTAATCAATTTTCAGTCAGATTTTAATGTTACCTGTGAAAGTATAAAGTAGGCACGAAGGTCATCTTTGGTTCGTGACCTAAGAATAAAAAGTAGAATTAAATCATAACATTTTGAGGTAGGGGTAACACAAATTTTATTCAAAACCCTAGCCTCCTAAATCCCTAGTTGATATCACATTGTTGGGTCTTTCCTGGGACAAGAAGATAGAAAACTTCATGAGCCAACAACATGGCTTTGAAATTATAGTGTAAATTGGTTTAACCTAAATTCTAACCTTTGCAAAATCCCAGGAGACAATGCAAAAAAGATCATTGTAAAATTAAATTTAAAAAGTAGTATTTTTTATGTTGAACTCAAACGTTTTAAATATGGCTTTTCATATTTATAAAAGCTGACATCAATGCAATTTTGTTAATAGATTCTACTGAATAACGAGCAGATACCCTTTTTTTTTTTTTAAGATCCTACTTCATTTGGATTCTGTACACTCACATGATTATGTGTGCGTATAATTTCCCACATAATTAGGGTGCACATATTGTGTAAAAAAATTGCCCCAAACGCCCTCCCCCCAAACTCTCCACTGGATCCTTCTGGATATTTCCCCAGCATTCTCTGACCCCCGCAGATTTTCCAACCCACCTCTAAGGGTAGAAGCAATGCCCAATCATCCAGTGCATGACCCTTAGTATTGCATTCCAATGCATCACTAGGTCTGTCTGACAAATAAGGCAATATATGAAAGAATAAAGAATCTAAACTAACAAAAATTAAAACAAGATTAATAAAAATAGACTTAGCATACTTGGGGCCACATTTACTAAGCTGAATCTAGGCGCGTTAGCATACGCACCTACACAGTTAGTGTGCGCGTGCTAATTGTAGGTGCGTTAAAAATGCTAACGTGCCTTAGTAAACAGGGCCCTTGGTTTTGCTCATTTTATATCAGAAATATATTTGTAAGAGCAACCAGTTATAGTACATACAAACTGCAATATCAAAAAAGTACATGCACAAAAAATATATTAGTTAATACCCTTTCCATTCCTGTAATAGACTGTTAATGATTCCCTTCAGGACAGATTTCTGGATATCTTGAGGCTGCAGAAATAATAAACAGTTCATAAAAAGCCTGCATCTATAACTCCTGAAATAATTTTTATTTTAAATTGTTACATGGATTTTGTCTCCTCCCCCTGATATGTTACTTTTCTCTTTTCTTTTCTGCCTTCTCATAGATGACAATCCAAGTGGGGTTGTAATCAAGGTGTGTAAAAGGCGGGCTTTTACGGCATCTTGAACTACTATGAGAGTTACCAACCTGCAGTATTTCAGTTCCACAGGTTGCTGATTCCTGTGTAAAAAGATTAAAGTTGTATGTGAGCCACCTCACAAGCAGCATTATTCTATCGTTCCGAGAGTATCAGGCGACCAAGTTGTGGTCCAATGCTCCTGGGAACATATTAAAGGGGTTGACGACAATACAGAATAGGCGAGTCCAGAGTGCCCCCCTCCCACCAAACAAAAAGTACCTCTAGTGGTCTCCCCATTCTGAAGGCACCCCCGATTGAAGAAATCCTTCCCCCCTCCTGGAAGTTCCCCTAGGCCTCCCTCATCCCAAAGGACCCCTAGGCCTACCTTTATAAAATTCCTGGGAGTGATCCCCAGTTGCTCCTGCTCTTGCCAGCACCATCATTCAAGATGTCACTGGCAACCCCTGGCGGTAGCCTTGTGGTACATCTTCTAGGATTATCTTTTGTATAAGGGCAAAGACCTTAATTGATGCTTTCATTAGGGCACCTAACAGCGTAGTGCCCTTTAACACAGGTTGACAGGCTAATAACGTGGGTTAGTGCCCTAATGTACATTGATAACTATCCCCCTAAATCTCTCCAACTGTCAACTTTAGCTTCAATAAGACAAGACCAATAATCCATACAACTTAACTTGCTAAATTTAAAAAAACAAAACACTAGAACAAATAAAGACGCACAAAAAAAGCATGAAAATGTTAGTGAAACCTGGAACATGAATAACTGGAAATGGTTCTCAGGCAGGGAGTGATTATAAAACTGAAACTCTAAAACTTTTGAGGGCCTCCAGCAGTGCAGTTTAGACTGCTGGGAAAATAAAAGGGTTTATCAAAAATGAAAGGCATGCCATCAATTACTTCTTAAGATTCTGAAGATATCAAAAACCAATAGGGTAAATGGCTTTTGGAAATTGCTCCCACATTGCTCTACTACAATCATATTTAATTTTGTGATACTTACAATCTGTAGTAAGGCATCATAGACAACATTCAAAAATGTTGTATTCACACCACAGTCTTCAGTGGAACTAACTGGAGAATTTACATCCCTCTGCAAATTTGATCATAGAACAATGTTTTAACACACGTTACTTTACTAGTGTTCCCATCTTTAATAGCTTCCTATAGATTAATGCTTTTTAAGTTTTTTTTTCATAAATGATTTTCTCAATAGCTACTGAGTACCAAGAAATGAACATCACATAGTAAAGACTGATAAAATGTACCCTTTATAACCTCATTCATATCCAGTTAGTAATAGCTGTGATAACTAGTCACAATTCTATAGTTAAAGAATTACATAGTCTCAATTTGCTATAAAAACATTATGGCAACATTTAGGGAGGAAATTATCAATATGAGATATTGTTAAGATGGGTTATTCTGACATCCAACTCATGCTATTTTAGCATAGGCCTCATCTATGCAATGAGATCTAGAGGGGCATTTTTGAAAGAAATGTCCAAGTTGCGATTTGGACGTCTTTGCAAAACGTCGAAATCCAGGGGCGGGGAAAACCGTATTTTCGAAAAAAGATGGATGTCCATCTTTCATTTTGAAAATACCATTGGAGACGACCAATTCCAAGGACGTCCTTAAATTTGGACGTCTCTGACTTTCAGAAATTTTTGAAACCAAAGACGTCCAAGTCAAAAATGTCCAAATGCAAGCCATTTGGACGTGGGAGAAGCCAGCATTTCTAATGCACTGGTCCCCCTGACATGCCAGGACACCAACCGGGCACCCTATGGAGCACTGCAGTGGACTTCATAAAATGCTCCCAAGAACAAAGCTCCCCCCCCCAAAAAAAACCCAACTACAATAGCCCTTACGGGTGAAGGGGGGCACCTATATATGGGTACAGTGGGTTTTGGAGAGATCGCTATTTTCTCCACAAATTTAACAGGTAGGGTGGGTATGGGCCTGGGTCCACCTGTCTGAAGTGCACTGCAGTACCCATTAAAACTGCTCCTGGGACCTTCATGCGCTGTCATGCACCCAAGTATGACATCTGAGGCTGGCACGAAATATTTTTAAAGGTGTTTTTTGAGGGTGGGAGGGGGTGTGACCACTGAGGGAGGGGGAGGTCATCCCCGATTCCCTCCGGTGGTCATCTGGTCATTTCGGGCACCTTTTTGTGCCTTATTCATTAAAAAAAAGTCTGGGTGAAAATGTCTGTGTTTGTCAGGGACATCCTTGCTTTTTTCGATTATGGGTCAAAGACGTCCAAATGTTGGCATGCCCAAGTCCCGCCTTCGCTACACCTTGGACATGCCCCCTTGAAATTTGGACGTCCTTGCAACGGACTGCAGTTGGAAATGCCCAAAATCGGGTTTCGATTATACCGATTTGGATGTCTCTGTAAGAAGGACGTCCATCTTCCGATTTATGTTGAAAGATGGATGTCCTTCTCTTTCGAAAATGAGCCTGCTAGTAACTAATAACTTGGGTTAACAGTAAAATAACCTGTCTTAATGGTAGCCCATACTAATAGCTTCCCTTTTGAGTCAATGAAGAAGAAAACCCTTGCGTTCTATTTAGTATAGCATATTTAATGGAAAAATTATGTCTTACATAGAAAAATCAAAAACTCAAAAATTAACCAACTGCTGGAGAGCAAGAAAACAGAAACTAATCCAAAATAAGTCCTTTAAAATACTAATCCTCAAGGCTTCAACTCCTGGTCTGCCAATCCCTCAAAAATATTTTTAATTGTTTAACTTAATGATTTGTCTTGCCCTCCATCTGATTGCACTGCATTGGAAAAATAATCAGCTTGTTTCATTTCATGAATGGTGGAACCTGCTGTGTTCATACAGGCGATATGAGGAAATAGCTGCCATAAGTGTTGGTCATGTCTAGTACTTTTATAAAGCATGGTCACTGCTGTAAAAGGGAATTAACTTCCTAATAGTATGTTTGTATATGCTCATAGGCGGTCGGTGGCCCAACTGTTTGGGGAGGCTAAAGGGGGTGGGGTTAGGGGTGGGGCCAGGGGCAGGGCTTACATCCATAACTGTCTGACAACATAGAAAAAAAATAAGTAAAAAATAAGTCACAATTAATACCTTTTATTAAATTTAGATATTAAATATGTATCGTATGTCAAAGAATAAAGTGGTTGCTCAAAGCATGTACTAACCACAATTGCTCAACTGCAAAACACTATGCACAAATTTGTGCAAAAACACACTCATAAACCTTACTGTACCATAACACTGGGCAGACCCTAATAAACCAATATACCACCCATACGGAAAATGCAGACCGTCAACAATATGAAACAAGGGATCATAATATCACAATTCTCATGTAGAGCCACAAAACACCCTTTTAGGGTGTAAAGTGTTCACAATTAGCTCCTTTTATGAATGACTATATGTAGATCCTTCAAGAGGTAGTGTGTCATGGTTTTGGCTCTAAAACCCTTTCTGATGATTTGGTGCCACCTCAGTAAGGCCAATACACAATCTCTCCACTGCAAAACACTATACACAAACTTGTGCAAAAGCACACTCATAACCTTACCAAACCATAACAGTACTAATTCCAAGGACAGGACAAGCTACAATCTTATGCATGGAAAGGCAGCACTGTAATTACACCGGGCTCTAAAACACCAGTGCACAACCTAGTGAAACAAAAAAAACCCCAAAAAGGGCTGAAAATACTGCACGCTAGCAGAATACTGCACCTTGATCACATGAAAAACACATGACACAACAGATTTGAAGGCAAAATACTGAACTGGAAAGTTACCTCAAGAAGTCAGACTCAGCATGCAGCAATACTAGAAAAATTAAAACTTACATGCAAAACATCACAGATGCACATTTCCAAAAGCTGACATATTCCAGTTAATAAATTCTGAATAAAATACTTTTTTTCTACCTTTGTTGTCTGATCATTTAGTTTTTCTATTCGCTTTGGTCCCAGTGTCTTCTGTTTTATGCAGCGTCTTCTTTCCATTTGATATTTTTTCTCTCACCATGTCCACCATCCTCCTGTGTCCTTATGCGTCCTGTCTACCATCTGTAGCCCTGTCCCTATCCTTCAGTATCCTGATCCAGCTCTTAAATTCAACAGTTTTCCCTCCATCCATATCCAGCATTTCTCCTCACTCCCCTCCATCCATGTGCATATACTTCCCTCCCCTCCATCCATGTCCAGCACCTTCCCTTCTTTCTCTCCTACCCTTCCATCCAGTGTCATCCCTCTTTCTCTCTCCATCCTTCCACCCATTACACTCTCCCAATCCTTCCGTCCATTGTCTCCCTCTAGCTCCCCTTCCTTCTAGACAGTTCTCTCTCTTGACCCTTTTCCATTCAGCATGTCCTCTCTCACCCCATCCTTCCAGTGTCTTTCCTTCCCTACCAGCGTCTTCCTTCATTCTGCCCCCTCCTTCCAGCATTTTTCCTCTTTCTCCCTCCTTTCATCCAGCCAGCATTTCTCAGTCTGACAGCTAGGGTCTCCCCCAGTTTCTCCCCAGCAGCTTCTCTCTCTCTCTCCTGCCCATGTCCCCTCTTTCTCTCCCCATCTCTTTCTGGCTCTCCCCTGCTTTTTTTCCATGTCCCTGGCTCTCCCCTGCTCCTTTCCATGGCCCCTCTTTCTCTCCCTATCGCTCTCTGGCTCTCCACTGCTCTTATCCATGCCCCCTGGCTCTCCTCTGCTCTCCCTCTCTCTCCTGCTACCATTTCCCACCAGTGACCACGTTCTCTTCTCTCCCTCTGGCCCGGGCCTCTTTGCTGTAGCACTGACAGAAGAAGAAAAAGAAGCGCGGGGCCGCAGCAGCCTTCAGACATGCGTTGTCGGCTCTGCTGGTCCTCTGCCCCTGGAATGGGAAATTGACATCACGGGGCAGAGACCGGCAGAGCCGACAGCGCATGTCTGAAGGCTGCTGCGGCCCCGCTTCTTTTTCTTCTTCTGTTATGCTGGCTGTGGACAGTAGCGACGGCAGCAGATCGTATGTCTCGTTCCTTGCTGCTGCTGCGCTGCTCAACAGAAGCGGGCAGCAGAAGATTTCGTCCAGAGTGTTGTCTCCGAGTCCGGCTGCATTTAGAGAAGGAGGTAGGCGGGGCCGCGGGGAAGGTCACAGCTGGGTTGGGGAGGCTTAGCCTCCCCAAGCCTCTTATACAGGGCGCCTATGTATATGTTGTTCTACTTTATTTTTATCAACCCACTGTCACATTTATTTTTTTTTATTTCAATAATATATGCAGATGTATGTTTCTACAAATATTGTATTGTTTAAAATTAATAAAGTTTGAAAAAAACAAAAGAAACTAATCCAAAAAAAAAATTTGCTTTAAAGGTTGACTCAAACTCATAATATGCAGAAAATAACAAAAATATTTAAACAAATTGAAACCTCCTCAACCGCCTGGGATGCCTACAAAGATGGCCAACCCCCAAAGCGGCTTCTATCACTGGTTTCAAACACCCTCCGAACCAAACTGCAAAGGAAAACAACTCCCTAATGGAGAAAAAAAACCTTTTGCAGACAAAAATACAGAGGGGAATAAGAAACTCATCTAACACCCTTTCTGTGAATGGCTGATGTGTCTGGCACTGGCTCCCCTATAAAAGTGACAAAAGAATATCGGCAGCCTTATGGCAGCGTAAAATTCACCTGGCCTGTCTTCAAGAGACCCGGCTTTCTGACTCTGAGCATGCCAAATTATGCACGATTGTGTCAGGGAGCTGGTGGCTGCATTTTCTGGAGAACGAAGGGTGGGGGTGCTTTGGCATAATTCTGTTATCCTTGTGGTTAATGTTTACTAAACAAATGGAGGCTTTTCCATGGTCATGATTTTTTTTTTTAATTGAATGCATCCACAAATCTTGGTCTCTGGGTAGCTTTCCTAATTTTCTTTTTCAGGATTTTAACATGGCCATGGATCCTAGTCTGCATAGATTGCCTGCGACCTCCCAAAAAGTTAATCTCCAATCTCGCTTCCAGTTTGGATGTAGTGGACATTTGACATACACTTCATCCCTTAAAGAAGGGATTTACACACTTCGCTAGAGCCCATAATGTGGCCTCCATCTTGGTTTGCTCAAGTCTTAAAGGCTGAAATTAAGGAACCTGTGATATCAGATCACTCTTGGTTTGGAAGCAGATACAGGGGGCAGAGGTGTATCAATTCGCGCCTTGTTTGACCTTTCCAAAATATCTCTATGGAGATCATGCTCTTCAAAAATACTTGTTGGAAAAAAGTGGGATGATTTTTGTCACAATAATGCTGCACATCGGGATGACCCGCTTCTTTTAAACTGCTAAAGTAGTACTGTGGGGTGACAAAATCGCTTTTGTGGTATGGAGGCACAGGGAATTTAACCAGGTTATTTTAACTCTGTCTAGAGCTCTGACTCAAGAACATAGAAAATATATAGGTAATTCTACTCTGGCCCATAAAGCTAGTTTTTTTGTGGCTCAAGCTGCTTTAAATGTTAAACTGCATGAGTGTGCGAAGTGGGCTCAAAATTATATACAAGCTTCATTCATGTACATGGGAATTAAGCAGGCACCCTGTTATCTAGGTTGATACATTCCTGGTTAGCCCCAAAGCTGATTAGTTCAATTTATAATGGTGAGGGCAATTTGTGTGCAGACCATAAAGATATGGCCACCTATTTTTCTGATTTTCTTTCCATAATTTATAGTCTGCTGAACAGCCTGGGGATACTCATCCGTGGTTTGGACGGTCTGTCTACCCTCACTGAAATGGAGTTGGATTTGCTTAATATTCCTATTACTGATGGTGAGAAATGAGTGGCGATTCATTCATTGGCCCTGAATAAATCTGCGGGCCCTGATGGGTACACAGGGGAATATTACCATTTGTTGGAATCTCAAGTGGCCCCTGTATTGGAATCTTTTTTTGATTAAGTTATATAAATGGAGGTTTTTCCATCGGAGGCTAATCATGCACCGATCACTTTAACTCCCGAAGCTGAATAAGAATCCCAATTATGTTTCATCTTACCATCCAATCTCGTTATTGAATGTCAATTATAATATTTTGGCTAAGCTTATGGCCTTGCGGCTTAATACTATGTTGCCGCGTTTGATGCGCAAAGATCAAGTTGGCTTTGTGCGAGCTAGACATTCTGTTTACAATGTTAGAAAAATTGTCTCAACTTGGGAATACTGTAATCTGCATAGGCTAGAGGCTTTTACCTTGCACTGTGACGTCAAAAAAAGCCTTTGATTTAGTCTCTTGGCCCTTTCTTTTTCAGGCTCTTGATGATTTGGGGTTTTGGGGGTATTTTTTGCAGGGTGACTGTGCTCTTTATCATCAACCCACTGCTGCCCTATTGGTGAGTGCTTTCTTCCGCCTTTGTTATCCACTGGGGGATTTGTCAGGGATGCCCCCTTTTTATTATTTGTTTTGTTTTTTGAACCCTTATTGAGTAACATCTGACAACATCCAGATATTCATGGGGTCAAGCTTTGAGACTCTTGTTGAAATCCATTGTGTTTGCGGATAACTTCTTTTTTTTTTAACCAAACCCTTGTACTTGGTCCCCACTTCTTCTTCAGCTTATTGAGGAATTTGGAGAGGAGACAAAATTCAGGCTCAATTATCATAAAACAGTGGGCATACCAATTAATGTTGCTGGGGAAGCCTTTAAATAAGTACATAAGTAATACCACACTGGGAAAAGACCAAGGGTCCATCGAGCCCAGCATCCTGTCCACGACAGCGGGCAATCCAGGCCAAGGGCACCTGGCAAGCTTTCCAAACATACAAACATTCTCTACATGTTATTCCCGGAATTGTGGATTTTTCCCAAGTCCATTTAGTAGCGGTTTATGGACTTGTCCTTTAGGAAACAGTCTAACCCCCTTTTAAACTCTGCCAAGCTAACTGCCTTCACCACGTTCTCCGGCAACAAATTCCAGAGTTTAATTACGCGTTGGGTGAAGAAAGATTTTCTCAGATTTGTTTTAAATTTATTACACTGTAGTTTCATCGCATGCCCCCTAGTCCTAGTATTTTTGGAAAGCGTGAATAGACGCTTCACATCCACTTGTTCCACTCCACTCATTATTTTATATACCTCTATCATGTCTCCCCTAAGCCGTCTCTTCTCCAAGCTGAAAAGCCCTAGCCTTCTTAGTCTTTCTTCATAGGGAAGTCGTCCCATCCCCGCTATCATTTTAGTCGCCCTTCGCTGCACCTTTTCCAATTCCACTATATATCTTTCTTGAGATGCGGCGACCAGAACTGAACACAATACTCAAGGTGCAGTCGCACCATGGAGCGATATAACGGCATTATAACATCCTCACACCTGTTTTCCATACCTTTCCTAATAATACCCAACATTCTATTCGCTTTCCGAGCCACAGCAGCACACTGAGCAGAAGGTTTCAGTGTATTATCGACGATGACACCCAGATCCCTTTTTTGTTCCGTAACACCTAACGTGGAACCTTGCATGATATAGCTATAATTCGGGTTCTTTTTTCCCACATGCATCACCTTGCACTTGCTCACATTAAACGTCATCTGCCATTTAGCCGCCCAGTCTCCCAGTCTCGTAAGGTCCTTCTGTAATTTTTTCACAATCCTGTTGCGAGTTAACAACTTTGAATAACTTTGTGTCATCAGCAAATTTAATTACCTCGCTAGTTACTCCCAGTTACTGCTCAGGCTCAGTTTCCCTTTCAGTGGGGTGGGGACTCTACTAGATATCTGGGAGTTCAGCAGCAAGCTTAATTGAACAAGTTACGCGAGGTCAATCTTAAACCCATCTTACTTTTTACTACAACCTTGCTGACCAATTGGTCTTCACTGCCTTTGTCATTCCTGCGTCATATGGCATTTTTTTCACATGGTCATCCTGCTAAAATGACTTTATGTTTTCCCCAAACTATTCCATTAATATTGGATAAGAAGAACAAATTACAGCTTTAATGATTGGTTCAGAAATTTCTTTGGAAGGGTCATAAAACTAGATTTATAAACATATGCACTCCGACAAAGGTGTGGCTCTGCCAGACTTTGATGTCTACAAATTGAGCCTGTCATCTCCAGCATATCACTGATTGGTTAAAAAATACTGATTGCTATACTCGGTTATGAGAAGGGGCTTATAGCCTCTTTGTCTCCTAATTATGTACTTCATGCCACTCCTAATATTTGCCAAAATCTGTTGAGTAGTTGTCTTAAAGTTCCCTTGCACAAGGTTTGGGTGTGGTTATGTAAGTTAAAGAATTGAATTTTAAAGTGACAGCATGGCTGCCCCTGCAGGGCAATTGTGACTTTCCAGTTGGCCTGGCCAGTAGATCTTTTAATGTTTGGGGAGCCAAGAAGCTTCATCTATTGCAACACTACCTTGATGATGATGGGAAACTGCTTCCTTTCACCCAATTGTATACTACCAATTATAATGTTCTAGTACATATCATGTTGTCATTGCAAGTAGTATACCATGCCGTACTTTGTATTATTGTTCAAATATTTTTACTGCTTTAATTTCTTATTGCTCATGTTTGATCTATTCTTACTGTACACCGCCTTGAGTGAATTCTTTCAAAATGGTGGTAAATAAATCAATAAATTATGATCTCTCTCCAGCGGATTCTTTCTTCTATTTGTCATTGAGGCATTATGTTTCATCTTTATCCATCTCTGCTCTGACTGAGGAGGAAACTGATCATGTGCAAGAGATTTCTTATTGGGAGGTTCCATTACCCTATGTGTTTCTTATTACTACAAAGTTTTGAGGGCTTCCACCATTGCACTTCCAGATAAGGGCGAATGCATGGGCTCCAGACTTGGCAATTGAGGTCTCAGCAAACTTGTTTAAGAAACTGATGTGCAAGCCTCTTGTTAAGTTGACCTCAGTAATCCATCGGGAACAGCAAATAATTTTTATTTCGTACTTACATTTCACCTAAGCAAGCCTTTCAGATGGGGCTTGCTCAGAATAGCCAATGTTTGAAATACTTGCAAGCAGATGCCACATTGGGCCATATGGTTCTGGTATTGCCCGCTCAGTGCTTCTGGTAGAAAGTTACTTCTAAGGTGCATTATATTTTTCAGTTTCGTTTACCTCTACAACCTCAGATTTTTTTTTGTTTGATGATTATACTGATTAAGTTTTTATTAGGCCTAACACAGTAAACTAATTTTATTGTTCCACCTGCTTCTTCTGGCCAGACACTTGGTGTAGTGGATGAGCCTGGATGCTCCTACTTTGATGCAATGGCTCAATTTGGTTAATACTATGTTGATATTGGAAGCCACAAGTTGGGCTGGGGCCATCCAGGTCGCTGGAAGAAATTTCAGCTGATTTGGGAGCCTTTTTGGACTGTCATGTCACATAGAATACAGAGTTGAACCTTGAACTGTTGATATTGTTCAGACCCACCCTCCGGGTGTTCTCTAGACTTGGATAAAAAACCACCAAGTCTGGAGATGTTGTGTTGGATTCTGCGGGGGGTGGGGGGTTAAATTGTTACTTCTAAAAACAAATTTACTTCTTCTTGTACTGCTGGTTCTCTTACTTTCCTTAATGAAGATGATATACATATTTAAAAAAAAATGCAGCAGCAAATGATTGTAAGGACTCTATACCTGTCGGCATAACAGACAATACATAACAGAAGCCAGAAAACTGATGGGAGTTTCATGGACTGCAGCTATAAAAGATAGCAAATAGACAGGTGCTTGCACCCAAAACCAATCAGGGTAACTGGCAACATTCATGGGGGCCCCTGCATTAATGGAAAAATTCAGAGGGTGCCACCAAGGCAACTGATACAAACACTGCATTGAGATTCATTCTTGAAGCTGTGACTTCTACAGCTATAGCTGAGCATGCAGAAGCAGCTGCTGCCACAACTGCATTTCTTAGACCAAAGTCATGCCAATCTATGCTGCCTTAACTACTACTACTACTATTTATTTCTATAGCGCTACAAGGCATACGCAGCGCTGCACAAACATAGAATAAAGACAGTCCCTGCTCAAAGAGCTTACAATCTAATAGACAAAAAATAAATAAAGTAAGCAAATCAAATCAATTAATGTGAACGGGAAGGAAGAGAGGAGGGTAGGTGGAGGCGAGTGGTTACAAGTGGTTAAAGAGGTGGGCTTTCAGTCTAGATTTAAAGGTGGCCAAGGATGGGGCAAGATGTAGGGGCTCAGAAGTTTATTCCAGGCATAGGGTGCAGCGAGACAGAAGGCGCGAAGTCTGGAGTTGGCAGTAGTGGAGAAGGGAACAGATAAGAAGGATTTATCCATGGAGCGGAGTGCATGGGAAGGGGTGTAGGGAAGGACGAGTGTGGAGAGATACTGGGGAGTAGCAGAGTGAGTACATTTATAGGTTAGTAGAAGAAGTTTGAACAGGATGCAAAAACGGATAGGGAGCCAGTGAAGGGTCTTGAGGAGAGGGGTAGTATGAGTAAAGCGACCCTGGCGGAAGATGAGACGGGCAGCAGAGTTTTGAACCGACTGGAGAGGGGAGAGCTGACTAAGTGGGAGGCCAGCAAAAATCAGATTGCAGTAGTCTAAATGAGAGGTGACAAGGGTGTGGATGAGGGTTTTGGTAGAGTGCTCGGAAAGAAAGGGGCGGATTTTACGGATGTTGTAAAGAAAGAAACGACAGGTCTTGGCGATCTGCTGGATATGAGCAGAGAAGGAGAGAGAAGAGTCAAAGATGACCCCAAGGTTTTGAGCTGAGGAGACAGGGAGAATGAGAGAGCCATCAACAGAAATAGAAAACGGGGGGAGCGGGGAGGTGGGTTTGGGGGGGAAAATGAGAAGCTCGGTTTTGGTCATATTTAATTTCAGGTGGCATTGAGACATCCAGACTGCAATGTCAGACAAGCACGCTGAAACTTTGGTTTGGATGCAAGGTGAGATATCAGGGGTAGAAAGGTAGATTTGGGAGTCATCAGCATAGAGATGGTAGGAAAAGCCATGGGATGAGATTAATGAACCAAGGGAAGAAGTGTAGATAGAAAAGAGGAGGGGACCAAGAACAGAACCCTGAGGTACGCCGACAGGCAGAGGAATAGAAGTAGAAGAGGATCCACCAGAGTGAACACTAAAGGTGCGGAGGGAGAGGTAGGAAGAGAACCAGGAAAGGACAGAGCCCTGGAATCCAAGTGAGGACAGGGTATCGAGAAGTATGCTGTGATCGACAGTGTCAAAAGCAGCGGAAAGATCAAGAAGAATGAGGATGGAATATTGACCTCTGGATTTAGCCAGTAATAGGTCATTGGAGACTTTAGTAAGCGCAGTTTCGGTTGAGTGGAGAGAGCGAAAACCATGCATGCAACTACTGCATTCTACACCATGGAAATGAACAGTGGCCCACAATCAAAACTCTCTCAATCCTGGACATCCAAATGAAAAGGAGAGAAGGGAATAAGCTGATGCGACCTCGAAGGATGCCGCTTGATGGGTAGATTTGTGGCTGCTACCAGGCCCCAATATGCCTCAGATTAAGAAGCACAGGTGATCTGACTGCATCTACCATTTTTTTTGAGCCTGTCAGGAGAAAAAACAGCTACCGTTTGGAAAGGTCATGCAGTCATCCTGGGGGAGCTGTGATATACCTTACACTGGGTAAAGCAACAGAAGTGGCATTTGAGTTGCATAATACATTCCAGTTTCATTCCTGGAAAATATTTGTAACAAATAAGATGACAGAACTGCAGCCAGAAAATTAAGGTGGCAGCATCTGCGAGACCACCAACTGTACCCCACAGGAGGAAGTATGTCCCCAGTGTATTATAAAAACTGTTGGAGATACTAGAGTGCCACATACAGAAACTGTGCTATTGTGCATTCTACAAGAGAAATGGCACAGCACCACAAAGACAGCCACCTCTCTGCTTCCCCATTCTCTACCTCTATGGATAACACTCATTCTCTCCGTCTCATCAGCTCGTAACCTTGGGATCAGAATTAACTCCTCTCTCTCTTTATCTTATCTAACAGACTGCTAAAACCTGTTTTCTTTCTCTATATCACCAAAATTCATCCCTTCCTTTTTGAGCACACTACCAAGGCAGCTGCCGGCCCTGTGGAGCCGCAGAGGCTGCCACCCCTAGCCAGTAAGCGAGGCTTCCAGTACTAGGTGGCACTAAGTGGGTGACGAGGCTACAGACATTGGGAAGCCAATGAGGCTACTGCACTAGGTGGTCAAAAAGACTGCTGACACCATAGAGCCACTGAGGCCACTGGCGATAGGCAACCGAAGAGGTCATTGACACTAAACAGTCAAAGAGGGTGCTGGTATCAGGCAGCAGAGGAGGCTACAGACACTAGGCAACTGAAAATTCTGCTGCACTAGGTGGTCAAGGAGACTGCTGCCTTGAGGTAGCTGATGGGTGTTGCCACCAGACAGCCAAGGAAAAACTTCCTCTAGGTCCTCAAGAGCCTGGCGCTACTGACCAATGAAGGAACCCCAAGAAGACTGCTCCATACTGTACTGTAGGGATCGACATCATCCAGGCCATAAGGTTGCTGCCACTAGGCAGCTCTGGAGTTTGCTGTTGCAACTTATGAGACCTTCTCCAGAATGCAAGCTAGGATGCTGCATCCAAAATGCAGACTTGGATGCAGTTTCCATAATACAGCCCAGGGAATAGTCACCAATAAGCAGGCCAGAGAACCGCTTTCACGATATAGCCCAGCAGACTTATGAGACTATACAACTCCTGATTCTACCAGAATGGAACCCAGGAGACTGCCATCCGTGGGCAGCGCAGTAGGCAGCACAAGGGTCACCACCTGCAAGCAGCTGAGGAGGCTGTCCCTAGACAGCCCACCAAGCTGCTGCCATTATACAACCCAACAGAATATTGCAAAGTTTAGGAGACTGCTAGAAACTGCATTACAGATTGTTACAATATCCCACCACAGGACGAGCACCCCACCTCCCCACACACACACAGAGCAGATATTGTGGCTGTGACAACAAAAGTTACTTTGCTAGTATGCAGCTCAGGAAGATACTGTCCTAAAGCCAGTGGTGTGCTGGAGCCGGCTCGCACGAGCCGGTTGTTAAATTTTTTAACATCTTGTGAGCCGGTTGTTCTGCAGGGCGAGCCGGCTCCGGTTAACGAGGTAAGCATGGCAGGAGGGTACCACAAGCCATGCTTATTACCCCATTTACCTCACCTCCCACCACTGCCCTCGTTTGCCTGCGCCATCCAGCGATTCTCCTAGCTCCCTTGCCCCCCCCTCCATCCACCCATACCCAGCGATTCTCCTTGCTCCCTTGATTACCTCCGTCGAAGCGGCCAAGTCATTGAAAGCCATGCCCATCTCTAGTCTTCCCTTCAAGTTTGTTCCCTCAGAGACCCGCCTTCTGATGTCATTTCCTCTTTCTGCGAGGGCAGGACTCTGAGGGAACAAACTCGAAGGGAAGGCTAGAGAAGGGCAGGGCTTTCAATAACGCGGCCACTTCGACGGAGGTAATCAGGGGAGTGAAGAGAATCGCTGGAGGGAAGAGCAGGGGGGGGAAGAGGAGAGTCGTTGGACATGAGTGGATGGAGGGGAGGGCAGGGGGGAAGAGGAGTCGCTGGACATGGATGGAGGAGAGGGAAGGGAGAGAGAAGAAATGCTGGAAATGGATGGAGGGGATGGAACAGTGAGGAAGGAGATGAGATGAGGGAAAAGGAAGAGAGGAGAAAAACTGCACATGGATGAAGAAAATAGGCAGAAGCTGGATCCACTGGACAGTCAAGTCTGCGGAGTAGGACCCAGCTTTTACTTACGGATGTAGGGCAAGAAATGAAGAAGAAAGGCGAAAAGTAAAGAAATAAATGGAAAGGAAGCCCTGGAAACAGAGTTAAGAGGACAGATAGCAGCAGCATCGGATACTGGGCCAGCATGATCAGAAAAACAAAATCAACAGACAACAAAGGTAGAAAAAAAATCATGTTTATTTTCATTATAGTGTTTGGAATATATCCATTTTGAGAATCAGGTGCTCAACATTAAAAGTTTATATTTATTTACTTATTTACGGCATTTTATCACACATTAAACATGAATTAGATTGGAACCTGGGATCATTTAATTTTTTTTTTCCTGGAGTAATGCATTGCCCCCCCCCCCAGGCTCTCTCCCCGGCTACAGCCAGCTCTGCAATTTGGGGGGGGGGGCTCAGATGTGGACTGGGGACGCAGAGGTGGCCCGGAGAGAGAGCCTGTTAAACATTTACCAGCACACCACTGCCTAAAGCTCACCTGAGGATAGTATGCGCTGAACAAAAGAGCTGCCTGTCCATAAGACAGGAGATTACTAACCATATAACATTAAGAACATAAAAGTGTTGCCATACTGGGATAGACCAAAGGTCCATCAAGCCTAGTGTTTTGTTTCCAACAGTGGCCAATCCAGTTTACAAGTCTCTGGCAAGATCCCAACAGAGTAAGGCAGATTTTGTGCTGCTTATCCTAGAAATAAGCAATGGATTTTACCAACTCCATCTTAAATAATGGCTTACGGAGTTTTATTACAGGAAATTAGCCAGACTTTTTTTAAAAGCCTGCTAAATTAACTGCTTAAATGTTGAGTGAAGAAATATTTTCTCCGATTGGTTTTAAATTTACTATTTAGTACCTTCATTGCATGCCCCCTAGTCCTAGTGTTTTTTGGACTACCCGTTCCACTCTACTCAGTATTTTATAGACCTCTATCATATCTCCCCTCAGTTGTCTTCTCCATGATAAACAGCCCTAGTCACTTTAGCCTTTCTTCATAAGGAGGTTGTTCCATCCCCTTTAACATTTTCATCGCCCTTCCTTGTACTTTTTTTTAAATTGTGCTATATCTTTTTTGAGATGCGGTGACTAGAATTCCGCGTAGTATTTGAGGTGTGGTCACACCATGGAGCAACGCAGAGGCATTATAATATGTGTAATGACAATATCCGAGAGAAGTAAAAACTACAAAGGCACTCACTAGGCCAGTGAAATCAGTATATGCCAGAAAGCAGCCATAAAGGAGAAATGTTTCTCAATGATTTTTATTTTTAAACATAGCGGAGCCTGACAGCAGCACACCAGTAGCTGTGCTGCGAGAGAAAAATACTTCCCAGTTTTCCCTGAGGAGAGAACTGAATGGAAAAGAAAATGTATTCTGGCTGAAAAGAACAAGCAGTCCCAGCAAAAACAAAACTGACCAGTACTAAAAAGGCGCCAAATGTGATCCTATACAAGATGGAACAAAAATAAATGCTCCAGAACTTGACGGCTCAAAGAAAAAGGTGACCATTGCCCAGCAACACGAAACACAGAGAGCTTGAGCTAAAATACATATACCATTTACTTCAATGAAAGACATACTTGTCAGTGAGACAACACATTGAAGGTCAAATCAGACTATAAAACATAGCCTCATCGTACCACTATAGCTACAACACAGGATTGGAATGCCACTAGAAGGGGGGAACCCGGCATCACCGGGTGTCACTTAACTAGGAGATGAGGGACCCAGAACCTTCGGGTATCATCCTGGCTCAGGCATCCAGAAATGAGCCCAATCAGACCAGCAGTAACCCCCTGCTCAACTGGTACCCAGACAACCGGTACAGGAGTTAACATGCATCCACGAGCTGCACAATCCATCCATCAAGAGACAGAGAAAATACTGAACATTCTACGCTGTACAATACCCTCGAGGGGAGACTTACTCAGAACTACTTTGTTTCTCTGTCTCCTTCCGCTGGTAGATGGACACTACCCATTGGTGCTGGACTGGTCTAGTATAGATGAAGAGGAAATAGGCATTTCCAATTATATAAAACATTCAACACTTACAGTGATCCCCCAAATCCAAGCAACTATCAAAGAGCTGCTTCTATCATTTGCAACAACTATGCTGCCTCTCTGCTTATATTAAGAGGCAAGTTGTCACAGTAGTGCATGCCATATCATCAAGACTGGATTACCATAATGCACCTTACATTGGTCTGACCAGAAAGGGTTTGGCCCAAAAAACAGAAAGGCAATTGATCCGCAAACTCCAAGGTGGAAATAATAGCAGATTAGTGATAGAGATATACAAACTTTATTCATGCAAATAGCAAAACTCCTTGCATCGCCCAACACTGGAGGTGTTTCGTCCAAAAAGGGCTGCCTCAGGGGCTATCCTGTGGTATAAACTGGCAGACAAGTGTATGAATGTCAGCGACACTGTTGACAGCATCTTCTTTAAAAAAAAAAACCCAGCACTAACACTATTATAGAAGTGGAGTCCTTACAACTGCCAGAGTGATGTATACAAACTACTCTTGCTATCGATAGCTGATACAGTAGATTTCTTAAGGGCTCCTTTTACAAAGCAGCGCTACCAATTAACATGTGCTGAATGCAAAGAAGCTCATGGGAATTGAATGGGCTTTTCCACATTCAGCGTTCTGCTAATCGGTAGCGCCGTTTTGTAAAAGGAGCCCTAAGTGTTTTTACTCTAGCTATTAACTCAGATTCAATCATGTTGTGATCACTGTTGCCAAGTAGATTCAGAACTGCTGCCTCTTGCACCAAGTTCTGCATTCCACTAAGGACCACATCAAAATAGTTCCTAAACCAGCTACAGTTCTATGACTGCATTGCCAGTGACCTTTTGTTTAAGCTTTTGTTTTCCTTTACTTTATTCCCCTCTTTTCTCTATTTTCCTCTCCTGACTTGCTGATGGTTTATTGTAGTTCCTTTCCTACTTAATTTTAGTTTTGTAAACAGCTTTACTCATGTCCTCTGAAAGGCAGTATATTAAGGGGTCCTTTTATTAAGGTGTGCTAATGGATTTAGAGCATGCACTAATGATTAGCATGCGTTAAATGAGAAGACCCCCAGAATTAGTGGGTGCTAATCGTTAGCGCACCTTAGTAAAAGGACCCCATAAGAGACTAAAACAAACATTTATGGATTTGTTTGGTTATGGTTTTATTTCTGTTTGTATATACTAAAGACAGATGCTAGAGAAAAAGCATTTTGTTTTGTACCTTGAATGTGGCATTTAATTCCAGGAATGAATCAAATGTTGTCAAATAAAAATAATGTACAGCTTTCCAGTCTCCTGATGATCTAGCTTTATCTATATCTTCCCTAGAATAAAACCAGAAACAAATATCATATATACAGAAAGAACTAAATAACGTGATACAGAAACCAAGTGAATAAAAATCATATATACTCACTTATTTTAACTGCTAATATTTACATCTATACAACCAGCATGGTGAGGCTCTTAAGTGCACCCCCATGTTGCATATTTGGCAAAAAGAACCTTAAGATAACTAGATCTGTCACAACAAATCATTAAATCATCTTGTCTTCTATACGAGATAATCCTGGCCTCAGAACATTAACTTATGACAAAGGACCTACAAATTTTGAGCTTGTAGGCGGTTTATGATAAACAGCAACCGCCCCCCCCCCCCCATAATGTAATTTATATTTACATTTCAAAACCACGACAAATGGCAAGTTCACCAACAGCCCACAGTCAAATGCGCAAATGTTGTTCCTCTATTGGCATGGAGTCTACCCAAAACTATGGAACTGGTATGTCACAAACCCTCTGAGGAACCTATTTACTAACTGTTAGCTGTTCCAACATGGGAATTAGCTTGCACTAAGACAGGGATATCAATCAGGAGAGGGGAATGAACAGGGAATAAATAGCTGTGTCTTACAATTAACACATGAATTGTTACCATGCATTAACTGTCAATTACACAAATAAAGCAGAATATTTCACATCACCTGAAGTGTAGCTAACTGCATTCTGTGTTATCAAATTGAGCCATTAATGTGTTAAGGCAAACTTTGTCCCTTTTAGTGGCATGACCACCCTTCAAAACTCCAGAGAATGCTTCCAGTAGTTATCAAGGAGGTTTTTCACCTAATGTATGTTATCTTTTGCAGTTTGTGTCTGGTGGTGATGGGAACTCACAAGTAGATAGTTTTTGGTGTTAGTACTTTTCTGTATACAGTGGGTCCCAGGCTTCCATCTGTCTGCTGCTTTACTAAATCTTCTAGAAAGAGGGGACATCCGTCATTCTTAATCTTGTTTATTTTCTTAGAATCTGCCTTTGCTACTCAGGCAGCGGAAGCAGTGGCCCATCTCCTCTCTCTGGGCAAAGTTACATATGCCCTTCAAATATCTAGCTTTCCCAACCTTGAATCTGCTCATGGTAGTTCGGTACAGATTCAGCCGTAGCTAAGTCTGTAATTAAAGAGGAACCCAGTTTTAATTAGTTAAAGAGATATAGTTTATTAGTATTAATTAGCATTGATACATTACCCAATAATGAGGATACCAGCAATTCAGTCAATCATACAGTGGAACAGAATCACAAGACACACCAGCTCTCGGTGGTGCTCTGTCTTTCTCCTCCATCAGCATCTGCATCTCCGTCTGTATCTGCCTCTGCATCTTACACCTCTCGGGGTGCTTCCTTTATACTGTCTCAACCCAATGGATTCCAATGGGATCCAGCTTTGTCAGCAGAACTTGCTATCCCTTATCAGTTGATAAAGAACCGATAAGGGTGACTTCATTAGGTCCCAGGTTCTAACTATACACAAAAGGGGTGCAAAGCACAGCTGGCGAGATGACTTCATCGGTCACTCTGCTCTTCTCAGCTATTCTTAGCTCCCCCCTCCCTCTGTGTACTCTCTAACTACATACATCTACCCCTTTATCTACTTTCATTAGCCCAAAACATCTTTCATGACTCTTCACCGATGCCAGTCCCAGGCATGTTTATAAGAGCAAAGGACCCCTTCCCGTGCCAGCTCCCTGAGAACTCAGTTCAGCTTGTGCTGCAGAAAAATGTAGTTTGTATCAGAGATGACTTTAGATTTTTAAGAGAAGCCTAGCTCTTTATTATGAGCCATTTGCTTGTAGAGGCCTAGCTCTTTAGCCTGAGCCATTGACCTGTATTTTACTGACAGCAAGGGCGGCCATATATATACAATCTCTATGGTGAACCTGATCTTTGAATTACTGCTGTTTAGGGCTGTCAGAAACTCATTCAGGTTTTCAAGGCTATGGGGGTCAAATGACAATTGTTATCATCAACATAGGGACCCAAAGGTTGGGCTTAATTAAGTCTGGCACTATTCAGTAAGGCTGATTCAAGTGATCCCATAAGTATTTTGACCACTACTGTCTGAGGGTAGCATTGTCCTTGGAGATGAAAGAAGACTGTGAATAGACAGAACTCTGCTAGGCTAGCCCACACTCTGACAGGAGACTGTGTGTCTCCTATTTTCAGTGCTTAACCCGGATTGTTTCATTTACCAGGACTTTGGAGAAGAGGGAGATGATGTTGAAGCTTATGAGGAGGTCTGCATCACTTAGGTGAAGTCTGTTGTTGGAAGAGATGACATCTGTTAGAGGGTCTTAATTCCCCAGCCAGATGATATGCTAAAGGGTGAGTTAATTGTACTCATGATGGGTCCTAGTGGGGCATCCAGATTGTGAATCTTGGGTATGCTTTAAAATCTGGGGGTCAAGTGGCTGCTCCATTTCAAACTTCCTCTGCTTCAATACAGGTGGAATTGTTGATCCAGTTTGTTACTTTCCTGCTGATCTCCTGGAGCAGGTTGTTTGGCTGCATGTCAAGATGTTTTTAAATAAAACAATCTTCAGGATCCATCACCATGGTTACCATCCCCTTTGTCTACCTGAATTATCACCAGATTGTTTCATTCTTTTAACCATTCCTTGTCTGGTAAGTTGTGGTGGGGTGCCTTGGTGTGGATCAGTATACACTGGTGGTTTCCCTGTAGATGTAATCTGTCTGGTCGTCAGGAAATCCCACAGAAAGCATCTTCCACCCCCACAATGTCATCTGTTGTGTGGATCTTGTTCAGAGTTACTGCACAATACAGGTCTTTTCATATGATGGCGGTTCTAACCCAGTCCAGGGGCTCAGATTTTAGGTTGATTATGTTATTGTAGCATTTGAGTCTCAGAAGATCCTCTGAGCTCTACTTACCTTGTATGAATGAGCTTTGTTTATGTTTGAGACCTTTATTTCTGTTAAGGTTATGGTAATGTTTTGTTATTTCTACCAATTTTTTTTTAATTTTTAAAAAATCTTTCTAGGCCACCAATTTTCTTCTTTTTCCAGGACAGAGGTATTGGCATCCTTGGTCAATTAATGAGATCTGATAATTTTAGAACTGTACAAGAGCTCCTCCAACAGGTATACCTTCATTTAGCACTTTTAGATGCCGTCACCAGGATCTACTCAGTACAATGTGCCATTTAAGAAAAGTTTGCATAATGGAGGCAGACAAAGTAGACTGAGGGGCCCTTTTACTAAACCAATTCAGAACTACTGCCCAGTATATATTTTATTTTCCAGCATGTGGCGCTAACCGTACGGTAATCAGCATTGTACATGCGCTGACAATACCGCCCGGTTAATGCATGATACCTTACCGCTAAGTGAATGAGTGGCGGTAAGGTCTCAGGCCCAAAATGGACACGTACCAATTTTCATTTTGTTGCATATTCATTTCTGCCCCCCTCCCTAAAAAGGCCTTCTTTGCAGGTGCGCTGAAAAGTGGACCTGCTCACATCCAATACACGTCTACACCAGTGCAGGTCACTTTTCGGTCACTTTTAGTAAAAGGACCCCTGAATTAAGGAACTCCAAATTCGCCCATCATGGTGGAGAATCACATGCCAAAAACAGCAAAAGTAGAGGCTGACAACTTAAGTTGTTTGTGACCCCTGAGACAGGCGCTTTGGCGCCGAAACACGAATCGTGTCGAGTCTTTGATATGAATATTCTGAATAAACTGTTTTTGATATTATCTCCCTATTGGTTTGTACATTTGTCAGCCTCTACTTTTGCTGTTTTGTTTTGATTCTCCGTGGAGGCTATTCCTGTTCTCTTGGATTTGCGGAGAATCACATGCCTCCATTTTCACTACCTGGATTAATTCAGTACCTGCACATCTATGGCTAGTGACATGATAAAGGGAAGCAACTCCGGTAACCGAGGTGCCAATGATCAAAGTAAATGTGGGTGCTAGAGGCCATTAGTGCCATACTAGTGCTGCATTTACCAGTGCAGAATAATCAGAGGGGTCTAATGCAGCAAACAATGAGCACGCTAGGCCATAGTGCAGAGAGCATGCAAATGTAGTCAAGCTTATTTAAATGAGGTCACTTTCTATTCCTCCCCAATGATCAGAAGAGAGTGCCTGAAACAAATTTATCTTATCGCTATAAAACAATAACACTAGGTCCAAGAAGGCTTTAGGGTATTGTAAGAATGGATTTCCCATGATTCTCACGTTTCTTTCTGTAAAATCTACCAGTTTTGATTGCTTTTGGTAGCAGAAGGAAGCCCTTGAGTGCTGGTTGTGAGAAACAGTAGACCCAAATGTGAAGCATACATTGACATTCTTGTCCTGTGTCTAAATTTAAAGAAGCCATGTTAAAAAAATAAATAAACACACATCTAAATACAAGCATCCAGAAAAAAAATTTAAAACGCTTATATTTATGCTGCAGAAAACAAGACACCAATGTGTGCTTCACGTTTGGGTTTTATCAGGCGCATGCACACAGGATCTAAGCTTACCATTGAACTCTTCTGTGCATGTACTAAGCAGAATCCTCCCGCTGAACTCCTTAATGCTCAAAGCTATGAGCGTGCCTATATTTGCATCTCATTAGTGCTGAGCATTAGGGCGTTTTCTTCTTCTCTGTTCAGCTGAGTAGAAAAAACAGACAACTGAGTTGCTATGGAGAGTACTTCCAAAGTAACTTAACATTCTCCAGCACCTAATCAATCATTCTCAAAATGGTCAGAAGTTTTCAAACTATGCAATTCCTGGAGAGCCCTGAAGTAATGTCGCTAACGGTGATTATTTATTTGTAACATTATACCCCGCGCTTTCCCACTCATTAGCAGGTTCAATGCGGCTTACATAGTATATAGTAATAGTATATAGTATTATACTCTTGGAGGAACTCATGTACAGTTTTCAAATGATCAGATTTCATTAATTGACCAAAGGTTATCTCTCTCCTGACAGGCTCTCCATGAAATCTCTATTTACTTTGGCAATATTGGAGTGCCAAAACAAGCATCTTTTTAGAAAGGCAACTTTGTGGATTTAAGTGCTGGAATATCACATGGAAGGATCAGGAGATACTTAGAAGGAACTAGATTGATGGGTTAATGCTTTATCAAACATGTCAAAGTTGAGAACATTGTAGCTGAACCTCCTGAGCAAGATCCTGGAGGTGACCCAGGCAGATAGTCAGATATTTAACTGAACCTGACAGATGCTGAAGGAAAGTCAGTTGCTGGAGCAGCTGCAGGGCAGGTGACTCGCCTGAGCTCATGGCCTTTGCAATCCATCATGACTCATGGTGAGCCCTTGGGCCACAGCCAAGTTGATGCTACCTAGCCAACCCGAGGGCTGGTTAGGCCCCGACTGGTGGAGGGCAAGGCACCCAGGCAAGGCTGGACTGAAGAAAGGGCTGGAGTGAGGCAGGAACAAGGCTAGAACATGGAGCAGGAGCAAAGCTAGAACAAGACACAGGCAGTAGCTGGAGACAAACAAACAAGGTTACAACATACACTAGACAATTCTAGGGGACCTGTTTCAAAGGCACTGGCTGGGAGACAGGAACTCCCTTATATACTACCAGACAAGAAGAGATGACATCAGCCAGTGCCCTCTTGCAGGGCCATAAAGAAAGTGCTAGGTTTCCAGGAAGTAAAATTCTTCTTGGCATAGAATGTTGCTGGAGACCATAGAGAACAGGTAAAGGGTGAGACAGTGAGGCTGTATTTAAGGGACAAAAACCAGTAATCTAGATATAGAGAGACTGACAATTTCTAACTCTTGAAACCAACGTTTCTAATTCTAGTGAACACACAAAATGTCAGAGAAACATATATTTCTTTGCTTTTCCAACAAATATATATTTTTATGAAAAAAAATGAAATTTAAATACGCCAACTTACTGAAATTCTCTCACAGTTTTGGTATGAATAGGGACTGTAGGTTCTGAAGGAATCAAAGCTTTCATTTCTGGTGGCAACAAGTCTGTGGAAATGTGCTGTTTTTGTTTTCCTTCAATACAAATTGGTGGCAGCTCTCTTACTATTTGAGACAAGAAAAACATTGTGTCATAAATGTTTTCAGTTAAATAAATCATCTATTTTTTTTTTACATATTCATGGTGCTTATAATTGTTTTTCTAAAACATTAATTTGTATGTGCAAATGTTACTGCTTTTAAAGTGTTGATTAAAAGGAATTAATCTATGTCAAAATCCTCAAAAACATCAGCTACTCTACAAATAACTAGAGTGCACAAACAGCGACATTACAACAGAGGATTTGGTTGACACAAAAAGACCATCACTAACTAGTTATTCATGCTAATCTAACTCTGAAGAAGGTTGTTCAGGCCTTACTGTAGAAAGACACACATTGCCTTACATCTAACAGTTCAGTTCTTTTACAGTTAAGGATGAACATAGACACTACTAGTCATATCCTATTGTGACATCTTAGAAAGAAAACCATGCCTAAAGGTCCTTTTACAGAGCTGCACTAAAAATAGCCTTGAGGCTATTGGGTGGCAGAGTGGCCTAGTGGTTAGGGTGGTGGACTTTGGTCCTGGGGAACTGAGGAACTGAGTTCGATTCCCACTTCAGGCACAGGCAGCTCCTTGTGACTCTGGACAAGTCACTTAACCCTCCATTGCCCCATGTAAGCCGCATTGAGCCTGCCATGAGTGGGAAAGCGCGGGGTACAAATGTAACAACAACAACAACAAAAAAAAGAGTTAAAATACCCAATTTTCTAAACGGCGGCAAAAAGGGCAAAAAAGTCCTTCTACAGAATTCAAATAGTGAACAGGGTGGAAGAATATTCCAAAGAAACGAACAGAAGTCAGATATCTTCCAAAAGATTTATTCTCCTTAAAAAGTCACATGAGCCACCTGGACCCGACATGGTCTGTGTCAGCTGTTGTGCCTTCCCCAGGGGTCACAGCTATGTCATAATATATGAATAAATAAGAATAAACATAATTGTGTAAACATAAAATATGTAAATCTATATTTATGAAAAACAATGTGAAATGAATTAAATAAGGTGAAATATAACAGACAAGAAAGTGATGCAAGGGGTAAGAGACTGATATAAATGGTGCCGTGAACATGTTAGTGAGAAGATAGACTACAAGACAGAAACCACAAAATAAAAATGAATAAAAATAAATGTCAAGGTATGTAGAGTGCATGGTAAAAAGATACCAATAAATAGAGTGTACTAGAAAAAATAAATCTCACTCTAGAATTCCCTTCCCACTTTTATCCAATCCGAACTATCATTTCCTAAGTTTAAGGTTTTGTTGAAATTGAAATTATATTTGTTTGATAACATTTTCAAACCACCACTGTGATGTTTTTGGGTTACATGTTGGTCTGTCTGTCTCAACAGCTCAGTACATGCTCCTAGACCTCTACAGAGTATGTATGAATTGTTCTTGTTAACTCATCTTCTGCTTTCCTGTTTTACTCTGGCATTCTTTTCTATTTTTAATTTTATTTTTAAATTGTTAGCTGCTATGACTTGCAATCAAAAATAGCGGGATATCAAACCTTTTAATAAACAGACAAACATGAGTCCTTACTGCCACCTACTATGTAGGTGGTAAGGACTCATGTACTTATCCTGCACTAATCAGTTAGCACGCGGTAATGCGGATGTGCTGATTACCGTAGAAATGGCCACTCAGCAAAAAAATAAATATATATATTTTTAGTGCATGAGTCTGCCTTGACCTAGAGAAGCCCTGTCCCCGAGTGGGGCATCAAAGAGTTGGCTCCTGCATCAACTCTGGCAAAGCTTCCTCCACTGACGTCAAGGGAGTACTGGCTTGGGTGGCAGCAGACACCTGGACTGCATGTCACACCAGTGTCAAAGATCTCACTGCAGGCTGAGGGCCAAGCGGGGCTGCAACTAGAGGCATGGCAGGCACAAGCAGCCTCAATGCCGATGCACTCAGTTGAATGAAGCCAGCCAGCAGTTCTGGGACCAATTCCCAGATGTGTTCATTGAGGGATGACACCAGGAAAGGCAGGGCACCGGCTCAGAGTTAGCCTGCAGAACGTCTGATGTTGAGATGGGAATGCATGGAGACCTTCACACCAGCATCTCTTGTATGGAGGGGGAGCGGTCCTCCTGGTGCGGACACATCTCAGGTGCCAAATCCCTCGGTGTCCTGGAGCTCCCAGCACTGTGCATCAAGGGGGATCGATGCCAATGCTTCTTGGTCTTCACCTGAAGCCTACTGCACTGGGAACCTTTGTGGATATGGAAGGAAAAACTTCTGTGGTCAAATCAAACGACTCAATGGTGCTGAAAAAAAGGGCCATGTACCAGAGAAAAAAGAAAAGGGAGAACGTGACCAAAGTCAAGGCCTAAATGCGGACTAGAGACATGGAAAAAGAAAGTAAACTTAAACGTGGGGGGAAAAAATAGCCAAAAAAATAAAGGGAAAAGGGAGAACCTGAACATGGAAACAAGAAAAAAAAAAGCTCAGCGCTAAAATGCCGAAAGTCACTTCAAAAAAGCTCTTCCAAACCGTGCTGTGAGGAGTGAAAGAAAATGATGTGTCCACTCCCCACTGCAGTAAAAAAAAAAAAAAAAAAAAAACTGGTAGTCCTGCGCTCTTGTAGTGGGCAGCAAGGCAGTGCAGCAAATCCCTTACTCCACAAAAGCTCTTGTTAGCTTGATATAAGCTTGGAACTGGGCAACACAGATCACGTTATCCCACTTGTGAGAATTATAGGCCTGCTTGTCCTCAGAGGAGGAGAAATTTCACAGGCACATTTAGTTAGCATTAAAAGAAGGGATTTAAATTGAAGGTTTTAATAAATATTTTTATATTCCCTTAGGACCATGCCCTGAAGCAGCATAGGTGAAACATGGCCCATGTTGGCAAAAATCCTGTCAAGGGATTTTGAGCTGAGTTAACTTAATGCTTATGTTTATTAATACAAAACATTTAAGTTTGAGATAGAGATGTTAAAGAAAATCAATGGAGAACTGATGAAGATTTAAGCGAGTAATGAGACAGAGCAGAGTAACTCATGTGAAAAAAGTCACTTCCCAGGTCTGATTAAAGGAATTAAAAATTGAATAAGATTTAGAATGTTTCAAATGTATAACCACAGTATGGTAGCGGCATTGAGAGGAGGAAAATATTGCCTTCATTGAAGTGTCAATAGAAATTGGGTTTGGTTAGGAGCAAATTGAAAAGCGTTGGGCGTTTTATTTTGTTGTTGTTTTTTTAAATAGTTGCTCAAATCTGCCCCTGCTTATTTCAATAGAAGGGCCAGCAAAAATTATTTTTTGTAATGTTTTGAATATATTGCATTCTGCTTTTATTTTAGTGTTTCACATTTTTATGTTGTAATTTTCATTGTTACGTTTTTATATGTGCCCCCCCCCCCCCTTGCCCTTTAGCTTTTTCTAATTTTTAACTATTTTTCTCCTGGCCATGCTGAGTTCTAGAAGTATTTTTTCTACCCAGTACATCTGCAGTGGTGCCTTGAAAAAGCTTTCCAGCTTTATTGCAGCTAATAGTAGAGGAGTGTGGTAGCCGTGTTAGTCCACTCTTAAGGTTGTCAAGGAAAAGAAAATAAGATGATACCTTTTTTATTGGACATAACTTAATACATTTCTTGATTAGCTTTCGAAGGTTGCCCTTCTTCCTCAGATCGGAAATAAGCAAATCTTTGCTTATTTCCGATCTGAGGAAGAAGAGCAACCTTCGAAAGCTAATCAAGAAATGTATTAAGTTATGTCCAATAAAAAAGGTATCATCTTATTTTCTTTTCCTTGATAACTTTGCAGCTAATAGAAACTTCTAAAATTTGGAATGCGAGTATGCTGGCAGCTGTATTTCAGAAGGATGTCTCCTTATTTGTTGGGAAACTTGGAAATGAAAGAATTAATCAGAGCAAAACTGAGTATTGTTATTTTAAGGTGTGAAGTTTTATTTTATTTGTTACAATTGTATCCCACATTTTCGCACCTTTTTGCAGACTCAAGTTCTATATATTTATTTATCCAAAATATTTCTAGACTCTCCAAGGTTTAAAGTGGTTTAAAATAAACATATCAGTCTCTGTTATTACTTTACCATGTTTGCTGTTAGGTATAAGAATTTGTGTGGGTGAGTTTCTGTTTCCAGCTGCTTCTTTCTTCTGGTTGATAGATGAAATGAAACTGCTGAATGTGGAAACCTGGCCTCTGGCACCTCTTTCTGCTACCTATAATAAAAACAAGCCATTATTTCAGCATTGTCTGACATATTATTGTAAAAGTGATTTCACTCATCTGAATTACAAGAATGATAAGATCAATACAAAAGGTAGCCAACAACAATTCTTTCCTCATGTTTTGAGATCATTACCAGGTTTTAGGTTAAAAGCTTGTCTAAGCAACAAAAAAAAAAAAAAAAGGTCTTCAACTTCTATGAAACTGCATAAGATCATGAATATTCCAAATGACTGGCCTGAACACCAGGATCTACACCAATCAAGGTACTCAATCATGTAGGTCATGGACTGCACTCTGGGAAGTCAAGCCTGTAACCTACTGCACCAGTCCAACCTACATCAACTGCTGTGGATAGAGAAATGCTGAAGGGTTCCAGGTTGCACCAGCTCCTTATATCAGTGATGTCAGTGGAACAGTTCAGTATGTCTACCTCCATCTGCTGGTAAGGGGACACAACTTACTGGTCTGGAATAGACTAGCAGGATAATAAAAAATTAAAGATTACTCCACAAACATGGCCTTTATGGGAGGATCGTAACAGAACAATCTACAAACATTTTGGAATTATTTTTAAAAATATACACATTTTTGGAAGTTTGACCTTGAAAATACATAGCACTTTATTACAGCATCACTGGCATGCAAATCTAGCCATGTTTTGGTCTTCTATGTTGAAATGCCCATTTTAAAACTAGCAAATTTAAAGCACATTTAAAAGAAATGCAAGATCTATGTAGTAAAGAATTTTTCACATTTTATTATGGGACATATGTATAGGCAAATATTCAACGATCACTGACCCCCTAAATGGGCTATAGAAATACTGAATTTAAACACAGACTATAATCTCACCGCATAAAGCTCTATGACATCATATCTTTCCAACAAGAATTGTTTCTGCTGCCAAAGAGAAACTGTCCAAGGAAGGCAACTGACCCCCTGCTGGAATACCATCTCTTTCTGACCTTGTTGCAGACACAGAACAACAAACACATTGTCCCGATATGACCCAGAGCCCCTCACAGCGAGTACACCTCTTTCCCCATTCAGAAACTGATTCTACTCCTCATAGCACCAGTGCTGCACATTTGTATGTATTGCGTGCACAGAAGAGGTCCATGCTACAAGCCTGAAGAGCTTGACCACAGAATCAATTACAAATAATAGCCTGAGGAACTGCTTCAGGATTTCTATCATCAAAGCAAGGTACTCACTTACCAACCCCCTCCCCCACAAAGAAGGTTGCTCCCAGCTGAATCCCCTCCGAGTTCTGGTACTGCTGCTATCAGAAAAAAATTGCTGGTTCATTTTTTTTCCAAAACCAAAGTTGCAAGAGAAAAGTGGGGGTGGGGGGTGGGGGAGAACAGCCAAATGGCTCAAGCATCTGAGGCTCAAATAAGAGGAGGAATAAGCCCAGACTCCTCTGGAGACTTCCTTCATTGGAAATTTCTATTCTACACAAAAGAACTCCATCACTCAACTGACAATCCAGTTCTCCAACTCGGCCAGGAGTAGAACTCTCCAGAATAGCTGGGAAGTTCTACACAGTAAGTCTATCAACTAGAGACAGAGCAATACAGACCGGCATGCCCAATAAAGAGTAGAGCTCAAGTCTGACTGGCTCTGTTTCCCACCTGCTGATTGACAAACATAACCTATTGGTTCTGGACAGGTCTGGTAGAAACAATAATACTATATTAAAGAAAAGGTACAGGGTTAAAGGAAGCTCTTCTCCTTTATGACGGCTGATCAGCAGTTAAAATTATTTTCCTTGTTAATTATAATTCCTTTTTATGTTTTGATTTTCTGTGTTCTTCTGCTTTCCATTTTTGTTATAAGTTTCATCACAGTAAACATAATTACCCCATACTGTTTCTATACAGTTAATCCAGCATCATTCACAAATGCTATTGGCGTGTAGTATGTCTCTCCTGATCACTCATGTAGCTGCTGCAGAACTTCTCCCCAGTCCCTAGAGAACATATTTTGGGATTTAGAATAAATGAGGGCCAGCTCAACTGATGGCTATCAAAACAGCAGAGAATTTCAAATATTAAGTTCTAGGTGTACTCATTATTTAGTCATAAGAGCATATGAAATGTCACACTGGATAAAACTGAAGGTCCATTAAGCCCAGAATCCTGTCTCTAACAATCTAATCCAGATCACAAGTATCTTGGTTGATCACAGAGAATAGATCCAATCTTTCTTGCTTACACCCATGGATAAGGAGCGGCTTTCCCCAAGTTTACCTGGCTAATAATGGCTTATGGACTTTTTCCTTCATGAACCTTTCTAAACCCAACTATGTTACTGTTTTTACCCTGTCCTCTGGAATTAAATTCCACAGCTTAGCTGTTTGCTCAGTGACAGAAATATTTGACTTGAAGTTGCATTTATATTCCACAAAATTCCACATAAGTGGTTCACTAAGGATCATAAAGAATTAGCCAAGCAGAAGACACAATTAAAAAAATTAAATTCAATATTATTGTATAAGATATTTGTTAAACAAGTTTTATTTTTTTCCTAAATTTTACATAATTCACTTCCAATTTAATATCTGTTGGTAGCACATTCCAGATTACAGTGGCTTATTTTAAAAAAATAAAGGCTGTGTATCAGTTCATACCAAACCTGCTTAACTGATGAAAAAAAAAAAAGACTTACAGCATAAAGATTTGTGATCACAATGGTATAAAACCATTTTCATATAAAGCGGTGGTGGACATACTCCATGTAAAATCCCAAAGATCATGGTGCAGAGTTTAAATTTTATATGAGTCTCTATAAACAACCAGTGAAGGTTTCTTGAGAGAGAAGATACTCTAACTTCTTTGCTTGAAAAATCAAATCTAACAGAAGTGTTTTGTAAGAATCTGCAATCGCTGTTTTAATCTTATGGAACAACCATTACAACAATCTAACCAACTGATCACTTAAAAATGTAAGAATAATGAGAACAAGAGTGAAATTGTGCAACCCCCCTGGTTGTATACGTGACTAGGCTGCTGCTTAGTGTACACCCAGTGCTGTAGAGATGGGAGCACACACTTATTTGTTGGTTGCGGGCCAGGGCTAGGACTGGTAAAAAAAAAAATTAAAAATTAAAAAAAAAAAACAGTAGGCTGAACAAGCTAGTCATCAGATTTTTACTCCGCCCCGTCTATCAAAGAATGGTACTGAAATTATATGAACACTATAAGAAGAAGGGAGAGGAATGCATGCACACATGAGTTTCAAAGTAAGTGCAGCTCTTGTGCGCATGCGAAGTGAAGCACACATCAGTACCTTTCTTCTGCACCTTTAAATATAGGCTCCTCAATTTTTTTTCACTTGAAAGGCTTATATTTAAGCAGGGAAAACAGATGCCAATATGCGATTTCACATTTGGGTTTACTCTGACTCGCACGCCTTTCTTTCTCAGTACCATCACTTACAGGCTTACACGGACTTCCTTCCACTTCCAAAAGAAATTAAAAGTAAACAAAACTAAGCCTGGTAGATTTTAAACTGAAAACAAACAAACAAAAATTGTGGAAGCATGTTCAACCTGAGTTGAAGGAGAGTCATTGGTTGCCAGTACAGTGGAGCTCTGATTTTAAAATTTCAGTTTTGGTATTTAAAATATTGGACTAGCATCTGCTACATTGATGGCAAGTATTCAGCAGCACGGGTTGAAAAAGGCCTTATAAAGATTGTCTTAGAAGGGCCTACTGAATATTCCTGGATGTATAATGGTGAAAGGCAGAGCCGTGCCTAGGGTCTCTGGTGCCCCCTGCAGACTTTCAGTTGGCGCCCCCCCTCCCCTCCGTCTAGCAGAGCAGGAACAGAAGGGAGCAGGCAAGTAAGCCGGACCTCAGGAAAAAATAGCACTGTATGTATCCCTCATTGATAAGTCTCTGACTCTAAAGTTTAGCAATTTCATTAAAGCAAAATGTATTTTCATAACACTTCAAAGATTTCCAACTCAAAATAGGAATGCTAATTCAAAATGTGAGCAAAGTCCTCTTAGTTTCCAAAGATTCTTTTTCTAATCTCCTTTGCACCAAAGGATATAATTCAGATCAAACATTTATCTCTGATCAACTATCTCAGATCAAATATTTATTTCAGATCAAATATTAAGGTTTCCTTGCTTACAGTCACTTAAATCTACCTAGCCTTTATATAGCTTATAGGATTTAAACACTCTTAAACTGAAATTCACCCTTTTCTATTCTTCATAAACCTCAAGTAATCCTGAAATATTCAGATCCTTTTCTCACTAGAGAAACCTCAAACTTTAATCTCCACCAACCTCTTTTCATTCATATTTTCTCATTTACCACATAATCAGGCACTCTTTTATAATTTCAGTCAACACATACAGGAACTCACAGCTGCATGTCTCTCTTGGCCAAACCGACGGTCAGTTGCTGTTTCACTCTGTTCCCTTCCCGGCAAATTTCTAACAGAAGCTGATCATCCAATCAGAGAGCTCTATTTGAATGCAGATTAACATACAGACACTGTAATGGGAATTTTTAGTCAAAAACACTAGATAACCCCTTCGTTTTTGGATCAAACTTCACACTTTTGATCAGAGCCATGACCTAACATTAAGGCTGTAAACATTTCCATCATTTTTATCCATAAATATGCAAATGAGAACCTCCCAAAAATGGACTAATTTGCATATGATTTAAACAAATCTGAGCATATGACAACCAAGTACAGACTCCCAGCACCTGAATTCTGCAATTAGATTTAATGCAAATACTTTTAAATCTTATTTTTAGCACTTTTAAAATTTCAGGTTCTCTTTAATTTGAATGCTGTTCAAGCTCTGAAGCTCACCCTGAGTGAGGAGTTATCCCCAAAGCAAAACATATATAGCAATCTGGTTGCATTCTCTCAAATAACTTGAAGAGCCTGCCTGCCTCAGTGAATAGGCTGTGTTGCTTTGTTGCTTTCACTTCCAGTTTGCCATGAAAAGGAGGACAGGGGAGATAGGAGAATCGCAACTTCAGGTAAAAGATTTTGCAAGTGAGCGGGAGGCAGGGAAGGCAGGCACGGCCCTGGTGAATGGAAAAAGAACACACTTCTTTTTCTGTGTAGATTCTGTTTTATGGAATAAATTGCCTGAAGAGCTGCGAGCTGTTACAGATCTTTTACAGTTTTGGAGACAATCTAAGACCTGGCTGTTTGCAGTAATATAAGAGACGTGGTAGGAGATTTGGGGGGGGGGTGGGAGATTTGGGGCAGTAATACCAGTTTTATATTTTAGAGCACTGCTTCTCAATCAGTGTGTTACCAAAGGAGGGGGGCGTGTCACAAAAAGTTTGTTAGAGACAGTAAACCTATGCTTTCCTTAAAAAACATCTGTGCCTGCAAGCTGGGGAGACCAGAGATCCTGAGTTAGGTTCTTGAAATCCCCATAACCGGTCCCTATTCTGCTTCATTGCCCTCAGTGATAACTGCTGCCACCCAGGGCTGGTCTTAGCAAGTGCGGGGCCCTATGCAGACCAATTTGGTGGGGCCCCATCCTAGCCCCGCCCCATTCTAGCCCCACCCCATTGATAAGATTATTCCATTTTTAGAAAAAAATTTTTTTTTATTTATGAAATTTCAAATAAAGACTTTATTTTAAGTCACACTTGCACCAGCGATGGTTCACCTCCTGCACAAATGAACCACCAGATCATCACTTTAATGTAAGGTTCCATTCGCAAATCAACAAGAGTAAGACCACTTTAATTTAACAAGGTTCCTAATTCCTTCTAAGAAAAGCTATCATACCTTCTTTGAATGGCAGGCTTAGAGGATGGAGGAAGTGCTATTGTCAGAAATCAGGATGAAGGGAGAACACAGCTCAGGCAAGAATCATGACTGTAGCCTGCCTGCGGCCTTGCTGCCTGAGACAGACTAGTTCTCTTGGAGCTGGCTTCTCCTTTGCTGCAACACTGCACTGCATGAGCTGATATGCTTTTTAAGTGCCATGGTTACCCTACCTGAACTTGTGCCACTCTAGGCAACTGGCAACTGCCTAGCTCACTTAGTGGTTGGGCTAGCCCTGTTCAGGTGCAGGTATAGATTTTATTTCCCTAAACCACAGAATTTCTGCCTTACATTACATGCATTCAGTTTTAGTATGTTAACCAATCACTGATCACCTGAAGGCAAAGTTGTTTTTCTTTAAATTTCGTACCCAAAGTACAACAAATCTCATTTTCAATATCATCAGCTATCAATCATTATTCATACCTTTGATGAATGGCACTGGCACTAGTGGCACTGTGGCACAAACTTGCTCCAGGCTGAGGCGGCAGGCGCTCCACGACCACTTGACTTTCTTTATTTTAAGTCGCACGGCACTGCTGCTGGCACCAGCGATGGCTGCTCACCTCCGACCACGCTCCAGCTCCTTTTCCCTTCCCGCTCGCCCTCGCGGAAACAGGAAGTACCTCATCATCATAAGGCGGGACATTGAGCGGGAAGGCGGAAGGGAAAAGCTGGGGTGAGCGGAGCAGTTGTGCCTGGCTGCAACTGTCTGTCGGGTTGGAGCCGGGCTGGTGCTACTCGCTGCAAGTTGCAACTGTCATCGTCGTTGTCCTGGGACTAGGAGGCGGGAGCTGTTGGTGGGCTCAGCGGGGGGGGGGGGGGCGGGAGCGGAGTGAACAATCACAATGTGGTCCGGAGCGATGAGCAAGCAGCGGGATCATGATGCGGTTGTGGTCCAAGCGAGCGGGGGTCGGAGAGGCAAACTTGAGGTGCAACACACGGGGCCCCCTTAAGCGCAGGGCCCTATGCTGCCGCCTCTGTCGCCTCTGCCTAAGACCGGCCCTGCTGCCACCAGCCCCATCTAGAAATACTGCAGGTCTGCTGACCATAGGTTCTGTTTGCTACATAGTTTTTCAGTAGCATATTTGTGGGGTTTTGTGTTTCTTCACAGTATCTTGCAGTGAACAGATCTTGTGTTCCTGTTACAGAGACAATCCCAGAATTTGAATATATGTTTTGTTTAACAAGTGAGAAGTCTGGGACTAATGTACTGCATACAATTTTTTGATGTAGGACTGAACGGTAGATAAATTCATGCTAAACACTTTCAACAGTGTAATACCTGGAAGATTTTTTGATCAGCAGTGAATTCTATGAATAGGGATATGATAGGAGGCTAGGATTGGTGAATACTTCTTTGATTTATATCATATTTTAACCTGTAAACCATTTGGAAGCTTTTTTGAAGAAAAATAATTAAATAAATCCTAATCACTGACAAAGCATAACAATACAGTGAACAAACAAAAGATGCTTAGTGGCAAGTAACCCTACTTGTTTTCTGGGTAAAACCTGAAGATAAGTAGGGTTGGGTTTATAATTCTACTGCAGGGAAGGAAAATGACCACATTAAAATTAACTTGAAGGTCTTTTATCTATTACTTATTTTTACGCTCATAAAAGTTACAATATCTAGGTTTAAAATTAATATTAAAAGAAAACTTTTTTTTACAAAATCTAATTCCATACCACATCTAGAAATACAAAAACGTTAATCAGGATAAAAAAAAGTATTAAAAAAATAAAAAGTGAAATACTTTATGCATGTGAAATTAAAGAATGGAAATGAAGCCTCTTTAAGAAAGCCTTCAACTCAAGAAAAGAGCTATGGTATATGAAATTTCTATGAAACAAACCGTGAGAAAAAAAACAACATAAGACTATACTATACACATCACTGAAAGACAATTTTCGAAGCCTCTGCCAAAAAGGTAAATTAAAATCTGACAAGCGAAACCACACGTCAAAATGATTCATCCCCACATCAGGAACGCATCAATTTACAGTAAATTAACCAGGTTACAGACATACCGTACGATACAACGTAAGTGCTTTCAATGAACACTTTACACAAGTCACAAACTATCTCCCATTTGCCAGAGACTGTCACACAGACATACCCCTTCTGTAGACTGTATGGACGGAAGTTTCTCCCTTTCCTTCTCTTCCTCAGATGGGGAAGGCAAATGGCCTTCGTTCATTTTAAGTCCCAAGAAAGTTCTGTGTGGACTGGGAAGAAGTCCTGCAGCGGCTGCATGGAAGAAGCGACGCCGAAGACGCTAAGCGCCAGCTTCCCTCAGGATTCCAGCAGCCCGGATCTATCCCAATGCCTGGCGGGTGAAAGGGTTCGCTGTTTGTGTTCTTTCCCTTTTTGACTGATGTGGTGTCACGAGCACGGGAGAAGCGGACACGGTCTGTCAGTATTGGATCCAGTTATGCGCACGTGACTCCTGAATTCACCCCTGGAGAGAAACTTACAGCTGAGCAATTATAACCAGGCACAGCTTTTAAGAGAGAAAGCAGCAAACAGAACATACAAAAAAAAAAAAAAAAAGGTAAATAACATAGCCAAAGGGAGCTAACTGATAAGGATAACAAAAACGGATAGGCAAACCTTTAAAACTCATCAGTCTAATTGCTTTCTGGTTGATAAGAAAGGACGGTACCTCCCCCGTTCTACTTAAGGAATAACCCTGAAAAACCACCTTAAAGCTTGAGCTCTGTGATCGTGGGGGAGGAATTAAGAAAAGAGGTGAAGCTGGTAATGGAATGGTGTGGGCGTGTTCAGGAATAGGAGTGATTGGTGAGGGCAGGGGAGGGATGCGGGTGTCCGCTTCAAGTATTTGGAAGCGGAGGTGGCTGCAGAGGTCGGAAGAGTTAATAATAGCAGTATACAGTACTAACTAATTTGGAGGGATGTGACGCTCCCCTCATTTCTTTACGAAATTAGTTGCCTGAAGAGTTCAGCTCTTTAACCCTAGAACGCATGACGTTAAAAATATACATATTAACGTCATGGGGGCCTTTTAGGCCCCCATGCACATAATGTAGAAAAACACACTTAAATAACTTTCACAAGTTTATTTCAAAATTGCTCAATAAAATATGAATAGTGGACAACATTTTAATTATAATTTTTCACAGAAAACACCAAAAAATCTTTTTTTTTCCCAAATTTCACGCAAAGACATGAAAACACACAAAAATGCATAGAAATCTATAGCAAACTAGCTGCAGCTACATTTTTATTCTAACTTTCTTTTCTATTATATTAGTCTTCCAAACAATTCTGACATGTTATTTTTTCAGAAGAGTGTTCTTTGCAAACAGTTTCCTTACAAGTGGAACAATATCGCTCAGTTTTCCTCTCTATGTTTCTTGGACACATGAAACAACGCTTTCGTTTTCCTTCTCCTGGCTCTGGAGTAATCTGAAACTGTACGCCACACCGTTTCATTGCTTCTTTAGTTTTCTTTGGCAAGCATTTCAAGTCGCTTCGCTCTATCATGTGAGGTATTACAAGTTCATGACAAAGGTCCTTCAAGAATAAGCGTCTCCTGTCCTTCCTCTGTGCATGAAATTCAGGATGAGTTTCTGTATAAATAATGAATGAATTTAGGGCTGCTACATCAAGCATATTTGAAAATAGTACTACAGGCCATCGTTTTGTTTGCCTCTTACACGAATATTCTCCCACCATCTCATCCATTTTATCTACACCTCCTTTTGTTGCATTGTAATGCAGGATGATTTCTGGTTTCAATTTTTGGTTATTGCTGTCAACACTGCAATCGTGATGCATGGTACTGAGTAAAATTACAGATTTCTCCTTCTTTGCCTTGTAAGATACCAAAGTCGCTTTGTTATTGAATCCAAAGACACTCTCATAAAGTGCTCGCTGACGATTGTGTTTGAGTGCTGCTGGAATTTCTCGTCTGTTTTGCTTTATAGTACCAACAAGTGTAATAGCTTTTGCAAGCAGAAAATTGCCTAGTTCAACATTGGTGAAATAATTGTCCATGGTGATGTTTCTACCTGAATTGAATATTGGAACAGCAAGAGTTTTGACTATTTCAGACCCCAGATCCTTCTGTACTGGTGCACCAACCTCTTTGCCACAGTAGATTACACCATTTATGCCATAATAATTTGCAGAATCACACATCCAGAAGATTTTTATACCGTACTTGGCTGGCTTGCTGGGCATGTATTGTATGAATTTGCAGCGTCCTCTGAACGGTACAAGTTGCTCATCTACAGTAACATTAGTACTAGGATTGTAAAGTTTTGTGCAATTTTTGATAAATATGTTCCAGATATAACTGATAGGGGCTAATTTGTCTGTTTCAAACCTCGCTGCACGAGTTTGCTTATCATCAAAGCGAATGATCCTTCTAATTTCCTCATATCTGCCCACTGACATTGTCGCCTTATAGTGTGGATCAGAAAGTGGGTCCAGAAATAATTCTCGTATTGGGACATCATACGATTTTTGACTCCCTGCCAGCAGGAAAAGTCCAATATATGCATAAAGTTCCTCTTTTGAAATATTTTTCCAGGACTTATTTTTTGCTGAAGCGATACGTCTTCCTTCTAGGTTTGAACATAATAGGACCTCTTCTGCAATATTGTCAGAAAAATAAGTACAGAATACATCTTTAGGGGTAAAGTAACTGGGACTTCCCACAGCTCATTGAGCCTGTCTCACAATATTGTGTATTGGAGTACGTCCGACTAATGTAGGATTACTGTCCCAAAAAACATTCGTTTTGGATGTTCTACTTATCACTTCTTGAGGATCCACTAGATTCACTTCTTCATCATCAGAAGAATCACTGGATGAGGATGTTTGATTAGCTGGTGGCAGATATTCTTCATCAGACAAAGATAGTTCACTTTCATCATCGCTTTGAAACATAATCGCTTCAATCTCTTGGTCAGTCAGACACTTGGAGGAAGACTGTGCCATTGCTGACTAGATGTTAGAAAATGAAACAGATTTCCTCTCAACAGCTTATCTTATCACAGGTCCTTCAGCAATTAGCTCACAGTGTATACTGTCCTCAGTGTTCAGAGGACCTGAGGTGATGTCATGGCCTTATCACTCCCTCCAAAAATCACATGACATCCTCACATGTTATTATCCACACCCTGGCCCCTCCACCAGCATTACTGAGTACAAATAAAGTAACTTGAGACACAAACACTTCTGAGAACATGATAAAAACAGCGGGGGCCTAAAAGGCCCCCAATTCGTACAGATGTAGTTTTCACCAAACAAGCATTGTTACACCATAATGCCTATGAAAAAAAATTATATGAACAACTGGATATTATCAACAATGACATACTTGAGTAATACCTTGAGTTTCAAAATTCTAACTAAAGTAATTTTGCAGATAATAGCAAAAATGTAAGCATGGGGGCCTAAAAGGCCCCCAATATGCGTTCTAGGGTTAAAGAAAATTGGCACGCATGTTTCTGTTAGGTAAGAAAATCGTGGATGTCTGGTTTTGTTTAAACCTCAGCATTATTGAAAAGGATCTTAAATATATTTCAGCTATAAAGTAGTATAGGTGCCCCGTGAGTCCATGTGAAAACACAGAACGGAAGCTTAGTAACAGGAAAATAATTTATTTGGGGAGAGATTTTTGTTTATATTTATTCATTAACTCTATTCCATTAGTGTGCCTTTAGCATGCGCTAAATCAAAGCTAAATCCAATTAAATGGGTATTACTTCGTGTCCTGCAGGGTCTTAAATACAATCGCTTGAATTACCCAGCATGAAAACACTCTACATACTGTCACTACTGATTCACTACAGAAAGCTTAAATGCCAACATCCAATTAGTACACTATTTGACATTAAATTTATAGGTCTGGGATCCTTCTGAAGCGGTTAGTTTAACGTGAGTAAAGTAAGCCAACGACTTTTTTCATCATAGGTCTCCCATTAAACCATTATTACCAGTTTGCTAGCCTGAAAATATTTACTTCAAAACTTGTAATACTTAGCTTTGACCGCTTCTTCAATTTTAATTGCTTATTCAGCTTTAAAACTTCGAACTAACCGACACGGTCAGTGTTTCGAATCCTGCATCAGGGTCATGGTCCGCTGCATAAAAAGACAAGCAAGAATTTAAAAAATTGTACAAATGATGTGGGCAAAAAAAAACCCAAAATTATCTTGCAAAAGCAGAGCCTTTAGCAAGAAAAAACTGTTTTTGCCCACATCAAGTGTACAATTTTTAATCCTTGTTTGTCTTTTCATGCAGTAGATCATGACCCTGATGCAGGATTCGAAACACTGACCGTGTCGGATAAGCTATTAAAATTGAAGAAGCGGTCAAAGGTAAGTATTACAAGATTTTTAGTTTTTCAAGTATTTTCAAGCACTAGCACTAAGCACTTTAAGCACCTTAAAAATGATAATAATGGTTTAATGGGAGACCCATGATGTTGGTTTTCTCATTTTAAACTATCTTCAGAAGGTTCCCAAACCTATACATTTTATGTCAAATAGTTAACTTAAATGCCAAACATCCAATTAAGTTAATTTGTGTGCTACATAAAGTTACTGCATGGTAAAGATATTCTAACACATTAAAAATTTTAATTAAGTGAGCAACTTAAATTAAAAAAAACAAACAAACAGGGCAGCCCAAACAAACCAAAATTGTTTGCACTCGGCACAGGGCTACCAGACATCCTCTTTTAAGAGGTCATGTCCTGATTTTTTAATTTTTTAGGAAAATATCCTCTTTTTTTCTTTTATGTGCCCATGACCAACACACTTATCACAGTGAGAATTCTATGGCTGTCCAGAGAGAAATTGAAAGATATCAAGAAACTGACTGTTTGTAAAACTACTCTACCAGAGGCCTCCTGGATGAGGATTTTTTTCTTTCCGGGGTTTGAACCTAAGTAGGCCAGCTATTGTTGAGCTTTTACAATTATATTTAGTCACCTTTTTCTCAAGATAATTTTTTCTCTTCCGACTTACATTACTATATCAACAAGCTCTATTGATGTTGACTGTGTTTATAATCTTGTTTATTACGGATTTAGTATTACACCTCCTGTTTTTTTTACTACAGATTGTTTGAGCAATTTCACGCTGTAGGTTTTTCGGAGGAGGATGTCTGCTCATGATAAAAGCCTCATCAGGTGTGTCCACTGAGTTGGTACCCTTGGCTATTGAGGCCTCTTTGTTAAAATTATTTAATATATATCTATTGATATTAACACAGTCAACTCATAGAGCTATTTAGAGCTTATTGTTTAGTTTCTTATTCATTTTTGATCTATACAGATTTGTTAATTTTTTTGACATAGTATACTACTTACAATGTTAACACAATACGCACTAGAACATTATAATTGATAGTGAAGGGTAAGGCAAAGTTGTAACATATAGATAGGTAAGAAAGTAGGAAGAGTTAGAAAGTAAGGTGACTGACTTAAAGAAAGTTGAACATGAGGTCAGAGAGATGATTAAATATTATCTCAGCTAGTGTGTGTGTTTGTTTGTTTGTTTCAGGCAGTGCATTCCAGAGTGTGGGGGCTACTCTGGAGAAGGCTTGCTTGTGGGTATCACATCATATAATGTCTTTTGGAGAGGGTGTGGTTAGTAATAGTCCTTGAGAGGACCTTAGTGTCCTTGGCGGTGTGTGGAGGATCATCCTATTCTTCAGGTACTCAGGGCCTTGAAGATCAGACATTTAAATTTAGCTCTGTATTATACTGGTAGCCAATGAAGTTTTTGCAAAAATGGGGTGATGTCGTCACGTCGCTTGCAACCTTCTATGAGTCTTTCTGATGCATTTTGAATCAACTGGAGCTGGAGCAGGCCCTTTGTAGTCAGACTATTGTATAGTGCATTGCAGTAATCCAGTCTTCATGTTATCATGGCATGCACAACTGGGATAAGATTTACCTTCTCAATGTAAGTAGAGAGGCAGCGTAGCTGTCGCAAATAGTAGAAGCAGCTCTTGAAGGTTGCTTGGATTTGGTGACTCAGAGTAAGTGTTGAATCTAACTGTATTCCAAGGTTCCTAACTTGTGATTTGAGGGGGAGTTCGTACGTCCCAAAACGGATTTTGATGTCAGGTATCTATCCACTTGTTAGGGACCCAGAGAAGCTTGGTTTTACTTGGGTTCAGGCAAAGTTTGTTGTGTTTAGTCCATTCTTGAATTGATGTTAGACAGGTAATCAGTTTATTCAAGGCTGTAGGTAAGTCAGGTTCAATGGGTATGAGTAGCTGCACATCATCCGCATAGATGTAGAACTGAGGTCAATTGACCAAATCAGCTCACCTAGTGGCTTGAGGTAGATATTGAACAGAATAGGTGACAGTATCGATCCTTGTGGTACCCCACAGGTCAGTGTCCATGGTGGTGATGAGTTACTGCCAAACATTATAGATTGTTGCCTGTTTGATAGGATCTGAAGCAGGCATGTACCGTTCCATTGATACCTGTTTCTGTCAGTCGTGCTAGCAAGATATCATGATCCACAATGTCAAAAGCTACTGAGAAATCTAGCAGTACTAACATCGAGGCGAATCCCTTGTCTCGGTTTCTGTGAAGATCATCCAGTAAGGATACGAGAACCGTTTCTGTTCCATAACTAGGTCTGAATCCAGATTGACATGGATCTAGCCAGTTTCTCTTTTCTAGCCAATCATTAAGTTGAACACAGACTGTTTGTTTTATGAGTTCCCCTAGAAATGGGATGTTGGATACTGTCCTATAACTTTCAAGTTTGTCCTGGTCAAGGTTGTTTTTCTAAAGCAGAGGGTGAACCACTGCCCTTTTTAATTCTGTTGGTAGTTGCCCATTAGAAAGAGAAGTGTTCACGATTTTTGTGATGCTTTCTATAAGGCCCATACTTGCCTACTGTACTATCTTTGATGGGCAGGGATCGAGGGAGAAGGGTAGTTGGTCGAAGGTCTCTTAGGATTTTGTCAAGGCTCTCCTCTGTCATTGGGTTAAAAGTGTCCCATCTGTTTCTGTTAGGAGGGGGCGAGTTTGTGCACCCCTGCTTGACTGGTTGGGGACTGGGTGGGATTGCTTGTAAATCCTGGCAGACTTTTAATTTTGTTGGCAAAGTATGCAGCAAAGTCATTGCAGTTCAGTTTAGACTGGGCAGGCTGGTTCTGTTGTGGGGGTTGCAGTAGGCTGTTTACTATATTGAACAGCTGCTTGGTTGAATTGGCAGCTTGTGCAATGCATTGAGAGAAATACTGTTTTTTTTGGTTGCTGTTAAGGCTTGGTGGTACTTTGCCGTGTGCTTCCTGCAGTTTAGCCTGTCTTCATCCAGGCGAGATTTGCACCATCTCCTTTCCAGTTTTTGTCCTTCGTGTTTAAGGATCTGAAGTTCTGGGGAAAACCAAGGTGAGCTTTTGTGGGTGGGGCATAAGACCTTTTTTAGTAGTGCTGTTTTCTCTAAGGTCTTGGCTAAGTATGTATTCCAGATGTCAACTTGTTCTGGCACTGTTGTTGTCTTTTCATCTACATGTGGCTAGACCAAGGCCTCTAGGAAATTCTCAGTGGTCAGCTTTTTTTTTTCTCTGATCTCCTTCCAAACTCTGGGAGGTGCCATTTGTTTCAGGAGCCACTTAGAGAGAATTTAATTAGGAAATGATCTGACCATGATAGGGGTGTTATTTCAATACTGTTATCCCAGAATTCTGGGATATCCACTCCTTTGTAGAATACCAGGTCTGGTATGTGACCCTTTTCATGGGTTAGAGAATTGATCACCTATGTAAATCCTAGTGCTGTCATCATTTCCAGAAAGGCAGCTATAGTGGTATCTGGGGTTTCGATGTGTAGATTGAAGTCTCCCATGATCGCTAGCCTAGGGTAATTCAGGGTCACTTGAGTAATCAGGTCTAGGACTCTTGCACAGATAACGTGTTGTTATGGGGTGCTCTGTATACCATGAGCAGCCAGATTGGTTTCTCCTCTTCAAGTTGCATCAAAAAAGATTCTGATTCATGTAGCTGGGGGATGGATATTCTGCACAGTTTGATTGTGTCCCGAATCAAGACTGCTACCCTTCCACCCAATCTTCCTGGTCTTGGTTGATATTGGATGTTGAAACCTGTTGGGCATTGTTCAGACAGTGGTAAACCCCCACTTTCATATAGCCAGGTTTCACTTATTCGTAGGATGTCAAGATGCTGTTCATTTATGACATCATGGATCACTAAGGATTTCTTTGCAGCCGATCTGGCATTCACCAGTCCTATAGTTCCCAAGGGTGGTGTGGGGGTGCTGGGGGGGGGGGGGGTAGCTTGGTGTGGCAATGAGGTGATCTTTTAAGTACTGTTATGTAGGTGTTTGACCTCTTGCACTTTTGCCTTCTCTTTGGTTGATAGGGATTATGGTTTCCTCTCCCACACACCACTGCGATACTTGCTGGGTCTTTGGGAACAATGCACATTTTTTAATCAGAAACCAGTTAGGCAAAATTTCACTGGGTGGCACTACAGTCCACTCTTTGGAGCACACCCTGTAGATCAGCAATCTTACTAGTTGGCAATGCAAGGTTAAGGCTTAAATAATCTGAAAGAGCAGACCTTTTTAAGGTTGTAAATTCAGACCAGGTCTGTGAGATCAAAGGCTTCCAGCAATAGAGAAACAAATGGCTGTACTTTATGTGAAATTCTGGGAGACAGTGCAGAGGTTTCCTTTAGATTTAAGGAATTTAACAAATTCAGAATTATAGAAGTAGTTATAAAGTTAAAATAAGTTTTTAACTCACGGATTTCAGGTATGAACTTTAGAGTTTCTTGTTCTGATATCCTTAGATGGTGCAATTGATGCAGATTATGGTAAGCTTTTTCTTTATTGTCCTGGAAGAGGGATAGATGTAAATAAGGATCCAGCTCTGATCACAGGGCATGAGGAGAGTTATTTGTAATGTGAAAGGAGATAAAATTTCCTTTCACCAGCCAAAATAAATAGAAGAAGTTCAGAGTAAAACTGAGGACTGGTGCATCAGCACAGACTGAGCAGAAGTCAGTAAAAGTTTGGGTTGTAAATAAACAGAAAATGTGGGTGGTGGTGCATGGCCGTTCTTAGTTGGTGGAGCGATTTGTCTGGTTAATTCCGATAACGAACGAGACTCCTCCATGCTAACTAGTTACGCGACCCCCGGTGGTCGGCGTCCAACTTCTTAGAGGGACAAGTGGCATTCAGCCACACGAGATCGAGCAATAACAGGTCTGTGATGCCCTTAGATGTCCGGGCTGCACGTGCACTACACTGAATGGATCAGCGTGTGTCTACACTTCACCGACAGGTGCAGGTAACCCGCTGAACCCCGACCCGTCTTGAAACATGGACCAAGGAGTCTAACGCACGCGCTAGTCAGAGGATGGAGCGCAATGAAGGTGAGGGCTGGCGCGCACCAGCTGAGTTGTGATCCCGCCGCTGCCGTGCTGGAAGGTGTCCTAAGGCGAGCTCGGGGAGGACAGAAGGGCAAAAGCTCGCTTGATCTTGATTTTCAGTATGAATACAGACCGTGAAAGTGAGGCCTCACGATCCTTCTGACATTTTGGGTTTTAAGCAGGAGGTGTCAGAAAAGTTACCACAGGGACAACTGGCTTGTGGCAGCCAAGCGTTCATAGCGACGTTGCTTTTTGATCCTTCGATGTCGGCTCTTCCTATCATTGTGAAGCAGAATTCACCAAGCATTGGATTGTTCACCAACTAATAGGGAACATGAGCTGGGTTTAGACCGTCGTGAGACAGGTTAGTTTTACCCTACTGATGATGTGTCGTTGCGATAGTAATCCTGCTCAGTACGAGAGGAACCGCAGGTTCAGACATTTGGTGTATGTACTTGGCTGAGGAGCCAATGGGGCGAAGCTACCATCTGTGGGATTATGACTGAACGCCTCTAAGTCAGAATCCCTCTAAACGGAACGATACTGCAGCGCCGAGGAGCCTCGGTTGGCCAGGGATAACCGGCCGCTTGGCTGGCCAGGAGAGCCGCACGCCTCGGGACCAGAGAGCGGACAGAAGGGGGCCGCCTCTCTCCCATAGTGTACCGCTGCTAAATCATTCGTAGACGATGTGATTCTGGGTCATGGTTTCGTATGTAGCAGAGCAGCTACCTTGCTGCGATCTGTTGAAAGTCATCCCTTGAGCCAAGCTTTTGTCTCTCTCCCGCACGTGTGTCCCTCTCTCTCCACGGAGGGAGAAGGTGGGACCGGCAGAAGGGCGAGCCCTCCGCCGAGGTAGTGGCTCACGTCGCTGTGCTCCTTCCCCTCCCTTCCAGCCCGCGGCCTCGAGAACCAGATGGCCTGGGCGGTGACCGGGCCGAGAGCCCAGCCGCTCGGGGAGGCACCAGATGGACGAAGAACCTGCAGGGCTGAGGTGGCTGAACTTGTAGGGAGTCGTAGCAGTGTGTGTGGGGGGCTTAATGGTCAGTGGGGGGGAGGGGCTAAATAGTCGGAGCGATGCAGAACTGTGGGTTAGGGCTTAATAGTCGGGGCTGTGGAGCTCACTCACTCAGCCCTTCTCATGGAAGCGTGAGATGGGCAGGGCCCGTCCGAGGCCCTCGGGGGACCAGATGGCCGGAGACCCCGCGGGGCTGAGCTGGCTGAACTCGTAGGGAGTCATAGCAGTGTGTGTGGGGGCTTAATAGTCAGTGGGGGGGGGGGCTTAATAGTCGGAGCGATGCGGGACCGTGGGCTAGGGATTAATAGTCGGGGCTGTGGAGCCCACACACTTAGCACTTCTCATGGAAGCATGAGACGGGCAGGGCCCGTCCGGGGGGACCAGATGGCCAGAGACCCCGCGGGGCTGAGCTGGATGAATTCGTAGGGAGTCGTAGCAGTGTGGGGGGGGGGGGGGGCTAAATAGTCGGAGCGATGCAGAACCGTGGGCTAGGGCTTAATAGTCGGGGCTGTGGAGCTCACTCACTCAGCCCTTGTCATGGAAGCGTGAGACGGGCAGGGCCTGTCCGAGGCCCTCAGGGGACCAGATGGCTGGAGACCCCGGGGGGCTGAGCTGGCTGAACTCATAGGGAGTCATAGCAGTGTGTGTGGGGGCTTAATAGTCAGAACGATGCGGGACCGTGGGCTAGGGCTTAATAGTCGGGGCTGTGGAGCTCACTCACTCAGCCCTTCTCATGGAAGTGTGAGATGGGCAGGGCCTGTCCGGGGGGACCAGATGGCCGGAGACCCCGCGGGGCTGAGCTGGCTGAACTCGTAAGGAGTCATAGCAGTGTGTGTGGGGGCTTAATAGTCAGTAGGGGGGGGCTTAATAGTCGAGCGATGCGAGACTGTGGGCTAGGGCTTAATAGTCGGGGCTGTAGAGCTCACTCACTCAGCCCTTCTCATGGAAGCATGAGACGGGCAGGGCCCGTCCGAGGCCCTCGGGGGACCAGACGGCCAGAGACCCCACGGAGCTGAGCTGGCTTAATAGTCAGTGGGGGGGAGGGGCTTAATAGTCGGATGCCTGGCACTAGTCCCTGGGTGGGTAGGCCCCTGTAACCAGCATGGCTCTGGCCCACTGCCAGTGTCTGCTTCAAGTGTCCTCCAAAATGGCTTAACCAGGTCCATTCAGTGATTCCTGGTCTGCCCCTCTAACCAGCATGGCTTTAGACTCTGTTTAAAGTGTTCTCCCAAATGGCTTAACCAGGCCCCAGCATGGCTTGTGACCACTGCCTGTGTCTTCTTTAAAGTGTCCTCTCAAATGGCTTTACCAGGCTCCGTTACTAGTTCCCTCTTCAATGCTTTAAAAATGGGACCGAAGTACCTCATGCAGTTAAGCAGAGCATGCACTTATCCAATGTGCACTTAAATGGAGTGCACTGTATATATATATATATATTGTTTTTAAATTTGAATAACTTTGGCAACATGTTCACATGTATTTATGATTGTCTCGTACATACCAATATGGACTTTATCTAAAGTTGTTTATATGCTTTTGCTATATATATGTGTAATTATTTTGGCATCCATCTATGAATAGTTGGATTAGTTTATTTATTTATTTGTATGTAACATTTTTTATGTATGTATTGAATTTTTATATATTTTCCTTTCAAAGATGTTATTTTAACTTTTTTTGTATTTTTTAAACACCTTATTTCATAGACTCCTGAGGAAGGTGCGTGGTAGCGCCGAAACACAGCTGTGTTGAGTCGAGTCATTCCCTTTTTCTTGCAATAAATAATTGATTCTCAACAGACGTCTCCTCCGGTTTTTCAGAAGAGCCTACACTTCCTACTTCTGCATCCATTTCACTGGTAACCAATGTAATGACTGGAGAAATTTGATTGAATTAGACGAGATGCAAGCAGAAGCATTCTGATCCAGTTGTAAAGATTTCAGTGCACTGTTTGGAACTCCTAGAAATAGTGAATTACAGTGATCAAACAATGGCCTTAAGAGCCTATACAATATGCCTGAAATTGGACTCTGTTAACAAATGTTTTAATGGTAATCTTCTTAGTACCAGCTCTCTATATAAAACGCACCTCCAACGTTCTAATGAAGCCGGAAGCCTGAAGTTCTAAGTGTGTAGTTGTGTAGATCGCTGTTTGCCCATGAGGGTTACCATATGGCTCCAGAAAAAGGAGGACGGATTGAGCCAGCCGGGTTTTACTTCCATTGCTTTCAATGGAAGTAATTGAACCAGCCGGGTTTTACTTCCAAAGCAATGGAAGTAAAACCTGGCTGGCTCAATCCGTCCTCCTTTTTCTGGAGCCATATGGTAACCCTCTGCCCTGCCCTCGCATTACAATGTGATGATGTCGAGGGCGGAGCAATGACACTCACCGAATCGCATCGCTCACCCTATGCACATCACACGCAACAGCTGACCAACCACAGGTGGGAGGGTGGGTGCACAGCGGCGAATCGATGGGGTAGGGGAGACAGGAGATTTGCCACGTGCCTGGAAGGGATATTATAAAACATTTTTATGTTTCAATCATTTTTATTAAGTTGACATAATCAGCTGTAACATTTCACATTACACAAGTAAGTTCCATAACAGCAGTTGGCATATCTTCACATTTTGTATTTTTATTAATATTAGTAGTCCCCCCCCCCTAAACTACTCCCCCTCCCCTCCCCTGCCCACCCCCCTTTCCCCTCTATGTACAATAACAAGCAGAGGTTACAGGAGCAGCAGCAGCGGGGATTATAAGTTCAATAACTGGCTCCGGACCATTGGGGTCAAGGTTTCCCAAAAGGGTGCCCAGCTGCATTCGAATTGTTGTCGTCTTATCTGTGGCTGGTTCCGCATTGCCAGATGCTCTATAAGTAAAAGTATAAGCATTTGCGTTCACAAATATTGCAGTGATGGTGGTCTGTTCCCCAGCCACTCCTGCAGGATTGCTTTTTTTGCAACTACTGTAGCTCTTTTTACAAAGTCTGTGAATCCCTTCGGTGTTGGCTTGCTTAGCCTTGGGTGTCCAAAAAGCAACTTTGGATCATATGTTCATCTTCGAGACCAGAGTTCTGTTACTTGTCGCAGTATACTTTTCCAAAACCAAACAACTTTTGGGCAGGTCCAAAACATGTGAGCCAATGTAGCCCCTTCTTGATGGCACTTCCCACATGCTCCATCCGGTGATGCTCCCATATGAAACGCTCTTCTAGGTGCCACATATATCCTTAGTGCGAATTTATATTGTATTTCCCAGTACTCCGCCAGTTTTGTGGTCTGCCAAAGTGACCGCACATGGTCCTTAAACATAGTCTCGGTTAGCTGGCTTCCCAGATCTTGGCTCCATTTTGCCGCGTAGCCCACGTAATCCAATTCTGGCATTGTATCTCAGATGTGGTGATGATGATAGGTCATGGGCACTTTCAGTTGCGCCCCCAGCGACATAGCAGCAGCCAGTTCTTCCCTCACGTCCTCGGTGAGGTCTGTCCATGTCAGACTGGACACATAGTGCCTTAACTGGTAATAATGGAAGTAGTCCGCTGAATTTATTTTGAACTGAGCTCTCAGTTCTGGAAACGTTCTGATATGCCCTTCGTAGTGAGCACATGATACAGGTATTCTATCTCCTTTTCCTTCCATCTGTTGAATACAGCATAAAACATTTTTAAATAAATGTTTGTTGAGACATCACTATTGCTTGATAACTTAATTTCAACAGAGACAGTTTTTGAATGGTTTCTCTCTTGGTTGGGGTTTATGCATTTTCTAAAGTAAGAAAACAAAAGAATAAATATTTCAGGAATGGATGAAGGGAATTTTGTATGTAGAGAATGATAGAACTGTATATTTATGCAAGAAATAAAAATTGATGTGCTATATTGTTTACTCAACAATATAGAAAAACCTCGAGAAAGTAAGGTCAAAATAGAAAAATCAAAAATCTCTCAACAAATCATAAAGCAGGTGTAGATGGCAGAGAAATACATACACATAAACATTAATAATTATGATTAGTTGAGTCCTCAGTGTGGGATATATAAATGGTGAATAGAGCCAATGCTCCTCCCTAACCCACAGCTGTATAGAATCACAGTTCACAATCGGCTGAAACTTCACACCATCATCGGATGCAACTATTTGTGAATCAACTGCACCAAAAACAAAACAGTGCTACAGTGAAAAAAAGTAGTGTATGAAAGACAAATAACTCTGTAATCAACACTAACTATATGTGTAATAAAATATAGAGAATCAATATCTCTGTCATCAACACAAGCTGAAACATTCAACGCCCAGCTGCATCCACTAAAGAAAAAATCCTCAAGCAATACATCAACAAAAGATGTCCAAAAAAGCAAGTGTCAGTTCAATCTCAATTGGACAACTTATCTGAATGTTAGGATGAATCCAAACAACAATGAATACATTAATGTTACCATATCACTGGTAGCAAATATTATGATGAAATGGACATGTTCAGCAATAGTAAGACTAGTAAGAAAATCTAATTTTGGTTTGGAATGCCAATCACTCACTCCACAACAACATATACAAAGAAAATCTCCATGAAAATAGTACAGTTTCATCCTAATAAGGCAGAGTTGTTGGCAAGCATAGCATGAATACCATTTACATGAGAAATGCACCTCACAGAGAGACCCACTTCACTGTAGCTGAGGAGGCAGGCCATATTTCTAGCAGTAGGGAAGAAACAAGGTCCTTGTAGATTTCTGCTGAGTCATGAATAAAATCCTTTGCACAAAGCTCTTCACAAGATTTTTAAAAAGAATATCAATAGAAATCATACAAAATAAAACATGGAAAAGAAAATAAGATGATACCTTTTTTTTATTGGACATAACTTAATACATTTCTTGATTAGCTTTCGAAGGTTGCCCTTCTTTGTCAGATCGGAAATAAGCAAATGTGGTAGCAGATAGTATATATAAGTGAGACATCCAAGCATTACTTTGACAGTCTGACAGGGTGGGAGGGTGGGGGTGGGTAGGAGGTATGCATGGGGACATCAAACCATTTCATTTATATTCTAACAGGATGGGTGTGGGTAGGTGAGAGGAGGTTGATAAACAGAGAAATACAATTTTTTGGTTTAAAAAGAAGAAAAATCAGCCAGCAAATACGTTCATATGCGCTCACTGTGGGGCCCTTTTACAAAGGCATTTGTCGTGCACACCAAAATGAGATTACCGCCAGGCTACCACATCCCCCTGGTAGTAATTTCAGATTAGCCACGTGCCCATAATGCCTGATTTATTTATTTTTTCCCATATGCTGTGTTTCCAGCGGTAATTGGCAGTTGGCGCACGCCAAGTGGGCACCACACATGTAGCGCGTGAGCCCTTACTGTTAGATCAATGGGTGGCGTTAAGGGCCCAGGCCAACTTTAGGCGTGCTGGTTTCAGTTTTACCACATGCCCTTTTCCTGTTCGATTAAAAAAAAAAAATCATTTTTTTGCAGCAGTAGAAACTGATCCGGTGCATGTCCCAAACACACACCTACACTACTGCAGGCCACGGTTTACAGCAGCTTAGTAAAAGGACCCCTGTATGAATTAAAACAAAAATCTGCATAGTTTAAATTAGTCAACTAGCATAAGAAACCAAGTAATGCAGCTTTAGCTATACTTTTAAGCTGCAGTCTGTCTGAAAGTCAGTTGATTTCAGCAATGTTTGTTCTCTGAAATGGGCTTTTATCTTTATTTGCATACTGCTGCTGCTGTTTTTGGAATTCTTTTGACTATATCAAGACAAGTGAGCTAGTAAGAATTATATTTAAACATTTTTTTTGTTTTGAAATGACCTGACCTTGTGTTCAGAGGAACATTCTGAGTCCCCCTGCTTCATAGCGGCATGTCACTCAGGGATAGTATAAGGTGGTCTTGTCAGACCCCTGCAGAAGGGTTACCCTGATTGGAGGGAAATTAAAAACCTGAGTTTTGGGAGGTGAAGGGGTTCTTCCCTTGCTGCCTTGTGAGGAGTCCAGGGAGAAAGGAGTGGTCAGTGAGAATCTGACCCACATCTAGGAAAAGTCCTTTCAAGTCTACTTGCTTTTAATTGATGGGAGCTCCTTACCCCACAGCCAACCTGGTTGTAGCAGAAGACAAGCTATACTACTGAGAGAGCGTGAGTGAGAGAGTGTTAAACCGAGAGAAGAAGTCGGGAAGAGAAGCCCTTACCCACCCGTATTTACAGGAGAGATGTGAAAGCAGGAAGGGAGAATATTGAAGGAACCTCTGTGGAAAGAAGGATCAAGAGAGGGACATTGTCCAAATAGATAATAATGGGTTCCCCTGTTGGTGAAAAAGGAGATCTATAATCCCCCCCCCCCCCCCCCGATAGGGAGAAGGGGATTTGCCTAGGGAAAAGGAGAAGGGCTGGAAATTTTACACTGTTGAGCTGGAGAAAGGAGTTTGATTTCGTAAGCAGGGGAAGAGGACAGGGGAGGAGTTGCTGAAGGCTGCACAGCACCTGCCTGGCTGGTCACCCTGGTGGCGTCTCCCCTTCTGCTAAAAGATCGGGAGACGCCAGAGACACCAGGAGGAGAACTGAGAACTGGAAGTCACAATCAGAAAGAGACAGAAAAGAGAGATTTGTGATTTCTTTCTTATTCTTTTTGATCCGAGTGGCGGGGGAAGGGGGTTGTAAACTACCTTGCTGTAATAAATTAAATTAAAAAGCAGTATATCGAGTGAAAAACTAAACTGCAGAAAACCAACTGCCAGGGCTATAACAACTTTCAGCTTGGCGATGTTTCACGAGTCCCTTCCAATGATGTAAACAGTGTGCTAACCTCCATTGCAGCAATGTGAGTCACTACATCCGAGTAACGATCACACAGCACAATCCCTTCCATTATTCTTTACTGCTGCTCGGAACTGGCTATCCTTCTAGCTTTATTGTAATTTTAAACATTAAAAGAATATTAATCTTGGATACAATTGGCACATGTTTTCTTTGTCATAATGAGTGACGATAAGAAGGGTTATTTCCATCTGTTACTAGGCAGATAGTGCATATGATGTCAATGCAGCTATAATTGTATGTATTATCTGACTAGTAGCAGATGGAAATACACCTTATCTTCACTCCTTATGGGAGCTGCTTCTTCATAGGTAGATCTGTAACAGCCCATACCTTCTGGCCTGTTACAGATCTACCCTGTGCCAGGTTGTCTGCCCCCACAGTTCTTCTATATGTCACTCCATGAAGGCAGTTGTTTCAGAAGAACTAGGTCAGTGCGGAAGACTGGTGATGGTAGGGTACAGTCTAGAAGGAACAAAGGGACCAAAGACCAACATAGCTCGATGTTTGGGAAACAGCCATGGTGGTGGATTTTTGGAATATTGTAGAGCTTTAAGGTTAGACAGAGGTAGCAGGCTGGCTGTGAACTGAATAGGGAATCTTGCTGGGGATTTGCATAGGAGAGTAGAATACAAAGGAGGAAGATGGCAAAAAACAGAAGTGACAGTCTTCAATCCTGGCTATTCTGATTGTTTTTCTGCTATTATCAACTGTGTTACCTTAATAATAGTAGAACTTTTAGGTTCTTGTATGAGCTACATATATCCCACACATACTTCCTGTTTTGAAGCAAACTGACTGTAAAAGACGTTACTCTGATTTATAGGAATTCATGATACAAATATTTTTTTATTGTACTGGAAATCACATCATACCATGCATACAAAAATCTCAAATGCAGAATCTGAAAAATTAAATTGCATTAGCTCAGATATTTCAAACGGCCTATCAAAGATTAAGAAATGTTCATTTGCCAGCCTTCATCACAATGGGGAACTGTAGTGAGATTTCAGTAGGAAATCCAATTTAAGGCTAAATAGTAACCTACTTTTACAAATTTTTTCACTATTCAATTTGAATTAACATTAATCACATCAATCAGTTGTGATACCATAAAGTGGAAATATAAATCAGGAAACTTACTAAACAAATACAGAAAAATAAACTAATAATTCATCCACAAACCAGATTAGCAATAGAGAACCAATCCAGAAATAACAATACAATACGAAATTATCTTAGAAGAGCACAAACTCTAATAATTCCAGCCAACCTATCAGTGTATACAGAGACCTCATACCCTGTTATTCAATTCTTCTTTAGCAGTAATACACTCCAATAATTGTTTAGTGTAAAAAAAAAACATAACTTCCCTCCTGGGTAATCTCACAAATACAAAGAAAACATAGCGGAAAATTAACACCCAGAACCAAAGCTCTATGCCTTAGTGCTATAAATTCCTGGCCCCAGCATCCTGTTTCAAATTGTTGCAATTCTAATTTAAAATAGATTTAGCAGATCATTTAATACCCGTTAAGTCAGAGGAGAAATCTGTTGCTCAGAAAATTATTTGTGTTTAACTATATTTTCTGAGTTTAATCTAGTATCTGCCCTCGTTGTCTTCCCCCTCTATATAGTATGTTCCCGCTTCCTCCCTTTCCATACTGTATCTCCCTTTCTCTCTCTCTCCCTCCCTCCTCCATTCCATCAGTATCTCCCTTCTGTTTCTTCCCACCCCCAGACATCTCAGCCACTGCTGCCTCTACTCCAAAATGAGCATCAGCAGCAAAACCACATCCATCATTCGTGTGGGGCCACAGACTATTCAGCAAGGGCGTAGCCAGACAGCAGATTTTGGGTGGGCCTAGGCAAGATGTGAATGGGCACCAAATGTTCTCCCCCCCCCCCCCCAAAAAAAAATATCTCAGCTGGTGGGGAAGTGCTTCTCTCCACCTTAGTAGTCTGCAGCAAGCATGGGCTGAAAACTGAGCATGCGCAGGTGCCAGTATCTTGGAGAGTAGCATTTTTGTTACCATCAAGGAGACGTCTTCAGCTGGCAGAGCTTGGGATCCCTACCAGCTACCACTAAACATGTGCTACTGTTGGGTGGGCCTGAATCCTAAGTGGGTGGGCCCCAGCCCACCTGTGGCTACGCCACTGCTATTCACACAGCTGCTACCTCTGCCCCAGAACAGGAAGATGTCAGAGGGCGGGACCAGCACTCACATGTAGAGTTTGCAGCCCCATGAGAGTGATGGACACAGTTTTGCTACTGCTTGTTTGCAGAAACAGCGGTTGCGGCAGGAGGCAATGCCAACTTTGCTGTGCAGAAGTCTCAAACTGCCGCGTCAGAGTCTGAAAAGAGGTGCATGGCTTAGAAGGGACAGCGGGTGCATACGCAACGTATGCACCGTGTATTTTTTTTTTGGTTACATTTGTACCCCGCGCTTTCCCACTCATGGCAGGCTCAATGCGGCTTACATGGGGCAATGGAGGGTTAAGTGACTTGCCCAGAGTCACAAGGAGCTGCCTGTGCCTGAAGTGGGAATCAAACTCAGTTCCTCAGGACCAAAGTCCACCACCCTAACCACTAGGCCACTCCTCCACTGTTGCTACTATGACTATGCCACTGGGATTGAGGAAGATGAGGCAGAGACATATGCTTAGGAAGGAGTCATGAGAATAGAATGGATTTTGGGGAAGGAGGTAGGATACATACCGAGAGAGGGAATGGATGCTGAGGAAGGCAGAAGTGGCATATGGGAGAGGCAATGGGGAGTGAATGTTGGGGAAGAAGGCAGATGGGTGAATTCAGTGGGGAGGGTCTAGGAGACAGGAGAGCAAATATTGAGGACATGGAGTGGTGGGAGAACAGGGCCTCAGACTTAGGTTGGTATGCAGAAACTGGGTGGCAGAGCATAGAGTCTGAGAGTGACTAGAATTGGAATATCAAGGGCATGACCAGCAGTCCATTTTTTTTGGTGGGAGGGGGAGGACTCGGGTGAAATGGAGGGGGGCCATAGAAATGGCGTAGCTATGGGGGGGCCTGGGCCCTCCAAATTGGCTCTGGGGCCCCCCGTTTGTCTGGCTGGCAGCGGTCTGTGACCCCAACCTCTACCAGCTGAAGCATTTATCTGTTCCGTGCTGGTCTCACACTTGCCTCCTCTCCTGTTTCCAGTTGCACCGTGCATGCTCTCGTTTTAATGAAACTGAGCATGCTCGCGCATGCTTGGTATCATTAAAACGAGAGTGCAGTGCATGGTGCGCTGAAAACAGGAGAGGACGGAAGTGCAAGACCAGCGCGGGACAGATAAACGCTTAAGCTAGCAGGGGTTGGAGACCCCCACCAGCAAAGGTACCTTGTTGCAGCGATGGGGGTCAGGCCGGGGGGGGGGGGGGGGTATTGGTGTTGGAAGCGGCAGGGGAGGGTGTGAGAAATATGCAAATAGATTGCTTTTTCATTTAACATAATTGCAAAAATAATTTATGCTCTGGTAGAAAGGAACTCTTCAGTGATAGAAGTATAACTATACTTTTGTAGGCCCGTCCTAACAGAAACTACCATATTATAGCTTTTTAAAATCATTAACAAAGGAAACTCTGTTAGTTTAAAGTAATGTGTGCAAAGTGATAAAAATGCTGAGACAGGGTGAGAAGAAGGGAGGGGTAAGAAGCCCCCCTCTTCCCCTGCTGGTAGAGGAGGGGGGACGGGGGGAGAAGTTCAGAGCTGTTGCTAAACAGAACTTTAGTAGACAGACGACCACCAGCCAATGAGAAAATGTAGGGGCAGACACTTAAATGTAACTATAAAATCTGTGGAACCATGTAGAAGTGTGTGTGAGCAAGCTCCAAGTTCAGAGATGCAGGAACACACACCCCCTTGCGAGTATGATTTGAATAATAAATTGCTTAATTAAGCTTTCATCCATCAATCTGGTTTTATGAGTCCTATTTTTATATAGGTTCTCAGGGGGCTATTTGTAACAGAGGGGCGGCTGCTGGGGGAGGTGGCCTAAAATGTGCCCCCCCTATGAGCTCTGGACCCCCCTCCCACCAAGGTCTGGCTACAACCCTGGGCCATACATTTCCTCTTTGTTTTCTCCCTCTCACATTAAAATCATATATTTGCTGGTGGGGATGCCTAAGCTCCACCAGCCAAAGAGAGCTGTTGCCCAAACTTTCCCCATGCTGCCTCAGAAGAGCATTTTATTTTGAGTATTTAGTGATTGGAATGTATTAGCTTTGCATTTTGCTCAGTACTGGCGAAGTTGCCTCTCAGCAGGGCCAGGGATGATTTATTAGAGTAACTACCAAACTTTTTGACATTCATGAGGTCAATTTATAAAGATATTCAGCATGCAAAACCAGGTTTTACCCATAGAAAGCAAAGTTATTTACCTGTAACAACTGTTCCCTGCAGACAGCAGATAATATCTTAATTAGTTTATTATTTAAAAAATACACTCTTGCAAGAATGGGTGTCTCTGAAAGCAAGCAGGCACACATAATCCTTAAGGTTTACAGGTTATAGTCTTTCTTGGTTACATTTAAATGTCGGCCCCTAAGTTTCTCATTGGATATTGATCACATTTAAACCCCCCCCCACACACACACACACTGCATCATTGCTAATTATCATATGACAGCCCTTTGAAATTTTTCATCGACCAAGCCTGATCCTCTGTCCATTGTTCTGTTCAGATTGCATTTTCTTATTGTCAGACTTCCATGTGAGAGCCCTGCATTAGCCGTCTTGCACATGGAATGTTTCACCTCCCCCCCCCCCCCCCCCCCCATTTTCTATTTTCTTTGAACATCTGCGAGATAGCTATGAACTATAAACAATCATGGTTTCATGCCTGGCTCTTAGTTCTAAGGCCTATCCTTGAAGCTTTCCTGTGTCTCAGCAGTTTGGGCTTTATACACCTCTCCCCTTTTCTCTCTCTCTCTCTCTCTCTTGTCACAGCTTTTTATCAATTTGCACACGTCTCTTTAGAGTAACACAGAGAAACAGTTCCTTTTGTTAAAGCTATAATGTGATGATCTTTGTTAGAAAGGGCCTACACAAATATAGTTAGGGCCTAAACTATATATTCTATCTTTGCAGTTATGTTAAATGAAAAAGCAATATATTTATACATCTCACAGTATACTATGCCATACTTTGTATTGTTATTTGAATATTTTTACTGCTGTAATTCACTATTGCTTGTTCGATTTATTCTTACTGTACATCACCTTGAGTGAATTCTTTCAAACAGGTGGCAAATAAATTCTAATAAAATAAAAATAAATATTCAGCAGTTCTATTGTGAAAGAAAAGTCTCAAAATATGATCACAATCCTGTAGTTCTCTGCATTCTTGAAGAATCAAAGTACTGTGGTAAAAAGGAATTTAAAAAATTGTCCTTATTTGGGTTCCTGATTCTGTGGTACCTCAGGGATCGCCGTTCTTTTCAATGATTTCTTCAGTTCCTTGGGAAACTAACTTAAAACTTTGGGATTGCTCTAATGTATTTAAGTTGTTGACGTGCAAATAGTTTTTCCTATGGTAATATTACTTGATGAAACTTACAGGTTTACGGCTTACTGCTTTCAATGCATTTCCACGAGGATGACAAGCATCTGCTTAAGTCAGAGCTTCCCATGTGGGTTGGGACACCAATTTTTTTTTTTTTTTTTTTTTTTGGGGGGGGGGGGGGGTCCACAAAGCTCACATTTGGTGTTATGACTTAGGTAAGCTCTCCATATGCTGTCATTATTGTGCACCTCTGGAGATCACACAATTTTATTTGGCTGCAATGATGAGGTCACAGCCACAAAAAGACTGGGAAGCACTAGCTTAAGTTATATTAAGAGAAAACTGCAATTCTTTGGGTGGGAGGTAAAATTAATTCTCATCCACTAATCCGCTGTAGTTTTGATGGAAAACTGTTTCCCTCCTAGGTGTGGTTTGCAGCCTAGGAAGCTGGATTGATTGAAACTCAAAAGTCTGTCAATTTTTACAAATTATGTTTTCTGTGTTAGATAAGGACATGTTTTTTCTTTAAATGATTTGCAGAAGTTGGAACATACATTTATTTCTCATAACTAACTCTTTCTATTTAGGTATTTCTAAAACTTTACTATCCAAGCTACCTCAACTTTAGGAAACTATTGAAGACATGGCTTATATTTTTACTAAAAGAACAAAACAAAAAGCACCAAGAGCCTTCAAAAAAAAAGGGGAATAGAACATTTAATCATATACTACTACTACTTAACATTTCTAGAGTGCTACTAGGGTTAAGCAGCGCTGTACAGTTTAACAAAGAAGGACAGACCCTGCTCAAAAGAGCTTACAATCTAAAGGACGAAATGTCAAGTTGGGGTAGTCTAGATTTCCTGCGTAGAGGTATAGTGGTTAGGTGCCGAAGGCTACATTGAAGAGGTGGGCTTTGAGTAAGGATTTGAAGATGGGCAGGGAGGGGGCCTGGCGTATGGGCTCAGGGAGTTTATTCCAAGCATGGGGTGAGGCGAGGTAGAAAGGGCGGAGCCTGGAGTTGGCGGTGGTGGAGAAGGGTACTGAAAGGAGGGATTTGTCTTCAGAGCGGAGGTTACGGGTAGGAACATAAGGGGCGATGAGGGTAGAGAGGTAAGGAGGGGCTGCAGAACGAGTGCATTTGTAGGTTAGCTTGAACTGTATGCGGTACCTGATCGGGAGCCAGTGAAGTGACTTGAGGAGAGGGGTGATATGAGTATATCGGTTCAGGCGCAAGATAAGACTTGCAGCCGAGTTCTGAACGGACTGAAGGGGGGATAGATGGCTAAGTGGGAGGCCAGTGAGGAGTAGGTTGCAGTAGTCGAGGCGAGAGGTAATGAGAGAGTGAATGAGAGTTCGGGTGGTGTGCTCAGAGAGGAAAGGGCGAATTTTGCTAATGCTATAGAGGAAGAAGCGACAGGTCTTGTCTATTTGCTGGATATGCGCAGAGAAGGAGAGGGAGGAGTCGAAGCTGACTCTGAGGTTGCGGGCAGATGAGACAGGGACGATGGGGGTGTTATCAACTGAAATAGAGAGTGGAGGGAGAGGAGAAGTGGGTTTGGGTGGGAAGACAATAAGCTCGGTCTTGGCCATGTTCAGTTTCAGGTGGCGGTTGGACATCCAGGCAGCAATGTCGGATAAACAGGCCGATACTTTGGCCTGGGTTTCTGCAGTGATGTCTGATGTGGAGAGATAGAGCTGGGTGTCGTCAGCATAAAGATGATATTGGAATCCATGAGATGAGATCAGGGAGCCCAGCGAAGGGGTGTAGATTGAGAAGAGAAGGGGTCCAAGGACAGATCCGTGAGGAACTCCAACAGAGAGCGGGATGGGGGTGGAGGAAGAACCATGAGAATGTACTCTAAAAGTACGGTGGGAGAGGTAAGAGGAGAACCAGGAGAAGACAGAGCCCTGGAACCCAAATGTGGACAGTGTGGCAAGAAGTTGTGATTGACAGTGTCAAAAGCGGCGGATAGGTCGAGGAGGATGAGGATGGAGTAGTGACCTTTGGATTTGGTAAGGAATAGGTCATTGCAGACTTTAGATAGTGCCGTTTCCATCGAGTGTAGGGGGCGAAAGCCGGATTGAAGCAGATCGAGGATGGCCTGAGAGGAGAGAAAATCAAGGCAACGGCTGTGAACGGCGCGTTCAAGTATCTTGGAGAGGAAGGGTAGGAGGGAAATAGGGTGGTAGTTGGAGGGACAAGTAGGGTCAAGTGATAGTTTTTTGAGGAGTGGTGTGACTACAGCATGCTTGAAGGTGTCGGGGACAGTTGCAGTGGAGAGAGAGAGGTTGAGGATATGACAGATGGAGGGGGTGACAGTAGGAGAGATGGTGTTAAGTAAGTTGGTGGGGATGGGGTCAGAGGAACAGGTGGTGCATTTCGAGGAGGAAAGAAGATGAGCGGTTTCCTCTTCGGTGATGTCAGGAAAAGAGGAAAAGGAGGACTTGGTTGGTTGGTTGAGGGAGTGGGTTGTAAGGTGAAACAATTCTTGAATGGCCCCGACTCGGTCCGTGTTTCGGCGCACAGCGCCTGCATCAGGAGTGACGAGAAATAGCAGAAAATGTGTGGCAGTATTGTGAAACTCAATTCAGTTGTACACTGCAATGCCGTGTAGTCCCCTCACGCAAAATTAAGCAGAGAGATACTCTAGTGAACGCACTCCTTCATTCGCGGAATTTGTGACATTTATAAATGATTATCTGGTTTTACTTTAGTGCTATTATTGAATATGTTGCTAATTTTATTTTAATTATGCTTCAAAATGGTACGCTTGAACATTTTTTAACTATAAACAATCCTAGGCTACAGGGAGGTGACAGTATTTAAAATGTCATTATTATTATTAAATCAGATGAGTCAGTCCAGAATGTAGTACTACTACTTAACATGTCTAAAGCGCTACTAGGGTTACGCAGCGCTGTACAATTTACATAGAGGGACAGTCCCTGCTCAAAGAGCTTACAATCTAGAAGACAAGTGAACGGTCAAATTGGGGCAGTTTGGATTTAGGTGCCGAACGCATCAATGAAGATGTGGGTTTTAAGCAGAGACTTGAAGATGGGCAGGGAGGGGGCTTGGCGTATGGGCTCAGGAAGGTTGTTCCAAGCATAGGGTGAGGCGAGGCAGAATGAGCAGATCCTGGAATTGGCGGTGGTGGAGAGGGGCAGCAGACTGAGTGCATTTGTAGGTAAGAAGGAGAAGCTTGAATTGAATGCTGTATCTGAATGTAGCTATTAATTGGTCAAGGGTCTTCATCATAAAGCATATGGGACAGCCTTAAAAATCTAAAATACAATATATTTTGGAATAAAGATGGTTGAAGGGAGATATGATACAAATGCACAGGAGCCCAGGGCTTCTTTCAACAGGAAGGAAGCTCATCTAAGGAAACAGCTCTTTATGGAAAGAGTGGTGAATGTATGGATCAGCCTCCCAATGGAGGTGGTAGAGAATAGCAGTATCTGAAATTCAAGAAAACATCAGACAAGTACTGAGGACTACTGCTGGAGAGGAAGGAATCAGAGTTGGGCATTAGGTATGGATGTGCGCCGCATGGTCTTCCTCTGCTTCATTGTTTTATGTTATGTAGTATTGTTTAGTTAAATTGAACTTGATATACCACCTACATTGCCCAGAGCATGATCTACTAAGCTAGCAGGGGGTCAAGGACACTATGGAGGTAATTTTAGAAGCCTTGTAGAGCATGGTTTGGGCAGTTAAAAAATTAGATGTGTATTTATGATCTTGAAATGGCATACATGTACATTAAAAAAACAAAAATCATGTTCGCTTTTACACCTCCTCCAAGACATGTGTGAGAGCAAAATACTTATTTTGGTCAGGGCTTCAGCGTGAATGAGGAAGCAATTTTGCTTAGCATTCTGGTAATTTGATGCTTAAATATGAAAAAATTGCATTTAGGAGCTTCTATGTTAGCTATTCTTATATGCATAATCTTCTGGCCTACAACTCTTACATGCATTAAGTGTATACATATGTATGTATTTATTTATTTATTTTTATTTATTTATTTGCATTTGTATCCCACATTTTCCCACCTATTTGCGGGCTCAGTGTGGCTTACAATACATTGTGAATGATGCAAATACAATTTGTTGCAGTACGATTATGGGTTACATTGTGAAGAGTGATGGGAAGACAAAGTAGAGTCAGGATATCATTTGGGAATAGAACAATGGAATATAACAGTGGGGAATTGATAGGGCAATAAAACAAAAGCAAGGGAACATAAAGGTCTAACAATTTTATCTGTGGGTAGAGTTTTAGGTGTGGTGAAAATACGGGGAAGAGAATTCAGAAGAGAGTGTATTGATGCGTAACTATTAGTGTGTATGGACTTCATGTGTTTTGATCCTTGCAGTAAATTTTCTCGAACAGATAAGTCTTCAGTAGTTTGCGGAAGTCGGTTAGTTCGTAGATCGTTTTCAGGTTGCGTGGTAGTGTATTCCAGAATTGCGTGCTCATGTAAGCGAAGGTTGATCCGTGCAGTACTTTGTATGTTATGCCTTTGCACTTAGGGAAATGGAGATTGAGGAAGGTTCGGGACGATCTTTTAGCGTTTCTGGGTGGCAGGTCTATTAAATCAGACATGTATGCAGGGGCTTCACCGTGAATGATTTTGTGGACTAAGGTGCATACTTTAAAAGTGATACGTTCCTTGAGTGGGAGCCAGTGTAGTTTCTCCCGTAAGGGTTTTGCACTTTCGTATTTTGGTTTTTGGAAGATGAGTCTGGCTGCTGTATTCTGGGCTGTTTGAAGTTTCCTCAGTATTTGTTCTTTGCAGCCTGCGTATAGTGAGTTGCAGTAATCCAGGTGACTGAGTACGAGTGATTGCACTAGGTTGCGGAAGACAGATCTTGGACAGAATGGTCTTATTCTTTTTAGTTTCCACATGGAGTAGAACATCTTTTTGGTTGTGTTGCTCGCGTGAGTCTCAAGTGTTAGGTGGCGGTCAATAGTAACTCCAAGGATTTTTAAAGTTTCTGAGATTGGCAGATTTAGTTTAGGTGTGTTAATGGCGGTAAATTTATTCGTGTTGTATTGGGAGGTAAGTATGAGGCATTGAGTTTTTTCTGCGTTCAGTTTCAGTTGGAATGCATCTGCCCAGGTGTTCATGATGTGTAGACTTTGGTTGATTTCGTTAGAGATTTCATTAATGTCTTTTTTGAATGGAATATATATCGTTACATCATCGGCATATATGTATGGGTTAAGGTTATGGTTTGATAGAAGTTTTGCCAGGGGGATCATCATTAGATTGAAAATAGTTGGTGAGAGGGGGGGATCCTTGCGGTACTCCACAATCAGGTGTCCATGCAGCAGACGTAGTTGAGTTTGATGTGACTTGATATGAGCGTAAGGTTAAGAACCCCTTGAACCAGTTTAGGACATTGCCTCCAATGTCAAAATATTCAAGAATGTGTAATAGGATTCCGTGGTCTACCATATCAAAGGCACTTGACATGTCAAATTGTAAGAGGAGTATATTGGTGCCGGTTGCAATCATTTGTTTAAATTTGGTCATTAGGGTAATTAATACTGTTTCTGTGCTGTGATTTGACCGGAATCCTGATTGGGAATCATGCAGTATGGAGAACTTGTTGAGATAGTTTGTGAGTTGTTTGGTAACCATCCCTTCGGTTATTTTGGTTATTAGTGGTATAGATGCTACTGGTCTGTAGTTAGTTATTTCGCTTGCGTTTTTCTTTGTGTCCTTGGGTATTGGGGTGAGTAAAATGCTTCCTTTTTCCTTTGGGAAAAGTCTGTTTTGTAGCATGAAATTCATGTGGTTAGTTAGGTCTATTATGAATTGTTGAGGAGCTGATTTCATGAGGTTGTTTGGGCAGGTATCTAGTTTGCATTGGGATTTGGTGAATCTTTTGAGCGTTTTGGAGATGAGGTCCTCTGACAGTAATTCGAATTCGGTCCAGATCCTGTCTGCTGGGTATATTCCGTCTTCTGGGTCTAGACAATTTAGGAGTGTTGCGTATTCAATAGGGCTGGTGGGTATTTTAAGTCGTAGTTGTATGATTTTTTCCTTGAAGTATTTCGCGAGGTCGTCGACCCCTGGTGTATCTTTGCTGTTGTTTGTAACTGGTGTAGTGTCTAGCAATTTGTTTACAAGGTAGAAGAGTTTGTGTGTGTCTTTGTAGTTTGGTCCAATCATTGTTTTATAGTGTAGTCTTTTAGTCTGTTTAATGGTATATTTGTATTTCCTTCAAAGTGATTTCCAGGCATTCAGGGTGTGTTCGTCTTTCTTTTTGTTCCAAGTGTGTTCTAGTTTTCTGACTTGTGTTTTGAGTTTTTTCAGCTCTTCGGTGAACCATGAATTTGGTTTTTTCCTATGTGATGTTCTGGTTTGGATAGGGGCAATTGTGTCTAATGTTGTCTTACATATGTCATCCCATTCTTGGAGGAATTGAATGGTGTCTGTATTTGTTGACCATTCGTTTTGGTAGACCTGTTGCCAGAATGTTGTGGGATCTATTTTTCCTCTCATGGTGTATGTTGTTCGTTCATGTTTGTTAATTGCGTTTCTGTGTATTTTTCGCCAGTGGAGGGAGACATATGCTTTATGATGGTCTGTCCATGGTGTGGGTGTCCATCTTGTGTCTGTGTGTAGGAGAGTTGAGTCTGGGTCAAATGTGTGTGTAATGATGTCTAGTGTGTTGGTTGATTATTAGGTGCGTGTAAGTCCCAGAGTTTTAAGAATTCTTTGCATTCTTGTGTGCCTGTTGAGGTGTCGTCCTCAAGGTGTAGGTTGATATCTCCTATTATGAGGATGTTTGAGGCAGACACACGTGTTGGAGATGAAGTCCATGAGTTGCGTTTGGGAGTCTTTCCATTTTCCTGGTGGCCTGTAGAATAGGATTGTGTTAAGGTGTCCTTGTAGGTTCGGATGAGTGATTCTTGTTGAGGCAATTTCGAGTTGTGGTGAGGTGGATTCGCCAATGGTTGTTATGGTGAACTCAGATTTGTAAATTATGGCTATTCCGCCACTTTTTCCAATTCTTGCCCAATGGGTGATTTTGTATTCTGGTGGGCATGTCTCTATTATGGCGGGGTCTGTAGGGCCGTGGAACCATGTTTCCGTGATGAACAGAAGGTCTAAATTCTCTGTGGTAATCCAGTCTAGTATGTCTACTGAATTGCTTACTGCTGATCTTGCATTGATGTATCCTATTCGGATTAAGCGGTATGGTTCTGTAGGGAGGTTAGATGTGTTCATTTTTATTAGTTGTCTTGTTTCCTCTGTGGTTGAATTTGTCGTTGTTTTTTTTTTTTTTCTCTTTCTGTTGGTGGGGTTCGCATGTGGAGATTTTTCCTTTAGGTTGGTTATTGTATTGTATTTTCCATGGCCCTATAAGCATGAATTTTCAAAAGGCTCTACAATTAATGGACCTTTTCATACAACAGGCTGGAAATTGTGAACATCCCAACTTCTATGGTACATGTTCACTTTGGCTCCAGAAAGTTTTGGGAGTTGTTTTCAGATATATTCAAATATAAAGTGTCTGCTGTAATTGTACCTATCTCCTGGGGCAGATAATATAGGACACTGTCAAAGGTATGGTTTAATTCTATCACTTAATTATAGCAGTCTAGCTTGGTTATGAAAATAACCACCATGCATCATTATCAAAGTTAAAATACTGTACTAATATATGCAATGAAAACACTGAAAAAAATCAAACATTCTAGAAGAAAATACATACTTTATTTCACAAAATAAATTAAATGGAAAACACAAAGGACAAAAAATTGAAACTGCAGCCTACACAACAAATATTACAGTCATTTATTGCTTTGAAAATATTATTTTTAGCTGATATTTGTCTAAATTTGCAATAGGGTTATTCCAACTGGACTAAATGCATCTTGCAGCATATGGACCATACTGATTTAAGTTACTGTCAGCAGTTAAGATGTTGCTGTGAATATTCTTGGTATTGCCTGCAATAGGATCCTATTCAAACTTGTATAGATGGCTAAAATTGGCAGCTCTATAATGAATTCCTTCTGCTCCCCATCAGGAATAGAATATAAATTTGGGCACAAATACATTATCTTCACCCTGAACAGCAGCGTATTTTACATTTTTGTAGTATTTATTTTGAAGAAGGCATCTAACATTTCCAAAATAGGTTTGCTTGATTCTTTTGAATATAAGAGATTTCTAAAGTATGCCAGCTGGCAAAAATATAAATCAGACTTAGGGCTTGATGTACAAAAGAATTTGTCCCATTTGTCTACAGAAAAATGATTACCAACTGGGCCCCTTAATTTGCTAAGAAGCAAAGACTAACCTTTTTTTTTTTTTTTTTAAAGAAACAAAAAAGGTGGGGAACTCAGCACTAATCAAATTGTTACTGGTACAATTGTGTGCTGCCACAGAAGAAGGGTTTTATTCCCAAGAATACTTTTGCGCTCATAAGGCCAGGCAGGGTATGGTGAGAAAGAGGGCATCTTACTCATTGCTTAACAGCACCATGCAAGAATCCTCAAACTACAGCCCATGGAGTAAGTTTTTCTGTTTTACTATACTGTCCCTCTCTGTATGCTGGAGCTGGCAAAAGGAGCAAGGTTTTGTTTTATTTGCCCGTGTGCTCTATACTGCCTTTTTCTTTCTCTCTCCTGCAGCTTAGGGGTTTCAGTATACACAGTGAGTAGCCCAATCTCAGTGGCCTTTGCCCCCTTTTGCTGCTCAGATCCTCCTCCCTTCTGTCAGGAAAGTAGCAAAGGCCCTACCAATGAAGTGTGTGAAACAGGGCCAGGAGTAGCCACTGCTTCTGAGACTCAGCCTGCTGAACCAGAGGTACCAGAGCAAGAAGCTATTCCTGGTCTGTTCTTTCACCTTGTTTCCAAAGCCACTACCACTTTCCGCAGCACGAGGGAAAGCAGAGAAAAATTTGAGCAGCAGGAAAGCTCAGCTGGAAGGGTAGAAAGGACCATTGGCACTGAAGTTTCATCGGATCAAGGGCTGGAGGAGAAAAAGAGGCAGGATGAAGCATGGGGGGGGGGGGGGGGGGGGGAGGGAAGAGAATATCCTTAAACTTACCCCATCAGCTGCATCTGACCTTGGGACAACAAAAGCATTGGGGGGGGGGGGGGGGGGTTGAAAAACTGCCTCTCTTTCTGATTACAATTGTCCTTTGTGGCACTTCACTTATAAAGTTTGGGGATCCCCGGTGCATGTGCACCAGAGACAGCCACTGTTTGTAGATTTGGCCAAGGATGGTTGCCACAAAATGAAAATGGGAGGAAAAAAAAAATCAGGCAACTGCAGATGGAAGCACAAAAGAACAAGATGAAATTGTTAAATCCAAGAGAAATAAAACAACCATAAAGCTACAAATTTTACTACAAACTTCTCAGAACTATGACAAAACCAATTTGTGTGAAAGGAAACATAAGGTAAGGTGCAGGCTGGTCACTATCAAAAATGAAAAAGAGCACCACCATGAAAACAAAAATCTTTTCAAAGCATAGATACTAGCGCTGTACTGAATAGCATATTTTTACTATTCGGCTTAATAGGAATAATGAAAAATATTATTCGACCAAATAGGAATAACGAATATGAACAGGCACTGAGCTTTAAAATACAAATGAAATAAGCAATGTGAAATCGGAAATCAACTGTTTATATCAGTAGGAATTAGCATGGTAAAGCCCCAGATTACTCATATTCAAAATTTAAATCACTATTTGGCCAAACTGAATACAAATATTTGGTACAGCTCTAATAGATACTATCCTGCACTATCTGTTATACTTGATCAAATCTGGAAACTAAAGCATTTAGCCCAGTTGTAACAAATGTATACAAAATAGACATTAATAAAACAGATGACACTTTTACCCAAAGGACTACAAATATTTAAGTGATTCCCTAAGCAGCAATTTGATTTTGCACAACCAAATGTACACATACATATACCTCTGATTACCTATGTACAAGTGCTCTTCCTTTACAAAAATACATAGAATTAATAGACTAGGTTAAAACAAGTCTCAACAATGACTTGGGATTTTTCACTTCAGCTTGATGTATAAACTGACAACCAGAAAAAGGTTCTCTGCAGTAAGATGTCACCATGTCTGACAAAAAGCTTAAAATATATATATATTTTTTAACAGAAAAAGAAGCAAAAAAATCATTGCCATATATTTTGATGTCTTTATATTTAGGGCTGTTACAGTATAACCAAAAATTGACATTACTTTAGCTAGAAGGAAGCACTGAACACTGGCACTGCAAATCATCATTAATTGGATTACAGCTTTTATTGTTTATTTAAGGGCACTTGGACAACTATCTCTGCTCCATCAAAATTAGAAGGAATCTCAGTGTTAATGGAATTCATAAGGTTTGAATGCTGCTTTTCAGTAACCATTAGTTTATGATTACATATGGGAGTAATTCTATAAAGGGAGCACCACCATTCGGGTGTCCTAATAATGTGGGCAGTGAGCCTATTCTATAAGCATGTGCACACCTTATAGAATATTAGCATAAACCTGCATCAGTGCATCTAAATACAGGTGCGCACATTTAAGACTTTGGCTTACATAAATGTTAGCACCTAAATATATTTACACACCTAGCTTACAGTATATCATGAGCTGCACCCAAAAATCATCCCTATGTCCCTCCTCTGTGAGCGCCTCTCTAACAATTACATGCAATAAACATCTTAGTGCATAACTACAGAATAGCATTTTGGAGTGCTACTGCCATTAATGTGCCCAAAGTGTACATTTACCCACATAAATGGCAGTAATCTTCAAATTTACTCATGCAAAAGGCGCGTAAATTTAAGCAACCTTTTATAGCATGGGGAAGTTACTATATAAACCATGGCTACATATATAAACTTACCAGTGGATTTGATCAGATTCTCCTACAAAATTCACTGCCTCAGTTCAGGACAGATGTACACTTTTCTTACTGTACTCAATCAAAATTTCCAATTTTTATTTTGTACTGTGCATTTTAAAAATAACTCTGGCAGTATACTACAACCAAAATAAATTAACTTTAAAAATATCTAAAAAGGGTACAGGTATTTTTAAATATTTTATTAAAAAAAGAAAACTATCACTTCTTTTCTGTACAATTGTTTTGTATATCAATAAAGGTACATCTGTCCAAAACCTACTTTGTCTTAAATTGTCCATTTGAATGTACTCAGTTAGTGCTTGATCAGTAGTGCTCCATTCCCTTGTGTGTAAAGAGATCAAAACAGTTTAACCTTTCTTGATATTCTGAATTTGAGCAAACTGGCCTGCTATGCTTGTAACGTGGGCCACTTCATGGGCAATGCTTTTAAGAGCCGGGCCCAAAATTTTTCAAGTTGCATTTGATTTTAACAGAGGGTAATGTACTGTACTTGAGAAATTTTACACGTCAGAGTTTAGTCAGTTATTAGTATGCTTGGCATTTTCCAGTTTTATTGAATATTTGCAATACTGGAAATAAGAGAGCCCCTCCTGATTTGGGGGGGGGGGGGGGGGGGGGTCCAGATAACATGGGCTGAGCAACCTTTGAGCTGGCCACATAGGGATGTGGAAGGTTGTATGTTAAATCTGTTAAAAAAATTAAAAGGAGGGGAAATAGAGGAAGGGATAAAAGAGTATGGAGGAATTAGCAGTACTGGTTAGGAGTGAGAACTGGATGAGTTTACAAAGGTGCTATGCGAGAATCTGGGGAGCTGGGATTGATATTGGCAAAAGAGAGGGGCAGGTTACTGGGATTGGAATGTTGTGTTTTGATTGGGTGGGAAGAAGGCTGTGTGAGGGTGGGTGGTAGTCCATTTGTCCCACCCTGCTCATCCCTTGAGGCGTGAAGGCTAAATTGGGATGGGTTGTGTTGGGAGATGGTGGAATTCAAATTGGGTAGGATTGGTAGAGGGACAGGGTTTGAGGGATTCAAGTGCAGGGTGCGGTCGCAGCTAGAATTGTGGGAAACGGAAGGGGATGATTTACTATTTAGGGTTGTGTATATGTTTGGCTCAGTGAAGGCCATATTAAGTTTTTTGCTCGTGTGCGTTACCGCCATGAGTTTTTCATGACACTTGTGAGACACCACGGGGTGCGCCTTGGAGTAATGAAATTTGAAGTGTGATAACAGAGGGAGTGACTACCGACTAGCTGCAAGGGGTGGGGCAAGTGAAATTTAAAATTGGGTATTTTGTATATGAGGTTATATTTGTGTGAGTTAAATAAAGCTGCGGCCAATGCTTTTGCCATTTAATTGGTGTTTGGTAAGAATGGTGAAAGGTTGTGTGAGTGCCAAGAGTCCCAAGATGGTTAGCAATATCTGGGATTAAAAAAGGTTTGGACAAGTTCCTAGAGGAAAAGTCCATAATCTGTTATTGAGACAGACATGGAGGAAGCCACTGCTTGCCCTGGGATTGGTAGCATGGAATATTGCTACTATTTGGGTTTCTGCCAGGTACTTGTGACCTGGATTGGCCACTGTTGGAAGCAGTAGACTGGGCTAGACGGACCATTGGTCTGGCCCAGTATGGCTATTCTTATGTTCTTGTGATAATCTGTTCTTCTGTGCAATATAATAAAAGAAATAGTTCACTCTCATGGATCTTCCTCCACCCCATCCCCTTATCTGTTGGTGTTCCCCAGGGATCGGTCCTTGGACCCCTTCTCTTCTCAATCTACACCTCTTCCCTGGGCTCCCTGATCTCATCTCATGGTTTCCAGTATCATCTCTATGCTGATGACACCCAACTGTATCTCTCCACACCAGACATCACCGCGGAGACCCAGGCAAAGGTATCGGCCTGCTTATCCGACATTGCTGCCTGGATGTCCAACCGCCACCTGAAACTGAACATGTCCAAGACCGAGCTTATCGTCTTTCCACCAAAACCCACTTCTCCTCTTCCTCCACTTTCTATCTCAGTTGATAACACCCTCATCCTCCCCGTCTCATCTGCCCGCAACCTCGGAGTCATCTTTGACTCCTCTCTCTCCTTCTCTGCGCATATCCAGCAGATAGCCAAGACCTGTCGCTTCTTCCTCTTTAACATCAGCAAAATTCGCCCTTTCCTCTCTGAACACACCTCCCGAACTCTCGTCCACGCTCTCATTACCTCTCGCCTGGACTACTGCAACTTGCTCCTCACCGGCCTCCCACTTAGCCATCTATCCCCCCTTCAGTCTGTTCAGAACTCTGCTGCACGTCTCATATTCCGCCAGAACCGATATACTCATATCACCCCTCTCCTCAGGTCACTTCACTGGCTTCCGATCAGATACCGCATTCAATTCAAGCTTCTCCTTCTTACCTACAAATGCACTCAGTCTGCTGCCCCTCACTACCTCTCTACCCTCATCTCCCCTTACGTTCCCGCCCGTAACCTCCGTTCACAGGATAAATCCCTCCTCTCAGTACCCTTCTCCACCACCGCCAACTCCAGGCTCCGCTCATTCTGCCTTGCCTCACCCTATGCTTGGAACAACCTTCCTGAACCCTTACGCCAAGCCCCCTCCCTGCCCGTCTTCAAGTCTTTGCTTAAAGCCCACCTCTTCAATGCTGCGTTCGGCACCTAACCCTTACCGTTCAGTGAATCCAGACTGCCCCTATCGGACCGACCGTTCACTTGTCTATTAGATTGTAAGCTCTTTGAGCAGGGACTGTCTCTCTTTGTTAAATTGTACAGCGCTGCGTAACCCTAGTAGCGCTCTAGAAATGTTAAGTAGTAGTAGTAAATAGTTGTAAGTAAAGTCTGTGAAATTTTGGTATGGCATTTTAAAGTCTGCTAAAGATAAGTTTTTCAACTATAAATTAAATACTATATACTTTCAATAATTCCAAATGCTAAATTAGAAGAATCAGCTAATTATGTCAAACAAAACAACGTGGCCTAATTACTTTACACTGATAAAGAATTAAGTGACTTTTAAAAAATAATCATAGCGCAGTTATAGCAAAGACACAAGTACTTCAGACTCTTACTTTATTTCAATAACTGCAACCCCATGACATAGCAGGGAAAATAACCAGTACATCAGTCCTATGAATTGTTAACTTTTCCTTCTGAATTAAAGACTGACAGCTGTGGAAAAATACTGTGTAAGAAATAAACAGGTATCTATTTGAAGTGTCCACTTAACCATTACTCTTTCTACCAACTCATCTGATCAATTCAGTAAATGGCTGAATGCACACATACAAGCCTGCAAGAACTTAAATGCACATGCTCACTGTGCACAGGAGTTCCCAAAAAACAGTTTGGGTGAAATGGGACTACAATATACACATGCCATTTAAAAAAATATAATGCATGCATAGAGGAACACATAAATTTACACCTTCTTCAGAGCAGGTATAATACATTTGTGCACTACTGGGGTCTGGGGCTGGTTCTGGGTGCCAGTGCTTATGTTGTCTTTAAAAAACTGGCACCCTTTTCCCCAACTTTGATGTACTTACCCTTTTATAAAATCACCAGTACATAGTAAATGATGGCAGATAAAGACCTGTATAGTGTATCTAGCCTACCAAACAGGTGGCTAGAGTTGTACCTGCTGCTCTGTGCCTTGTTTAAAGGGTGAAAATCGTTTTAAGTTTTGATTTGATTCCATCCTGTTTCTAGAGATCCTGTGTTTATCCCATGCATTTTGAATTCTGTCACTGTTTCTGTCCTCATCATGTCCACCAGGGAGGGTATTCCAGGCATCCACCACTCTCTCCCTGAAAAAGTTATTGCCTGGTGTTACTCTTAAGTTTACTTCTCTGCAACCTCAATTCATGTCCTCTTGTTCTACTGCTTCTTCGTCTCCAAAAAATGTTTGTATATTAATACCTTTAAACATCTGATTGTATCTACCTTATCCCTAGGGTATACATACACAGATCTTCAAGTCTCTTGGCACAAATCCCATACCATTTTTACTGTCTTCCTCTGAACAGCTTAAAGTCTATGTCCTCAGCAAGATATGATCTCCAAAATTAAACAATACTTAAGTGGTGCCTCACCAATGACTTGTACAGGGGCATTAACAATTCCTCTCTTCTGCTAGTTATGCCTCTCTCTGTGTAGCCTAACATCCTTCTGTCTTTAGCCACTACTTTGCCACATTGTTTTGCCACTTTTTGAGATCCTCAGGGTGCACTCTTGTCCCCTATTGCCTACAGCTCCTTTGGATTTCTCTACAGTACACAACTGGATCACTATATACTTTTTCACATTAAATGCTGGGTTTCAATATTTGCCTTCTGATTTAATGAATTTCAAATGTGAAGATATGTTAGATTCGGTTAGAATCCATCTCCAACAATTTCTTCTATCGAACAGAAGTATTACTTATATACAAATTGGGTGTAAAAATAACTGCTACATCTGTGCACTCAGAATGGTACTAGCTTTAAACCTGTGCTATTTCTTCATTTATGGTTTCATATCTGTTAAATATAATTTGCTGTAATTAAAACACTAACACCCCCCCCCCCCCGTTTACTAAGCTGCACAGAAATGGTGACATAGCCCATTCAGTGTGTTAGAGCTAGCACGGCACAGTAAATTGGGGGGGGGGGGGGGGGGGGGTAAATGGCTTATTAAATTTAATATACTGCCTTTCATAGGGAAATGGTAAAGGGTTTACAGCAATAACTTTCAAGTGATGAAACTTTATTTTTGATTAACTGACTCTACATATTTTATAGAGACAAAACCTTGACTATAAAATAAGGCCCCTGTTTACAAAGCCGCAGTAGCAGCTGGCTGTGTAGTACTGCCGACATAGCCCATTCACTTTGAATGGGCTGTGTTGGCAATGCTGCGCAGCTTTGTAAACGGGGGGGGGGGGGGGGGGGGGGGGGGGGGGGGGGGGTGGGGGGGGGGGTGTAAGTCTGTTAGTACAGGAATTTTAGGAACTAAAGAAGTTTATTGCTAAAGAATGAAAAAGAAAAATGGTCTCAATAGCTCCCTTTTTCTAGTTTCCAGTAATGATAGTTTCCTCTGCTATTTAACTTACTTTTGGTAATCATTTTTTTGCAATGGACTGCAGCAAATAATGGGGCCCTTTTACTGAGTAAGGTGCTATGGCAAGCGTAATGCAGCTTAAAATGGCATTATCACAGGATGTGCTCAGGTAACTGCTAAATGTTGTGTGTGCTGAAAAATGTTTTTGAGGGAATGTTAGTGGGTGGAGCGTGGGCATTCCTGTGCTAACTAGTTATTACAGCTAAATTATCATGCACTAACTGGTTAGCACACAGATAGCACGTGAGCCCTTACTACCACCCATTTTGCAGGCAGTATATGCTCACGGTAAATGCTCTTTTAATGGCCACACACCAATGGCAACATTAGCACATGGCCATTAATACTTTGAGACCGTTTTTTTTTTTTTTTTTTAAGAGTACAAGAAAAATCCATTTAAGGGAATGCTAAAGCCACTTTTTATCTCAGCTTAACAAAGTGCCCCCAATGTACTTTAAAGATATTAGCACATTGAAATGACACTTTTTAATTAAAACAGTCCTTTGGTAATACGTATTTTCCATTTTTTCAATTATATAACCAAGTCACGAAACATTATATTGATAACAATGAAAATGCAGTTTTAAAATAAATATCAATAAAATTTGCTGGAAATGTTAGTAATACCTCATTGATATGCCATCCATAAAAATATAATTCAATATACAATTTTGGTGTAGGAAAACGTACAAAACATTTGTACATCAACCACAATTACAAATGAACCTATTCATTCACTACAATACTTTTTAAGAATTAAGGAGGCAAGTCTATAAATGGGCCCATATAAGTGCCACCCTAATGGCACTTATATGGGCCCATATTACATATGATTAAATATGTTTTTTTTGCTTTTATCTAATGTCTATGTGTATATATGCGTTTTGTAGACTCCTGATGCAGGCCTAACGGCCGAAACACAACGGTTGTGTCGAGTCTTTTTTTCATCAATAAACAAGTGTTTTTAAGATCCATCTCTCCAGGTTTTGTATTTCCGTGGTCAAACATCCCACTTTCCCATCATCCCATGGGAAGACATGTGACAAAATAGCACTTAAGTGTATGGCACATAATTGCAAAGGGGGGTACACATGGCAGAGCATGGGTGGGCCATGGGTGTGGCGCCAAATGACATCAGTTGTGCATGTTGCATGGCGTGTTTAGTTTTGCCCACTTACACCAGCTACTTACCTGGCATAAGTGATCACACCTAACTTTTGGTGCACCATGCAGGCTTAGGCACACTAAGTGCTGTCACAGAATTGGCACTGATCACACTCCTCTGTGGTGCCTAATTTGAGGCATCAATTTACAGAATTACCTTCTAAGTGTGAAGCCTTTATTAATGAGAATGGTTGACCCATAACCTGAAGGAATGGACAGGATTGTTTTTTGCAATTATATTGGTGGAATTTATCCCTGTCAAAGGCAATGGGAATTTATATGTTCATATATCTAAAGTGGTAGAAACATGAAAGAAAGAGTTTCAATCTTGGCAGACTGGATGGACTACCTGTTTTTTTAAATCTACTATTGTTTTAGTATATACTTGGGTTTTCAACTATTGTTTTATTTACTATTTGCAATCTTAATCTATCATCGTAATCAAACACACTCCTCTGATAGTAAACATAAGCATTTAAAGATAGGTTAAAAATGCCATCTGTAACTTTCCATAAGAGTACAGTATATTAAAATAACTAATATAGTTAGTTCACCTGCTAGCTGCTTTGACTTAATTGTAATTGTCAGAGGGCCTCTGTGACTTTCATCAATTGGTAAGAAAGCAGCAGTCATGAACTATGCTAGAATGCCTATTTACTAAGCTGGGCAAGCTGTTAATGCATCAAAGGCGGCAAGTAATGCAGAGAGAATTTCCTTACTATGGGAGAGATGCACTAAAACAATTGTTAAAGCCCTTCCCTTACCGATTCCTTAGCAAATCGGTAAGCAACAGGAATGCATCAAGGAAATCCCATGCAAATGAGCTGGTCACTGCTAGCTCATTTGCATGGGATTTCCTTCCAAGTCAGTCGGCCAGCTGAGCATGCGCAGAGCAGCCAAGCGTTATGCTGGCTGCTCTGTGCATGCCAAGGACATCCTTTATGGACGTCCTTCACTCAAAAAAACAAGTCGTCCTCATAATCGGGAGGGAGATCAAAGGGCAGCAGTAGCAGCTCAGCGCAACAAGATACACCAAATCAATGCCATCCTCAAGAAAAATCCAGGCAGGTGAAGACAGGACGGTGTGGGGGAAAATGTTACATCTCACTGCTCTCCGGCTGAGCCTGCAGCAGCAGCAGCTACGAGGAGGCTCCCGATGCTGCTGGCAGCTATCGGCGGGCTGCCTTGCTCCTTTCTGTCTGCCCCGGGGTGTTAGCAGCACATCCGATGCCCCTCCTCCAGGTCTCTCTCAGCCAATCACAGCGCGTTGAGCTGTCACTGGTGTCAGCTAAACGTGCTGTGATTGACTGACAGAGATCTGGAGGAGGGGCAGAATCGAAAGAGATGTCCAAATAGTTTTTTGATTTGGACGTCCTCGCACAACCCGATTCCGGCGGTGGTCATTACAGGCACTGAGGACACCCATCACAAAAAAATCTGGGGAAAAAACGTCCAAGTGCTCGTCAGGGACGTCCTTTTTTTTGTTTTTAGTGAAGGACGTCCATGTTAGGCACTTTAGAAAGACAGCCCTGACGAGCACTTGGACGTGGCTAGGCAAAGGTTTCCGGCTGGTTGCTTTCCAGTGCACCTTGAAATGTATGCTTTGCGGCTGCACATTACAAACTGCCGTTTATCCCCACTTTAGGGTTACTTGTGTCTATCGAAGCTTTTGAATCCTGAGTTTTTAAAGGAAGATTTAAAACTGATAGAAGAATGAGAGTAAAAATTAAGAAGTATGACGTCCTTTTAATTGTTGTTGTTTTGAGTGAAGGACTTTCATAAAGGGCGTCCCTGACGAGCACTTGGGCGTTTTTTCCCCGATTTTTTTTTGTTGTTAAATTTATAGAAGTTTTTAGAGGAGAATAAATCCCGCTCAGCCCCAACGAGAGGTGCAGACCTCCCGTTAGATTTTCCACGGTTAGGCAATCGGAAAATGGTAGTGCATCTCATTACAATATGACTTATACACATTATAATACTAATTTGCTCATCTGCATTCCGTTTTCGTTAGCTGCTACCGTGATAGGACAATGTCCGTTTGTGCATGTCCTGGTTTACTACTTGCATGTTAAACTGGCTAGAACCAGTTTAAAAATCACGTTAATAGCTCGTTAAGTTTAGTGCATCTGGCCCTTAGTGTTAACTCTACTGGAAGATGCTAGGAATGCCCTAAACCAGAGGTGTCCAACCTCAACCCTCGCCAGGTCAAGTTTTCAGGATTCCACAATGAATGTGAATGAGATCTATTTGCATACAAAGGAGTCAGTGCATGCAAACAGATCTCATGAACATTCATTGGGGTAATCCTGAAAACCCAACTGGATTGCTGCCCTCGAAGACAGAGGTTGGACACCCCTGCCCTAAACAGTTAAATGCAGAGATTCTGCAGCTACCACATAATTTTGTCAATTACAGCACATTAACTACAACTTCTTACTGCATTTTAGTTACTCTAGGCCTAGATAAGCTGGTCTGTTGCATAACTGCATTAGAATTCTAGAACAGGCTTAATGTTCTTAAAATAAAGGACATCTATGTAGGGATTCCTAGAAGTTTTTCTAATTCTTGCTTGAAAAAGAAAACCCAAAACAAATTTGATAAAAATAAGTCTACGTATTACACATGGTATGACTTGCTTTAGCAAACGAATATGCCATTCTCATAAACTTATCAGGGTATAAATGTATAGTGAAGATACATACCTGTAGCAGGTATTCTCAGAGGACAGCAGGCTGATTGTTCTCACATGTGGGTCGACGTCTGCATCGACCCGGGAACCGGCATTTTGCAAGCAAAATATTTAAAAAGTCTTGCCAGAGTCTTCTGGCGCGCATGCAGCGCACCGCGCATGCGCAGACCGATTTCCTGCCCATCGTGTGAACGCGTTCCTCAGTTAAATCAAAAGCATAAAAAGAAACAATAACTCCAAAGGGGAGGTGGGTGGGTTTGTGAGAACAATCAGCTTGCTGTTTGTTACATACCTGTTACAGGTATGTATCTTCGCTTTCTCCGAGGACAAGCAGGCTACTTGTTCTCACATGTGGGGTATCCCTAGCAACCAGGCTCACTCAAAACAATGAACATTGGTCAATTGGGCCTCGCAACGGCGAGGACAAAACATAGATTGACCTGAAACCATTAAACAACTAACAGAGTGCAGCCTGGAACAGAACAAAAATGGGTCTAGGGGGGTGGAGTTGGATTCTAAACCCCAAACAGATTCTGCAGCACTGACTGCCCAAACCGATTGTCACGTCGGGTATCCTGCTGAAGGCAGTAGTGAGATGTGAATGTGTGGACTGATGACCATGTTGCAACCTTGCAAATCTCCTCAGTGGAGGCTGACTTTAAGTGAGCCACTGACGCAGTCATGGCCCTCTAAAGACAGCCCAGCTTGGGCATAAGTGAAGGAAATGCAATCTGCTAGCCAATTGGAGATTTGTGCGTTTATTTGGATCCCCCTCGTGTTGGGATCCAAATAAACAAACAACTGGGTGGACTGTCTAAAGGGCTTTGTCCACTCCACGTAAAAGGCCAATGCTCTCTTGCAGTCCAAGGTGTGCAATTTGCCAGGGCGGGTATGAGGATGGGGAAAGAAAGTTGGCAAGACAATTGACTGGTTCAGATGGAACTCAGACACCACCTTTGGTAAGAACTTAGGGTGCGTGCGGAGGACTACTCTGTTGTGATGGAACTTGATATAAGGTGCATGCACTACCAAGGCCTGAAGCTCACTGACTCTACGAGCTGAAGTAACAGCCACCAAGAAAACGACCTTCCAGGTCAAATACTTCAGATGGCAGGAATCCAGTGGCTCAAAAGGAGCTTTCATCAGCTGGGTGAGGACGACGTTGAGATCCCATGACACCGTAGGAGCAAACCTCTTATGAATCGAACAACTAAAGGCTGTCCAGAGATAGGCTTACCCTCTACACGGCGATGATAAGCACTAATCACACTAAGGTGAACTCTTACGGAGTTGGTCTTAAGACCAGACTCTGACAAGTGCAGAAGGTATTCAAGCAGGGTCTGTGTAGGACAAGAACGAGGATCTAGGGCCTTGCTGTCACTCCAGATGGCAAACCTCATTCATTTGAAAGAGTAACACCTCTTTGTGGAATCTTTCCTGGAAGCAAGCAAGACTCGGTAGACACCCTCTGAAAGACCCAAGGAGGCGAATTCTAAGCTCTCAACATCCAGGCCTTGAGAGCCAGAGACTGGAGAAGTTGGGATGTAGAAGCGACCCCTTGTTCTGAGTGATGAGGGTTGGAAAACAGTCCAATCTCCACGATTCTTTGGAGGACAACTCCAGAAGCAGAGGGAACCAAATCTGACGCGGCCAGAAGGGTGCAATCAGGATCATGGTTCTGAAGTCTTGCTTGAGTTTCAGCAAAGTCTTCCCTACTAGAGGTATGGGAGGATATGCATACAGAAGGCCTGTCCCCCAATATAGGAGAAAGGCATCTGATGTTAGTTTGTCGTAGGCCTGAAGTCCGGAACAGAACTGAGGGACCTTGTGATTGATCCGAGTGGCAAAAAGATCCACCGAGGGGGTGCCTCACGCTCGGAAGATTTTGTGGACTTTGCCCATGTTCAGTGACCACTCGTGAGTTGCATTATCTTGCTCAGCCTGTTGACCAGACTGTTGTTTACGCCTGCCAGATAAGTGGCTTGGAGAAACATGCCGTGACGGCGAGCCCAAAGCCACATCTGGACGACTTCCTGACACAGAGGGCGAGATCCGGTGCCCCCCTGCTTGTTGGTGCAATACATGGCAACCTGATTGTCTGTCTGAATTAATATGATTTGGTTGGACAGCTGATCTCTGAAAGCCTTTAGAGCGTTCCAGATCACTCTAAATTCCAGGAGGTTGATCTGAAAGGACCAGGCTCCCTAAGTGTGGAGCCCATCTACATGAGCTCCCCACCCCAGGAGAGATCTGTTGTCAGCACTTTTCGTGGCTAAGGAACTTGGAATGGTCGTCTCATGGTCAAACTGGATCGAATCGTCCACCAGTGGAGAGAATTCGGAAAGCCAGTGGACAGTTTCTTCCCTCCGGAAAACCTCCTAGATGAGGAGGTAGTAGCAGAAGATGCCCGGCAGGAGAGAGAATTCATAGCATCACTGTGCTTCTTGAGCTGGTCAACCAGATCCTCTCTCACCAAAAAGGTTATCCCCCGCCCCCGGTAAGGAACATCCGCCATCCGCCGCTGGACCCAATGATCCAGGTTAGAGACACGCAGCCATGCGAGTCTGTGCATCACTATACCTTGGGCAGCAATCCTGGATGCTACATCAAAAAAGTGTCGAACATACCCCTGGCCAGGAATTTTCGACACACCTTCTGCTGCCTGACCACCTGGTGAAAAAGCTTAGCTTGCTCCGGAGGGAGTGCATCAACCAAGCTAGACAATTGCCTCACCAAATTCCGCAAGTGGATGCTCGTGAAGAGCTGGTATGTTTGGATCTTGGCAGCGAGCATAGCAGCCTGATACGCCTTCCTCCAAAAAGAGTCCAAGATTCTAGATTCTCTGCCTGGGGGCGCCAAGGCATAGTCCGTAGTACTCTTGGCTCTTTTGAGAGCGGATTCCACCACCATGGAATTGTGAGGTACCTGAGACTTCATCAATCCAGGCTCCCCGTGGATCCGATATTGGAATTCAGTCCTTTTCGGGATCACGGGATTAGACAGAGGGAACGACCAGTTTCGCATAAGGACTTCCTTCAATACATTATGCAAAGGAGCCGTTGAAGCCTCTCTAGGCGGAGAAGCATAATCCAGGACCTTGAGCATCTCAGCTCTGGGCTCATCCTCAACCTTCATAGGGAAGGGAATAGCTGCAGCCATTTCCCGGACAAAGGAGGTAAACGATAGACTCTCCGGTGGAGAGAGTCTCCTTTCTGGTGGAGGGGAAGGCTCAGAAGGAATCCCATAGGACTCATCAGAAGAAAAGTACCTGGGGTCCTCCTCTTCCTCCCACGAACGCTCATCTTCAGTATCGGACAAGACATCTCTCAGAGCAGTCCGAAACTGAGTCTGCCTTGACGCCGAGGAACGACGTCCTCGATGGCGGTGCCGAGAAGTCGACGCCTGCTTGGACTCCAGTGAAGCTTCGTCCACTGACGTCGAAGGGGAGTCAACCTGGGTGGCAGGCGGCACCGAGGTCGGGGACCTCACCACAGGCGAAGGGCCAGATACCGCTGCAGCAGACGGTACGGAAGGCGCAAGCACCCCCGACATCGAAGCAGACTGGCGCAGCAACCCTTCCAGAAGCTCTGGAAGCAGGGCCCTGATGCGCTCGTCAAGAGCCGCCGTCAGACATGGCTGCGGGGTCGGTAAAGGAGCCGGTGGCAGAATCTGTCGAGGCTCGGGAGCAGGTACCGGCTGCTAGACCGATGCATTGGCAACTCCTGAATTGAAGGAGAGCGATCCTCTCGGCGCCGACGCTTCTCGAGTGCCGAATCCCTCGACTCCCCGGAGCTCCTGGCACCGTGTGTCAAAGGAGAACAATGAACGGTGCTTCTTCGCCTTCGCTAGACGCCCGACATCAAGACTCCTCGGTACCAAAGAGGAAGACGTGGAATCCTTACGTCTCCTCAGGGCCAGGTCTGACGAAGGTCGGTCCCAGGGGGCCTGCATAACAGGAGGCCTCAAGATAGGTGGAGACCCACTCGATGCCTCATTGCTCCCAGCACAAGTTGGCTGTTCCTCAGCCATTACCTTCGCTCCCGACGTCGATGCGTCCCTCGATGTCGAAGGACCGGACCGAGCCCCACAAAGCTTCTCTCGTTGGGCTTCTCGAGACGCTTGAGTCAGTTTCTTCATGCGAAAACACAGAGTACAAGCGGCTGGGCTATGGTAGGGCCCAAGGCACTGGATACACCAGGCGTGGGTATCGGTACCTGAGATGGTCCGGTTGCACTGAGTACAACGTTTGAAGCTGCTGGGTATCTTTGATGACATGGAAGGAAAACTAGCTTCAGCAAAATTAAAAGACGCGATCATGCCTGTTAAAAGAAAAAAGGGCATGAAAAGAAGGGAACAACCCGACAGCGCGGCCTAACCTGGCCGCGTTGAAAAACAAAGGAAATTTTAAAAGGGCAAAAAAAAATAAAACTACGGGAAATTTTTTTAAAATGTAAATTTCTATTAAAAAAAAGAAAAGAAATGAAGCAAAAGCCACAAAACGGATGAGACTCTTTCCCGGGCCTGAGAGAAGCGGAGAAAAAAACTCAACCGCACCTCAATGCGGAGAAAAAATAACTGAGGAACGCGTTCACGCAACGAACGGGAAATCGGTGCGTGCATGCCAGTTTCTGGCAAGACTTTTTTATATTTTGCTTGCAAAATGCCGGTTCCTGGGCCGACGTGGACGTCAACCCACATGTGAGAACAAGCAGCCTGCTTGTCCTCGGAGAAAAATTAGAACACTCACTTTTTCTGGGAATATTAAAATAATATTGCCCACAAAGGCTGTGTCAATGCTAGAGTAAATAATTCCAAGCATTCTAGCATATTTTTCAGTATTTCATTCATGACCACTTTAGTACATTCAAGTGTCCCTTTTGGGAACAACTACTGTTCAAAAATAAGATCAGTGATTGGCCTGTCTCTGGCTATTCCATAACTTTCATACTATTCAATTTAGTTGCTTAAAAATCACCTCATGTGGCTCTTGATTTTTTAACTCTTTTATAGACAACCTCCTTCTCTTAATTTTAAAGCCTACGTGATATGTATTTTTGCTGGTAAGGATGGCATCAACACTTATCCTTATTACTAATCATAAGACCAGTAGCTTCCAAGTATAGTAGTTGTTGCCATCTTCCCTCCCTCACTGATATCAAGCAAATCACTAGTTTGATTTGCCTGATCCTTTTCATCCTCTTTATTTATTTTTGAAATTTGTATCCCACATTTTCCCACCTATTTGCAGGCTCAATGTGGCTTACATAGATCCGTAAATGGTGAATACCAGTTCCGGAGCAGAGAAATACATGGTTAAGGTAGAGGATACAAAGTGAATTTGGTTACAGGAAGGAAAGTTTGTCTTATAATAAGAATTGAAAGGTATTAGGTTAACTTTGTTCGTGAAAGATTAACTTGAACACTTAGGAATATAAAAACTACAGATCAAGATACTTGATACTCTTTGGTCAGGAAACTCAAACTAAAGGAGTCCTATACTCCAGAATGCTGCTGTCTCGGTCAAAGTGCCAGCTCATTAAAACTATCTTTGCACACACACTCAGGATATACAATGAGATTGAAATTGGATGCACTTTTTTTTTTGTGTGTGAATGTAAAAGGACACCCAATGTCTACAGATGTCAATTAAACATTCTGAACTTCAGAAAAGGCTTAGAATGTTTTTAATTCTAATTATCTGTGCAGCAAATTTCTCTAAAACGTAATTTTAACCAATATAAGTACATACAAGCTAGGAAACAAAAATAGTCATACGTATACTCTCTTAGGACAGCAATAACAAAGGAGTGGGAAATAGATCAGGCAAACCAGAGACAAACGAGACTTCAGTCAATTGCAGATCATTTATTGGTGAAGACCCGACACAGTACCGTGTTTCAGCTGGTAGCCTGCATCAGGAGTCTTTAAATAAAATACGTAACACCACCAAATAGTCAATAAAAGTAGATGCAAGAGGATGGAACAATGTGGTCTTTAAAAGAACCTTTGAGTAGGAGATGCATAGGTTCTAAAATGCATTTTCTACTCAAAGGTCTATTCCCACTCCTTTGTTACTGCTGTTTTGTTGTGGGATCTTGGCATTCCTCCGCCCTGGCAGACTCTCACCTACTCTCCCGGGCTACCAATCTTCTTTCCAGCAAAAAACTGTGTCCAATTAAATGAGTGATGAATCTGTAGCATGTTTACACAGTGTTTGAAATCTAGTATGTAACTTCTCAGTAAAAATCTGAGTTGAAATTTAAGCGATCCTGGCACATGAATGTTGCATATGCAGTATATTGCATGAATTTTATTACAGTACTTAAACACATCTAAAGACATTTTATATAAATTATCCACACAAATATAAAATACATCTTTATGTGTTTATATAAATAAAAAAGGATAGGGTCTGATGTGTTTGCAGATGGGTAAGAAAATTAAGGGATTTAAACAGGAGAATATACAGCCACAGGAAGACTATGGTAGTAATGGGTGAGGAAATGAATGCACCTATTAAGATCCTTTGTGGCTGTTTCAGCTCCTGGTTATCTCCCTCCAGTTCAGGAAGACTATGGTAGTAATGGGTGAGGAAATGAATGCACCTATTAAGATCCTTTGTGGCTGCTTCAGCTCCTGGTTATCTCCCTCCAGTTATCTCACCCCTTTGCAAAGGCTCACATTCTTACCCTTCCTCTCTCCGCCTTTTAATTTACAACTCTTAATAGCTTTGAAAACAAAGACCAGTACTGTAAAGCAATTTGTAACTTGTACATTTTGGCATATCATCATCTGTGACTAAGTCTACACTGACCTGATGAAGGAAGCACAGTTCTCAAAAGTCAGTCACAACTGTATTAAGTTAATCCAGTAAAAAGGTATTGCCTATCACTTCTTTACTGATCTTTATTTCTAGAGCTCATGTATAACATATTGCCTGTATATGTCTATATAAATTTTTATCTATATAGATAACTATATATAGATTAAATTTTCATCAACGTTTCTTAAAAGTCAGCAGTAGACTGTGTCCCAAATATGAAAGCCTTCTTTACCTTCAAGGTTTTTTAAAGGTTTGACAATCACCACCAATCCTGCTCTGCATCAATGTGCAGTTCATTACATTTTCACTGTAACTTAGACAAAATTCCATTCAGGAATTACAAAATTTTATAGGACAGTTTTTAAACGTATTAAATTGCTTGTTTCTGCAATGGGAAAAAAAGAGCTCAACTGAATCCTCCTGGAATCAGGTCCCCAGAAGAATCATCTGGTTGGAAAGCAACCTACAAGAAAAAGTGACTACATTTGTTTACTGGCCAACTGATTCCTGGTTTTTTGCTTAAGGATGTACAGCTTCTATTCTTAGATATGATAAACTTTAAATTTAGGTTTTCATTTTTGCAGTGCCACAGGTACTATATGGGTAACCTTTTCAGTGAAATTAAATGTGCACATTTGTGTCGCAGTAGCTGTCAGCAAAGAAAGGGCACAAAAACTGAATGTAAGATACTAGACAAGTCACGGAAGGGATGAGAATACTATGAGAAGTGGTGCTTATTCAATAAGGGCCATTGATAACTATGTGGGTTACCATATGTTATTTTACCACTAACTCGTGCCATTTTAGCACAGGTCTCATTTTATGCAAGGAGACCTAGTTACTAATAACAGTGCTTAAGAATAAATTAATACATTTTAACGGGAGCCCAAGTTACTCCCTAAACACCTAATTTTTGTTTTAAAACAGGGGTGTTTTATTGGTGTTTATCTTTAAAACGTCCTAATTTTATGTCACTAGTACTTACTTTTATCCAAAGCTTATCAAAACAACATCAACTTGGTAAATTCCCATTACCAATTGTACTAAAGTTGGCATCTAATTCAAATACTTATCATAAAAAGGGTAACAACATTTTAAAGTTACTGTGAAATTTCATATAAATAACTAAATTAACTTTATACAGGTACTACTAAGCTCTATTTCATCATCAGTAAGCAGTCAGCATTGTGACTTGTGCATTTTCATGCATGACCTATACTTGGACACTTGAGAGGCTTTAAACAATGGCAGTGTGGCACAATTACCATTTTTCTTCATCATCTACAATGCCACTCACATGTTTAAAAAAATATGATCCCTATGATTTAATACAGCACCCAAATTTAAACTGCATTCAACAAAAACAAACATGAAAAATGATAATACCACAGGAAAAAAAATTACTCAAGACCTGATTTAGTTAGCTCCCCCTCCCCCCACAATGGATATAGGGGAAAAGCCTTACTAAATCAGATCCTCAGTCATTTTGCTTGTGTAGAACATTCTTGTAATAGGCAGAAACATTATCAGCAGATTACAAATCTTAACTGTACTTCAGGATTTTGACTGACTTATAGAATGTTGATAATTTAGCATGAAAATTATAAGCAGATGTTTTTAGTAGCAGAGTGGCATTTAATTGCTATGACAGTAACAAAGACTTGGTTAACAGTTAAAAGAAAAAAGTCCTTATTTGCATGCCTAAAATCTGGTTGTGTCCCTTTAGTTTAGTCACATTCATTCACTGTGCAATCTGTCGATGGGTTACAAATAGTGCAGGCTTTTTCGCAGTGGGATCCAGGCCCATTGGTTTAACCAAAGTCAATTCTTGGTCGATACTGCAGTACCATAGGGTAGGACTAGAAAAACAAAACAAACATAGAAATATATAAGCAAAGAGATGGCTTATCTAAAACATAATTATATAAACTAAGACAGGATTTCCAAATCTGTCCTGGGGAATACCCACTGCCACTCATGATTGCAGGATATCTGCAATAAAATTCACAAAATAGGTTTGAATGCACTGCTTATCACTGCATATAAATTTCTCTCATGCGTATTTGTTGTGGAAATTTTAAAAGTCAGACTGGATAGAAGTCCCCCAGGACATGTTTGACAGCCCCTGACCTAGGGAAAAATGAAGTTACTTCCCTGTAGCAGGTGTTCTCTGAGGACAGCAGGACTTCAATTCTTACATATAGGTTACGTCACTGACAGAGCCTGGCACAGGAAGCATTACACTAGCAACTTTTCTTAAAGACTTCAGTAGGCTTACTCCAACTGCTGCTGTTGTGCTAGACCACTTCAGTCCATTACAAGCTAGAGGAATGGAGATGGGTGGGTTGTGAGGATACAAGTCCTGGTGTCCTCAAAAAGCATCAGCTACAGGTAAATGTCTTCTCTGAGAACAAGCAGGAGTGAGAAATCCTCATATATGGGCATATAGGACTCCCTAGTTACAGGCTGCCTTCAATAGAAAAAAGGAAATCATGTAAAAAGTGGAGCTGCAACAGGCAGATACTAAATATTTTTTTGGTGGCAACAAGTATATTTACCATTTTTTTACTGCCCCCCCCCCCACACCTTTTTAATTTTTTTTATAAGGCAGCTTGAAACTTAGAGAGACCAAGACTTAAGATGTTGCAGGAAAAGCTTGCTGACATGCCATAGCCCTGCACATCTACAGAGGCTGACCTCAAGTGGGCTACTGACACAGCCATAGCTCTGGCCCTATGGGTATCAACAGTTTATGCCACTCCAATGGCACACCTCTACACAAGACCTTATCCACAAGTGGAGGGAAACTCTTTGGAGATAAGGTACAGGAGGCTACCACTCGCAGTAAGTAGCAGTGACACTCTTAATATTGATGAACTTGGTAGGCAATTTGGAAGTTGAGCCATTATATGGAAGATGTTGAAAACCCACCTGAGGTTAGGATTTTGTTTGACAAAAAAAAAAAAAATTGCCTCCCTCCTTGAGGAACGTTGTTCAGAATGGATACAGGGACTGATGCTAGGTTTTGGCTGCAATGCAGGCGGGAATTTTGGGCCCCTCTGTGGTCTAGGACAAGAGCAAGAATTCTGTCTAGATTGAGAAGAACAGGAAGGAGAAGAATAGAATCTTTATTGCCCTCCATTCTGATACCTCCTAGAAGCGGAAGCCTGATCAGAAGTGGGCCTACAGAGGGTTGTAAGTGTCACTGGGCTGCTTACTGTGAGTGGCAGCCTCTTATACCTATCTCCAAAGAGGTTCCCTCCACAAGCATTACAAGTCAGTAAGCTTTTCCTGTGACATCTTTACTTAGGTCTGAGGACCTCACTGAAGCAAGACTGTGGGAGCCAATACCCATGACAGAAGCTCTCATTGCCATATTGAAAATATTATAGGTCACACAGGACATGTATTTTCTAGCAAGTGGAGTTCTTCAGCCTTCAATTCCATTAAGAGTGTCCACAAACACCATCAAAACTATTCAAAATGTTCTATGCATCCCACATAGCATCTTAAGAATATGATTCTGAAATGGTCTTTTCCCATAAGGCTCTAATGTCCAATCCTCTCTCCCAAGAGCCACCAAGGACTGAGTCTTAGTTAGAACTCTTGGCTCTTTTGAGAGCAGGTTCTATCACCATAGAATGGTAAAGAAGCTGTTGCTTCTTGAATCCTGGCACCTTCTGGACTCTGTATGTATAGTAACCTTTTTATTTACAGGAAACACAGAGAGAAGATAGTCTTGACAATTCTCATTTGTACAACCTTCAGGATTCTGTGGATGGGCACTTTCACAGCCTTTTTGGGGGAGGGAGGTAGAGGAACTGGAGGCTATCTAATGCTTCTCTTCCATTTCTAACTGATATGGGATGTCCTGAGTCATCTCCCAAACAAAATCAATAAAAGAGCACTCTCCTGGTGGGAACTTGTATCTCTCATTTGGTGGGAAGGGATCTGAAGGGCGCGCCATGGACCTTTCATCCGAAAAGCTCCATGGCTCTTCATCAGAATACCAGAAGGGCTCTGACTCAAACTCCTAGAAAAAAAATCCATCAGTGATGTCTAAGCCTCTGCCTGTCTTGCAGCATTGGCTGCTGACTCAGGCCTTCTACAATGTTCAGATAAGTGAAATTTTCTCCCCTGAAGCACTGGAAATCAACATTGATGCAGCTGACCTCAACTTTGAGCCCTTTTCAGGCCTCAGTGTCAAGCGTAACTTTCAGGCAGAGCACAGGGCTCAAGTACTGACTGGTTCACTTCTACCCTCAATGTCAACTATATCAAAGTTGCAGCACTACATCAACTAAAGCAGCACTCCTCAAATTTCTGGATAAACTGTTTCTTGAAGGCCACTATTGAAAAACGCTTCACAGCAGGAGTAGTCCTCCTACGTCACTTAGTTTGTACTGGAATAGGGGTCCTGGACAATGTTTCCTCTAAGCAGTGGCTTGGTGTGTGCAAATGTTTTTTTTTTTTTTTTCAAGTGAGCAACAAGTTTTAAAAACCCACAATTTTTAAGCGCCAGTATTAGCAAAGCATTTCTGTATATAGCACACCAAAAACATTTTTTGTGAGCAACCATGTAAAATCTGAGTAACGCTCCTAAAAATGAGCAACTGCTCATGCACTTCGCTTAGGAGTGCAGGTCTTGGATCCATGCAGACTGCCCACCCTCTCTGATAGCACAAAGTATGTGTGATCCTTACATTGAGGGTGCTTTTAAAACACCAGCAATCTTGGTGCAGTGCTTCAATAGGGATTGATGCCAAAACCTCTCAACCTCCATCCAGTATTTTGCACCACACTTCCTTAGCACCACCTAAGAGGTGGACAATCCTCCTTTGTGGGCTGTCATCAGACAATGACTATTCCCAGTGGGCTCTACCAATGCTCAATGTTGAGGGCTATCAAGACACTTTCAATGTCAATGCATCTCCAGTATCCAATGCAGCTCCTGTACCCATGGAGAGTGATGCTTCTGATGGACTGGTTTTATTGCTGAAAAGCTGTTCATGTTGTTTTTCTATGCCACAAATCCCTCTCAACATCTGTGAACAGAAAATACAATGAGAGGGATCATGGTCAGGTCCCAGACACTGCAAGCACCTAAAATGGGTATATGTAATGGTTATGGGTCTTGTGCCCTAGGAACGCTGGGGTCAGTCTTTCGAGACATTTCATTCAGAAAAATAGCTGCAGCAAAATCAAATGACTCGATGACAGCAAAAATTCCCTTGCTGGGAGCTTGAGGCCTTTAGGTGGCCTGCACCAAAACTAACTTCACTGAAAAACCTAAGGAAGTATTGGGGACCTGTGCAAATAAGCCACACGACGACAGAATTACAGACGGAAAAAGGCAAAAAAACAAAACAAAACAAAACGTGAAATTTAGCTTTGAGTTGAAGTGACATAAAAATGGTCCAATCAGCTCCATGGAAAATTAGGACTGAGGAGGTTCCACATAATAGCGGCAGGTGAGAAAACAGATGTGCATATACAGTAAGCCCAAATGCTTCTAGTAAAGTTGCTGGGATAGTGCTTCCTGTTCCAGGCTCCACTAGTGATGTGTGAGGACTTACTGGTTCTACTTATCCTCAGACACTTACATTAAGAAAATTTACATGTAACAATATACCTGCAAATATAAGGCACACAGCTATCAACAGTAATTAATATTAGAATGGCTCAGTGATAGCGCTGTCCCTAATGAGAGACCTCAGTTAATTTTAATGATCCAGTTTCTGCTCCTTAGATTGCCCAAGGATGTTACAGAAGCCAACTGTCCTTTGGAAAGAGGAAATCTCAGTTATCACACAACAGATGCCCACTGGTCTGACTTGAGATGAAAGCATATAGGGTTATAATGAGACTTCAGGCTTCAAGTCAAGCATCTCCTTGTGACTCTGGGCTGTACTTAACTCTCCATTGCTCCGGGTACGAAATAAGTACCTGTATATATGTAAACCACTTAACTGTAACCACAGAAAGGTTGAATATCAAAATTCCATCCCTTTTCCTTAAAAATGCTATTATAATAGCTATGGCCAGATGGAAAGTTTAAGAGACATAGGTAAAATACAGGGTGGCTGTGAATTAGGACTCATGAAGTCCAATTTTGTATAAGGCACGTGGCTCAAAAAAAGTATGTCCAAATTGGGATGGTCACAATTTTCAATGTATTTAAAAAAAAAGCTCGCTGAGCATGGAGCCTTTTGTAAAATACGTACAAGGCCATGTATTTGGTAGTATATACAACATGAACCACCATTTCACTAAAACATTCAAAAAAAGAATGACATCACTTGGTATGTTTAAGTAGCACACTCACATATGTATATACTGGAGCCAATCGATTTTGCATGTGTTTTCTTTATATCAGAGGCACAAATCCTCTCCCCTCCCCCTCCCCCCAATCACTCCTCCAAAAACCAGTTCCAAACAAGAAATTAAGTGTCAGCTGTGCTCGACTGAGCAGATATAAATGCTGACATTGATATTTTTTTGTCCTGTATGTGTATCTCCGTTACGAATTAGGGAATATATGTATGCTTTTAAGGTCCACTCATACCACACACAGAACAAGCCCTTTTCAAATCCGTGCATCCTTGGGCCATGTAAGAAGCGCCGCTGCACGTGTATGCCCATTTATTCATGTAAATCAATCTTCATTTATTTTTTTACACACAGTGTCTAATCCTTCTACAATCATCTCTACGGTGACCTAGTTCAGCAGAAACCAGTTTCAACTGAGTTGGAAGCCCAAAAAGGAAGAAGTAATAATTTGGGGGATACCAAATTTCTTTGACAAGATACAGTGTAAAATATAAAACTCGTTACAAACTGATCCAATTAACTGATTTAAGTAGTATGCAGTGTTGTACAGCAAATGTGGATTTAACACAAAACTTCAATTAGGTATCCCAGTGTGTTCCACAGAAAAAAGAGGGATACAAGAAAGTTCCCTCTCAAAAAAGCAACAAAAAATTCTTACTTAAAACAATACTATTTTATGAGCTGCAGTGTTTCTGCATTAGTTGTATGTTTTCAGCTGTTATTGTATCTGTAACTAATCAGACGAAATATTGATGAAACATCTGGTTAGAGAGAGTTTTCAAATGTATACATGTATTGGGTGCACTGTTAAACCCGTTTTAAGTTTGTTTTAATATAAAATGAGTTTTGATAATATAAAATGTTCAGTTAAACAATGTTCTTCTACTGGTTCAATCCTTGAGTCACCCAGTCTGCTCCCTGAAGGGCTGATGCTCAAAGCTATTGCAAATGTAAACATGCAGTTAATGTCAGGTATGTTGCTTCTGGTCTAATAAAAGACTAATAATTAAAACAAAAACAATAACCAACCAACCCCCCCCCCCCCCCCAAAAAAAAAAAAAAAACCAGACTATAGTGCAGATAGACAGCAATAAGTTCCCTGTAACTAAGAAGCCTGCCTCTTTACTATATAGTTGACATAACTGTACTCACTGCTCACCATTTGAATGATCTTTGTAGTAATTAAAATGATCAATTCAGTGTCATTATATTTTAAAACAGAGAAATATAAAAACTAGGAAGAGCTAAATAAAACTAAACCTTAGAGCAGGGATGAGTAACCTCAGTCCTCAAGGATCGCAACCCAGTCAGGTTTTCAGGATCTCCCTAATGAGTATGCATGAGATCTATTTGTACACCAGCTCGCATGAACGCCGAGGTGATATTAGCAGAGGTCTGAAGCCTGAGATTTTAGACTGCAAAGAAGCCCATTAAGAAGATATTAGGGAAATATATACAGAAGAAACATTTTTTGATGGTGTTGATTCTGAGGAACTGAAGCAAGTCATGGACTCCTGAGGAAGGCCTATCTGCCAAAATACAGCCTGTGTTGGGTGCAGGATTTTCACTTGCACCTGTTTATCACCATCTGGAATAAAGGCTCTGGTTTTTCATCCTGTTGCATCTATAGTTCTTGTGACCATTACTACCCTTTGTTTTGTGCTGGTTTACCTGTGGGAGTAGACTGATCCTTTTTTTGTGGTAAACAAATGTCTTCCAACCCTCGCATATGGGTGGGAGCAGCTTTATAGAATCTTTGTTTCTGTTCTTCAAGTGCCTTGATTCTACAGCTCCAGTCCCCCCCCTGCTGGTATTTATGATGCCCCCCCCTGTGAAAACGACCCATCCCTACGCCCTCCCAGTGGAATATCCTCCCCTGATCCCCCATACTCTGCCTTATTTGCTCCTGCTCTTATGATCCGAGGCTCAAATATGGCCATCATAATCCCTGTAGGTGGTAAGCCCCCCCTGCCGAAATATATCCAAGTATATCACAGACTAACTTATTTCCAACTGTGGGCAGTCATTTTTTTTAACCCAGGCCTGAAAGAACAGCAGATTGAACCTAAGCCCTAATGGTAGTGCTTGAACATTACTTTACGGGATCAAGGCAGCAATTTTGAACCAAGAACAATAACAGCACAAGCAAATGGGGATCACTCCTTCTCCACCTTGACATCAGAGACCCCAGTAAAGTCAGGGGTGTGGAACAGAGAATAAAGGGGGTTTCTTTCCAGGGGTGGTGCCTGGAGGGCATCAGATGCTTTGGGGGAAAGGTGTGTTTGGGGGGAGACTTATTGTTGCTAGGAGTTCAGGTTGAAGAAGGAAGTGAATGACTGGCCAGGAGATATGGAGACTGGGGGAATGGAGACCTTGGAACTGACATCTGTCCCCTAAAAAACCCCACATATGCATGCCTGGGAGCAGGTGTAAATGCCAAGGTCTAGGTTTTCTTTTATATATGCGGATTTTCCTTGTAAGATGGGAAATCCACACTGAAGTGTTAGGCTTGCCCTATCCGTTCCTCTCGCCCTACTGTTTTATCAGGAGGCATGGTAGGGAACAATGAACATTACCACATGTAAACAATCCCCATTTTTAAAATGACTTTTATGTGTGTGCAGAGCAGGCAGACCAGAGGGAAACAGTAACACAATGAAACATGAAGCAATAGTAGTGTGTAGGGCCACAGATGGAACAACAGGTAGAGAAATTTCAGAGGGAGCAATTTTATTCAAAGACCTGACACGTATTTCAGCAAATGCCTGCATCAGGAATCAGGTAAATCACAGCACAATATGTTTTTCCGAGAAAGTACTCACCGCACCAACAAACAGAGATGAGGGCAATGCTCCCTGAATCATTGTGCAACAGTAAGCTTTACTTATGACATAGGAAGCTTTGCTGTTTCGCTTATGATACAGGGAGCATTGCCTTCATATTTCCACTGCTTTTTTACATTTGTATGCCAATCTACAGGTATAAAAGCTGCTATTTACACATGGAAATGCTTCTGTAAACAAGGGCTTTAATATCTTAGGCGAACTTTTATGCTATTAAAACTGTTGCCTATGAGCTTAAGTCTTTAAGAACAGCAAGTCAAACAGTATTTTCCGACATTACAATTAAGCTGATCTGCAGTCTATTGGGTTTATTTATTTTATATACCGCTTTATACCAGTGTATCAAAGCGGGTCACAATTTAAAAATACATAAAAACTACATACATAAAAATAACAGCTACATTGCAAATTTTATAAATTAACAGTACCAGCAAATAGTATCTCACTACTCAGACAAAATATTGATGAAACATCTGGTTAAAGAGAGTTTTCAAATATATACACCTATTGGGTGCACTGTTAAAACAAAATGTTAAATGGGTTTAATATAAAATGTTCAGTTAAACATGTTCTTCTACTGGTTCAATCCTTGAGTCATGTCTTCTGCGCTGAAGGGTTGATGCTCAAAGCTATTGCGAATGTAAATGAGCAGTTAATGTCAGGTTTGTATGCACATTGTGTTCCAAATGCTCAGAAAGCTTGAGTGCAGGTGTTAACGTGCGCTGTAAACATGGCTGCAAATTGTATTGAAATATATTAAAATGGATATCAATGAGGTCAGTAAGTACTCCTTTGCAATGCTCAGATAGAAGCATTACAATATGCAGAAGGAAACGTGGCTCTAATGCCAAAAGTTTGCACCAGGTCAATTTTTCAGATTGAACTGCCGGTTTTTCACAAGCCAAATGAAGCTCCTACAAGTTTTAAAGTAGATGGGAACAAAAACATGTGCATGTGTCCAAGTGAAACAAAGTAAAAGCACACATCCATGCCTGTTCTTCTACGCCTAAATATGAGCCTTGCAAAAATTCCACGCTAATATTTGTGAAGCTCATATTTAGGTGCTGAAGAATAAGTGATGGTGTGTGTTAACATTTCTGTTTTTCTCTGGGCTTGCACACAAGCGCCATGCTTACCACAAAACCTTTGTGTGTACGTGTCAGGCGCACTCCACCTAACTCCCCCCCCCCCATTAGCCATGATGTCACCACACACAAAATTTAAGTATCATTTACGAAGGCAGTAGAACGAGAGGACATGAAATGAGATTGAAGGTGGGCAGACTCAAGAAAAATGTCAGGAAGTATTTCTTCACGGAGAGAGTGGTGGATGCTTGGAATGCCCTCCCCCGGGAGGTGGTGATGAAAACGGTAACGGAATTCAAACATGCGTGGGATAAACATAAAGGAATCCTGTTCAGAAGGAATGGATCCTCAGGAGCTTAACCGAGATTGGATAGCAGAGCCAGAAGTGGGAGGCGGGGCTGGAGGTTGGGAGGCGGGGATAGTGCTGGGCAGACTTATACGGTCTGTGCCAGAGCCAGTGGTGGGAGGCAGGGATAGTGCTGGGCAGACTTATACGGTCTGTGCCAGAGCCGGTGGTTGGGAGGCGGGGATAGTGCTGGGCAGACTTATACGGTCTGTGCCCTGAACAGCACAGGTACAAATTCTGCCTCGCCTCACCCTATGCTTGGAACAACCTTCCTGAACCCTTACGCCAAGCCCCCTCCCTGCCCATCTTCAAGTCTTTGCTTAAAGCCCACCTCTTCAATGCTGCGTTCGGCACCTAACCCTTACCGTTCAGTGAATCCAGACTGCCCCAATTTGACTGCCCCGATCGGACCGACCGTTCACTTGTCTATTAGATTGTAAGCTCTTTGAGCAGGGACTGTCTCTCTTTGTTAAATTGTACAGCGCTGCGTAACCCTAGTAGCGCTCTAGAAATGTTAAGTAGTAGTAGTAGTAGTAGTAGGTACAAATCAAAGTAGAGTATACACAAAAAAGTAGCACACGAGTTGTCTTGTTGGGCAGACTGGATGGACCGTGCAGGTCTTTTTTCTGCCGTCATCTATGTTATGTTATGTTACTATGTTAAGTATCATTTGCCTCAATCATTGCAGCGCTATTTTTTTTGTGTGGCGCTATTGTGTTGTAGGCCTATCTGTATGCAGCTTTGAGCATTGGCATCAGCTTTCACAGAGAATGCAGGAAAGAGAGTCATTGCCATTAATCAACAGTGGCACCAAATGGCCACTTTCAACTAGAACTGTTGGGGATGGATGAACAAACCCCTCAGGTAACTAAAAGCCCTCAGGTAAGTAAATGGGAAAACAGGACAATATCTGGAAAGCTGTGTATTCTAATGCCAGTAGTATAGGCAATAAGTTCTGGACCTACAGGCTGTGATGGAAGAGGAAGAGTTAGATTTAATGGTGGTCACAGAAATGTGGCTCAGAGAGAACCATGACTGGAATTTAGATATACTGGGCTATAAGCTATTCAGGAAGGACAGAGTAGGAAGAAAGGGAAAAATGAGTGGCGTTATATATTAAAAGTGACAGAATTGCAGGACATGGTGTAAGGAAGAGGCACTGTAGACTAATCTAGAAAGAGGGAATGTAAAATCTATTTTCATTGGTGTGGTATATAGGCCTCCTTCAGAGGCAGAAGTGGTCAGAAATAGCGAGGTTACTAAACTGTAGCAGGTATTCTCCGAGGAAAGCAGGCTGATTGTTCTCACTGATGGGTGACGTCCATGGCAGCCCCAGGATCGGAAGATCTTCCTAGCAACAGAAATTTGCTAGCTCTCGCGAGATCCGCATGCATCGCGCATGCGCGACCGCCTTCCTGCCCGCTACAGCATGCTCCTCAGTCCAGTATAAAGCAAAGACAAGGGAAGACACAAGTCCAAAGGAGAGGAGGGTGGGATTGTGAGAACAATCAGCTTGTTCTCATTGGAGAATACCTGCTATACAGGTTAGTGATCTCGCTTTCTCTGAGGACAAGCAGGCTGCTTGTTCTCACTGATGGGGTATTGCTAGCCCCCAGGCTCATTCAAAACAACAAACAATGGTCAATTGGGCCTCGCAACGGCGAGGACCTAACTGAGATTGACCAAAATAGAACCAACTAACAGAGTGCAGCCTGGAACAGAATAAAAATGGGCCTAGGGGGGTGGATCAGGCGACCCTCAGGGGGAGGAATGCTGGCTTCGGCCTAACCCCTGGTAAGCCTTTCTCAGCTGAGAGGTGCCCAGCTCTACCACCGGCTGCCTTTCAGGTGCTGTGGAGAACTTGCAGCTCATCTGCATATCCTTACAGCCTTCTCCGGGGTGACACCCAGGTCCACTCCGATCCACTCAGGGCCTCCGCTCTATGTGCCCAGCGCTCCCACCAGGTGCTGTGGAGGACTTGCAGCCCTTCTGCATTTCCTCACAGCTGTATCCGGGGTGACTCCAGGTCCACCCCGATCTTCCCAGGGCCCTCGCACCAAGTGCACAGAGTTTCCAGGTGCTTTTTGGCTAGGATCAGGTGACCCTCAGGGGGAGGAATGCTAGCTTTGGCCTAACCCCGGTAAGCCTTTCCTCAACTGAGAGGTGCACAGCTCTACCACCGGCTGCCTTTCAGGTGCTGTGTAGGACTTGCAGCTCATCTGCATATCCTTACAGCCTTCTCCGGGGTGACACCCAGGTCCACTCCGATCCACTCAGGGCCTCCGCTCTAGGTGCCACGCGCCTAAAGGTGCACGGGGCATTTTTCTCTTTACATCTAATCTTCTTCCCAGTTGCTAAAGTACCTCAGTCATTTATGGCCCCTATTCACATTCTCTTCCTAGCCCTGTCCCTTCTTAATGTTTTCCCTCACCCCCTACCTCTCTCCGCTACAGGAACTCACTGCCAATCCATCGACTTCATCACCTCACCTTCTCTCCTACCCTCTTCCTCCCTCTTGGCTTTTAATCTCCGTCTCTTTCTTCCCTCCATTTTGCCTTCCTCATTCCACCTAAATACCTCTCGCCTTCGATGCCTTCGTGGCCACACCTCTCCTACTCTCCTCCGCTCTCTTTTACTCCTTCTCTTACTCTCAGCCGGTGACATCAATCCCAATCCTGGCCCTCCTCACCAACTATTATCCCAACTCTATAGATCTCACCGTGACCTCTCTAACCTCATCTCTATTCCTCTACTCCCCTCCTCTTCTCTGTCCTTCTCTTGCGCCCTATGGAATGCCCGCTCTATCTGTAACAAACTCCCCTATATCCAGGACCTCTTTATCTCGCGTCACCTCCATCTGCTCGCCATAACAGAAACCTGGCTCTGCCCTGATGACTCTGCTTCAGTCGCAGCCCTCTGCCATGGCGGTTATCTTTTTTCACATACTCCTCGCCCTGCTGGTCGCGGGGGCGGTGTTGGACTACTCTCTCCCTCCTCCAGATTTCAACCCCTTCTTCCACCTCAATCTCACTGTTTTTCCTCCTTTGAAGTCCACTCTATCCTCCTTTTCTCTTCTCTGCCTCTTCGAATAGCGGTCATTTATCATCCCCCTGATAAGTCCCTTTCATCCTTTCTCAGTGACTTTGACGCCTGGCTTGCCTTCTTCCATGATCCTTCCTCCCCCTCTCTCATCCTTGGTGACTTTAATATTCCTGCTAATGATCCTTCCAACTCTTATATTTCCAAGTTACTCGCTTTAACATCCTCCTTTAATCTCCAACTATGCTCCAACCCCCCTCCCACTCATCAAAATGGTCACTGTCTTGATTTCATCTTCTCCTCCAACTGTTCACCCTCTAGTTTCCTTGCCTCCGATCTTCCCCTCTCTGATCACCATCTTATAACTTTCACACTTAAATCTCCTCCCTCCCAGTCCCGTCCTATCTTATCTAATTTATCTAGGAATCTTCACGATATTGACCCTTCATCTCTATTCTCCCATGTTTCAAACCTCCTCTCTACTTTGGCACCATCCACGTCTGTCAACGAGGCTGTTTCTTCTTACAACAATACTCTATCCTCTGCCTTAGACACTCTTGCACCTTTGATGACCCGCCCTATAAGGCGTACAAAACCCCAACCTTGGCTGATTTCTAACATCCACTACCTACGTTCCTGTACCTGCTCCGCTGAACGCCTCTGGCGGAAATCTCGGGCCCTTGCTGATTTCTTACACTTTAAGTTCATGTTGACCTCCTTCCAATCTGCTCTTTTAAGCGCCAAACAGGATTATTATATCCAACTGACCAACTCTCTTGGCTCTAACCCTCAACTTCTCTTCACCACATTGAACTCTCCTCAAGGTGCCCCCTCCCCCTTCATTATCTCATCAGACCCTTGCTGAATTCTTTCACGACAAGGTTCAAAAGATAAACCTTGAATTCTCTACCTCGCCACCTCTCCCTCCACTAGTCCGTTCCCCTCTCTCTCCTTCCCCTCATTCCTTTTCCTCCTTTCCTGAAGTTACAATAGAGGAAACTACACTTCACCTTTCGTCCTCAAAATGCATCACCTGTTCCTCTGATCCCATTCCCACCCACCTTCTTAATGCCATCTCACCTGCTCTTATTCCTTTTATCTGTCACATTCTCAACCTCTCACTTTCCACTGCAACTGTCCCTACTGCATTTAAACATGCTGTGGTCACACCTCTCCTTAAGAAGCCTTCACTCTACCCTACTTGTCCCTCTAATTACCGACCCATCTCCCTCCTCCCTTTTCTCTCCAAACTACTTGAGCGTGCTGTTCACCACCGCTGCCTTGATTTTCTCTCCTCACATGCTATTCTTGACCCACTACAATCTGCTTTTCGCCCTCTCCACTCAACTGAAACTGCACTTACTAAAGTCTCCAATGACCTATTACTGGCTAAATCCAGAGGTCTCTATTCCATACTCATTCTTCTTGATCTTTCCGCTGCTTTTGACACTGTCGATCACAGCATACTCCTCGATACCCTGTCCTCACTTGGATTCCAGGGCTCTGTCCTTTCCTGGTTCTCTTCCTACCTCTCCCTCCGCACCTTCAGTGTTCACTCTGGTGGATCCTCTTCTACTTCTATCCCTCTGCCTGTCGGCATACCTCAGGGTTCTGTTCTTGGTCCCCTCCTCTTTTCTATCTACACTTCTTCCCTTGGTTCATTAATCTCATCCCATGGCTTTTCCTACCATCTCTATGCTGATGACTCCCAAATCTACCTTTCTACCCCTGACATCTCACCTTGCATCCAAACCAAAGTTTCAGCGTGCTTGTCTGACATTGCTGTCTGGATGTCTCAACGTCACCTGAAATTAAACATGACCAAAACCGAGCTTCTCATTTTCCCCCCAAACCCACCTCCACACTCCCCCCGTTTTCTATTTCTGTTGATGGCTCTCTCATTCTCCCTGTCTCCTCAGCGTGAAACCTTGGGGTCATCTTTGACTCTTCTCTCTCCTTCTCTGCTCATATCCAGCAGATCGCCAAGACCTGTCGTTTCTTTCTTTACAACATCCGTAAAATCCACCCCTTTCTTTCCGAGCACTCTACCAAAACCCTCATCCACACCCTTGTCACCTCTCGTTTAGACTACTGCAATCTGCTTCTTGCTGGCCTTCCACTTAGTCACCTCTCCCCTCTCCAATCGGTTCAAAACTCTGCTGCCCGTCTCGTCTTCCGCCAGGGTCGCTTTACTCATACTACCCCTCTCCTCAAGTCGCTTCACTGGCTCCCTATCTGTTTTCGCATCCTGTTCAAACTTCTTCTACTAACCTATAAATGTACTCACTCTGCTGCTCCCCAGTATCTCTCCACACTCGTCCTTCCCTACACCCCTTCCCGTGCACTCCGCTCCATGGATAAATCCTTCTTATCTGTTCTCTTCTCCACTACTGCCAACTCCAGACTTCGCGCCTTCTGTCTCGCTGCACCCTACGCCTGGAATAAACTTCCTGAGCCCCTACGTCTTGCCCCATCCTTGGCCACCTTTAAATCTAGACTGAAAGCCCACCTCTTTAACATTGCTTTTGACTCGTAATAACTTGTAACCACTCACCTCCACCTACCCTCCTCTCCTCCTTCCTGTACACATTGATTGATTTGATTTGCTTAGATTGTAAGCTCTTTGAGCAGGGACTGTCTTTCTTCTATGTTTGTGCAGCGCTGCGTACGCCTTGTAGCGCTATAGAAATGCTAAATAGTAGTAGTAGTGGAGTTGGATTCTAAACCCCAAACAGATTCTGCAGCACTGACTGCCCAAACCGACTGTCGCGTTGGGTATCCTGCTGTAGGCAGTAATGAGATGTGAATGTGTGGACTGATGACCACGTCGCAGCCTTGCAAATCTGTTCAATAGTGGCTGACTTCAAGTGGGCCACTGACGCCGCCATGGCTCTAACAGTATGAGCTGTGACATGACCCTCAAGAGCCAGCCCAGCTTGGGCGTAAGTTAAGGAAATGCAATCTGTTAGCCAATTTGAGATGGTGCGTTTACAGACAGCCACTCCCCTCCTATTGGGGTCAAAAGAAACAAACAATTGGGCGGACTGTCTGTGTGGGCTTGTCCGCTCTACATGGAAGGCCAATGCTCTCTTGCAGTCCAATGTGTGCAACTGACGTTCAGCAGGGTGGGTATGAGGGCGGGGAAAGAATGTTGGCAAGACAATTGACTGGTTAAGATGGAACTCCGACAACACCTTTGGCAAAAACTTAGGGTGAGTGTGGAGGACTACTCTGTTATGATGAAATTTGGTATAAGGAGCATGGGCTACCAAGACTTGAAGCTCACTGACTCTACGAGCTGAAGTGACTGCCACCAAGAAAATGACCTTCCAGGTTAAGTACTTCAGATGGCAGGAATTCAGGGGCTCAAAAGGAGCTTTCATCAGCTGGGTGAGAACGACGTTGAGATCCCATGACACTGGTGGAGGTTTGATAGGGGGCTTTGACAAAAGCAAACCTCTCATGAATCGAACAACTAAAGGCTGTCCCGAGATAGGCTTACCCTCTACACGGTAATGAAAAGCACTAATTGCGCTAAGATGAACTCTTACAGAGTTGGTCTTAAGACCAGACTCTGACAAGTGCAGAAGGTATTCAAGCAGGGTCTGTGTAGGACAAGAACGAGGATCTAGGGCCTGGCTGTCACACCAGACGGCAAACCTCTTCCACTTGGAAGCATAACACCTCTTCGTGGAATATTTCCTGGAAGCAAGCAAGACTCGGGAGACACCCTCAGAAAGACCCAAGGGGGCAAAGTCTACGCTTTCAACATCCAGGCTGTGAGAGCCAGGAACTGGAGGCTGGGATGCAGAAGCGCCCCCTCGTTCTGAGTTATGAGGGTTGGAAAACACTCCAATCTCCACGATTCTTCGGAGGACAACTCCAGAAGAAGAGGGAACCAGATCTGTCGCGGCCAGAATGGAGCGATCAGAATCATGGTTCCACGGTCCTGCTTGAGTTTCAGCAAAGCCTTCCCTACCAAGTGTATGGGAAGATTCGCATACAGGAGGTTCTTCCCCCAAGAGAAAGGCATCTGATGCTAGTCTGCCGTGGGCCTGAAGTCTGGAACAGAACTGAGGAACCTTGTGATTGGTCTGAGTGGCAAAAAGATCTACCAGGGGGTGCCCCACGCTTGAAAGATCATGCGAACAACTCTCGAGTTGAGACACCACTTGTGAGGTTGCATTATCCTGCTCAACCTGTCGGCCAGACTGTTGTTTACGCCTGCCAGGTAGTGGCTTGGAGAAACATGCCATGACGGCGAGCCCAAAGCCACAGCCTGACGGCTTCCTGACACAGGGAGCGAGATCCGGTGCCCCCCTGCTTGTTGATGTAATACATGGTAACCTGATTGTCTGTCTGAATTTGGATGATTTGGTTGGATAGCTGATTTCTGAAAGCCTTTAGCGCGTTCCAGACTGCTCTTAACTCCAGGAGATTGATCTGAAACCCTGTCTCCTGGAGGGACCAACATCCGTGGGTGTGAAGCCCATCCACATGAGCTCCCCACCCCAGGAGAGACGCATCCGTAGTCAGCACGTTTTGCGGCTGAGGAATTTGAAAGGGACGTCCCAAGGTCAATTTGGAGCAAATTGTCCACCAATGCAGGGATTTGAGAAAGAGTGTGGACAGCTGGAACACGCCTTCTAGTTCCCCCACAGCTTGATACCACTTGGAAGCTAGAGTCCATTGAGCAGATCTCATGTGGAAACGGGCCATGGGAGTCACGTGGACTGTTGAGGGCATGTGGCTGAGCAATCTCAACATCTGCCAAGCTGTGATCCGCTGAGACGCTCGCACCCAAGAGACCAGGGACAAAAGGTTGTCTGTCCTGGCCTCAGGGAGGTAGGCATGAACCGTCTGGGAATCCAGCAAAGCTCCTATGAATTCTAGTCTTTGAACTGGAAGAAGGTGGGACTGGATAATTTATCACAAACCACAGTAGCTCCAGGAGTTGAATAGTCACCTGCATGGACTGTAGAGCTCCTGCCTCCAAGGTGTTCTTGACCAGCCAATCGTCGAGATAAGGGAACACATGCACTCCCAGTCTGCGTAGAGACACCGCCACTGCAGCCAGGAATTTCGTGAACACTCTGGGTGCAGAAGCGAGACCAAAAGGTAGCACACAGTACTGAAAATGCCGTGTTCCCAGACGGAATCGAAGACACTGTCTGTGAGCTGGCATTATCGGGATGTGAGTATAAGCATCCTTTAAGTCCAGAAAGCATAGCCAATCGTTTTTCTGAATCATGGGAAGAAGGGTGCCCAGGGAAAGCATCCTGATCTTTTCCCGGACCAGATATTTGTTCAGGGCCCTTAGGTCTAGGATGAGACGCATCCCCCGTGTTTTCTTTTCCACAAAAAAGTACCTGGAATAGAATCCCAGCCCTTCCTGCCCCGGGCTCGACCGCATTGGCGCTGAGAAGGGTGGACAGTTCCTCTGCAAGTACCTGCTTGTGCTGGAAGCTGAAAGACTGAGCTCACGGAGGACAATTTGGAGGTTTTGAGATCAAATTGAGAGAGTATCGTAGCCGGACTATTTGGAGAACCCACTGGTCGGAGGTTATGAGAGGCCACCTTTGGTGAAAAAACTTTAACCTCCCTCCGACCGGCAGGTCGTCCGGCACAGACACTTTTATCTCGGTTATGCTCAACTGGAGCCAGTCAAAAGCCCGTCCCTTGCTTTTGCTGGGGAGCTGCAGGGGCCTGAGGAGGTGCACGCTGTTGACGCGAACAAGCGCGCTGGGGCTTAGCCTGAGCAGGCTGGCGGGCATGGGGATTGTACCTACGCTTATTATAAGCGTAAGGAGCATTCCTCTGTCCCGCATAAAACCGTCTATCTGTAGAGGTAGATGCTGAAGGCGTCCGGTGGGAGAGCTTGTCGAATGCGGTGTCCCGCTGGTGGAGCTGTTCTACCACCTGTTCGACGCGCTCACCAAAAATGTTACCCCCCCGGCAAGGAGCATCCGCAATCCGCTGCTGGACTCTATTCTCCAGGTCAGAGGCACGCAGCCATGAGAGTCTGCGCATAACTATACCCTAAGCAGCAGCCCTGGACGCTACATCGAAAGTGTCATAGGCACCCCTGGACAGGAATTTCCTATACGCCTTCAGCTGCCTGACCACCTCCTGAAAAGGCTTGGCCTGCTCCGAAGGGAACTTATTGACCAAGTCCGCCAGCTGCCGCACATTATTCCGCATGTGGATGCTCGTGTAGAGCTGGTAGGTTTGTATCTTGGACACGAGCATAGCAGAATGGTAGGCCCTCCTCCCAAAAGAGTCTAGAGTCTTAGATTCACGGCCTGGGGGCGCCGAAGCGTAATCTCTACTACTCTTGGCTTTCTTGAGAGCCGAGTCCATAACTCCAGAGTCATGAGGCAACTGGGTCCTCATCAACTCGGGGTCCCCATGGACTCGATACTGGGACTCAATCTTCTTGGGAATGTGGGGGTTACTTAACAGTTTCGCCCAGTTCGCCATCGATGTCTGCTTCAGGACATTATGAAGGGGAACAGTGGACGACTGCTTAGGTGGTGAAGGATAGTCCAGGACCTCGAACATCTCAGCCTTGGGCTCATCCTCAGTAACCACTGGGAAGGGAATGGCCGTTGACATTTCCCGGACAAAGGAAGAGAAAGACAGACTCTCAGGGGGAGAAAGCTTTCTCTCTGGCGAAGGGGTGGAATCGGAAGGAAGGCCACAAGACTCCTTGTCAGAGAAATAACTGGTGTCTTCCTCCGCCTCCCACGAGGCCTCACCGTCGGTATCGGAAACAAGTTCATGAACTTCAGTCCGAAGCCAAGCCCATCTCGACGCCGAGGAACCCGGTCCCCTACGGTGGTGCCGAGAAGACGACTCCCGTGCCGGCGGCGACGAAGCTCCCTCCAGCGATGTCGGCAGGGAGTCCTCCTGGGTGGCAGCGGACGCCGATGCCGCAGGCGGTACCGGCGTCGCAGTCCGCACCACGGGCGGAGAGCCAACTGCCGGCGGTACTGGAGCAGGAGGTTGCAGCAGCCCTTCCAGAATCTCTGGAAGTATGGCTCTGAGGCGTTTGTCCAGAGTGGCTGTCGAGCAAGGCGACGAGCTGAGAACCTGTCTGGAGCCTGTCTGGAGCAGAGCGCATCGACACCTCTTGTATGGAGGGTAAGCGGTCCTCCCGGCGTTGATGCTTCGCGGGTACCGAATCCTTCGGTGCCCCAGAGCTCTCGGTACCGTGACGGGAAGGTGACCGATGACAGTGCTTCTTCGCCTTTGCGCGAAGCACCGCATCGGCACCTCCCAGTACCGATGAGGAAGACATGGAATCCAAACGTCTCCTCAGGGCCGGGTCCGAAGGTGGTCGGGTCCCGGGGCGACCTGCACCGCAGGAGACCCACTCGAAGGCTCACTGCTACCAGCGTGGGATCTCTGGACAGCCATCACCTGCACTCCGGACGTCGATACTCCCCTCCGACGCTGACATCAATACCGGCGACGACCTCGGTACTGCTGGCTCCGACGCCGAAAGACCGGACGAAGCTTCGAACAGGATGTTCCACTGAGCCAATCTTGCCGCCTGGGTCCTCTTCTTAAGCTGGAGGCACAAAGTTCAGGAGTCCGGGCGATGACCAATCCACAAGACACTGAAGACACAATACGTGTCTATCAGTTAGCGAGATCGTCCGGTGGCACCGTGTGCACTTCTTGAAGTCGCTGGCAGGCTTTGAGGACATGTGCGGAAAAATCGCGCCGGCGAGGTAAAACGTGATGCCGCCAAAAAAAGGCGCACCAAAAAAGGGGAAAAGACCTGAACAGGCGGCGGAACAGGCCGCACACGGAAAAGAAAGGAACCTTACATGGGAAACCTCGAAGAAGTACCGGAAAGGGAAAATTAGGTTCTTACCATGATAATTTTCTTTCCTTTAGTCATAGCAGATGAAGCCATTACTTATGGGTTGTGTCCATCAACCAGCAGGGGGAGATAGAGAGCACTCAACTTTTCACAGTGCCTCATGGCCAGCTAGCTCCACTGCCTCTTCAGTATTTGAAGCTTCCAAAGCAGTATGGCAAACCGCAATGGGAATAACATGAACTTTCCTCACAGTGAACGATGGCCCCTTAACAAGGGCATGAACTCACAAAAGGAGGGAATGAACTCATCCTCCTGGAGGGAATAAACTCGTCCTCCACTTTGTATAAACTGAGGGAATACTTGCATCCTCCTGGTGGGAATAAACTCATCCTCCCAAAACATGAACTGGAGGGAATGAACTCATCCTCCTATAACTGTAACAAGAATCCTGAAGACTGTTTTCCGACTCCCCAAGGAAGGAATATAACTTCAGGAAACAAGAACAGCATCTAAAATCAGAATCACTGCAATACAGACAATCATACAGGGAGGGCTCATGGCTTCATCTGCTATGACTAAAGGAAAGAAAATTATCATGGTAAGAACCTAATTTTCCCTTCCTTGTAATCAAGCAGATGAAGCCATTACGTATGGGATGTAACAAAGCAATCCCTAAATAGGGTGGGAACAAGCCACACCACGCGCTAGCACCTGTGCTCCAAAACGCGCATCCCTCCTGGCAACCACATCCAGCCTGTAATGTCAGGCAAAAGAGAGCTTAGAAGCCCATGTTGCAGCACTGCAAATCTCATGAAGAGATAGTGCTCCAGTTTCCGCCCAGGAAGAGGAAATCGCTCTCGTGGAATGTGCCTTAAAGGCTTCAGGCGGAGCCCGGCCAGACAGCAGATATGCTGAAAAGATAGCTTCTTTGAGCCAACGGGCAATAGTGGCTTTAGATGCTGAAGACCCTCTGTGAGGACCTGCAAACAGCACAAAAGGATGATCAGAGGTCCTGAAAGAATTTGTAATTCGCAGATACTGCAACAGAGTCCTGCGCACATCCAAAAGGTGCAACTGCCCAACTGAATCTGGAAACTCCTCCTCAACAAAGGAGGGAAGAAAAACAGGCTGGTTTAGGTGAAACGCTGAAACCACCTTAGGCATGAAGGAAGGCACGGTCCGAACCGTGACCCCTGACTCTGAGAATTGCAGAAAAGGGTCTCTACAGGACAGCGCCTGGAGCTCTGACACCCGTCTCGCCAAGGTAATGGCCACTAAAAAGACGGCCTTCAGTGTCAAATCTTTCTCTGAAGCACGCCGAAGCGGTTCAAAGGGAGCCCCCTGAAGGACCTTCAATACTAACCCCTTGAAAAGGTGCCCGAACTGACCAGATGACCACTGGAGGGTGGAGCTGGGTATGACATTTGAGGCTGGCATAGAGACTGGAAAAAAATGTTGTTGTTTTTTTTTGGTGGGAGGGGGTTGGTGACCACTGGGGGTGATCTCCCCTTACTCCCCCAGTGGTCACCAACCCCCTCCCACCAAAAAAAAACAACAACATTTTTTTCCAGTCTCTATGCCAGCCTCAAATGTCATACCCAGCTCCACCACAGCAGTATGCAGGTCCCTGGAGCAGTTTTTAGTGGGTGCAGTACACTTCAGGCAGGCGGACCAGGCCCATCCCCCCACCTGTTACATTTGTGGTGGTAAATGTGAGCCCTTCAAAACCCACCACAAACCCACTGTACCCACATGCAGGTGCCCCCCTTTATCCCTAAGGGCTATGGTAGTGGTGTAGAGTTGTGGGGAGTGGGTTTTGGGGGACTCAGCACACAAGGTAAGGGAGTTATGTTACTGGGAGCAATTTATGAAGACCACTGCAGTGCCCCCTAGGGTGCCCGGTTGGTGTCCTTGCATGTCATGGGGACCAGTGCACTACAAATGCTGGCTCCTCCCACAACCAAATGACTTGGATTTGGTCATTTTTGAGATGGGCGTCCTCGGTTTCCATTATCGCCGAAAACTGGGGACGACCATCTCTAAGGTCGACGATCTCAACATTTAAGTCGACCATCTCTAAGGTCGACCTAAATGTTGAGATTTGGGCGGCCCCGACCGTATTATCAAAACGAAGATGGACGCCCATCTTGTTTCGATAATACGGGTTTTCCCGCCCCTTCGCGGCGCTTGTCCTTTCAGATGTGCGCCCTTAGAGATGGTCGTCCCCGTTCGAAAATGCCCATCCACGTGTCCACGCCAAAGTGACAGGCTCAGAGAGCCCTATTCACCTACTTGAGGTTGAGAATTATTATTATTATTACATTTGCACCCCGCGCTTTCCCGCATAGTGCAGGCTCAATGCGGCTTACATAGGTAATACAATTACAATAGCATAGTCTTAGAGGAGAATATTATAAGCAGTGAAAGTGAGGTTTTGAGAATGAGTAAGTTGAGTATGTAAAGGTAACAAAGGTAGGATAAGCAAAAGGAAAAGAGATTGGGAGGGGTGAGGACTACTACTACTTAGCATTTCTATAGCGCTGCCAGGGTTACGCAGCGCTGTACAAGTTTAAACATGGGGAAGGACAGTCCCTGCTCAAGAGAGCTTACAATCTAAAGGTAAAAACTATGTAGTCAGTGTAGGTATCAGGAATGGGAAGGTGGTTAGGCACCAAAAGCAAGGGAGAAGAGATGGGCCTTGAGTAAGGACTTGAAAATGGGCAGGTGAGCAGGAAGAGAAGAGAACGAGGTCGAGACAATGGCCATCACGGTGAGTAGGGGTGGTAGAGCATAGTCGGAGGTTAAAGGAGGATATCAGAGTGAGGAATTTAGAAGCGTAGGAGTTGGATGGGTTGTCAACGTGAATGTTAAAATCACCAAGAATGAGGGATGGAGATGCGGGATCAAGAAAGACGGTGAGCCAGGCGTCGAAGTCAGTACGGAATGAAGAGAGGGGCTTATCAGGGGGGCGGTAGATGACTGCAACTCTGAGTGGTAATGGGTAGAATAGCCGGATGGAGTGAGCTTCAAAGGACGAGAAGCAGTGAGACTGCGGTAGGAGGAGGGGTTGGAAACTACAGGAGGGCGAGAGAAGTAGCCCGACGCCTCCACCAAGACCATCTGTGCGGGGAGTGTGGGAGAAGAGATAACCTCCATGACAAAAGGCCGCGACTGAGGCAGAGTCGTCAGGGGAGAGCCAGGTTTCAGTTAGGGCGAGCAGTTGGAGAGAACGAGAGATGAAGAGATCGTGGGTGAAGGGCAGTTTGTTGCAGATCGAGTGGGCATTCCACAAGGCGCATGAGAAGGGGAGGGAAGGGGGGGGGAGGAGGGGAATAGAGACGAGGTTGGAGACATCACGGAATCGTTTGCATGGATAGGAGGAGGATAGGTGAGGGGGGCCTGGATTAGGATTAATGTCTCCCGCGGATAGCAGGAGGAGGAGCAAGGGAGTGCGGAGGAGGGTGGGGGGAGGTCGGGCGACGAAGACGGGTGCACTTAGGAGGAATGGTGAAGGGTTAATGGTAGGAAGGAGGTGTTGGAGATTAAGGGCTAGGAAGGAGGAGGGGGACAAGAGAGGTGGTGAGGGATGGGGGTGAATAGGGTATTGCCGTAGCGGGCAGGACGGGAGGGAACACAGGTGGGCAATGAGTTCCAGCGGTGGACGGCGGTAAGAGGAGAAAAAGTTTAGGAAGGGACAGGGCAAGGAAGAGGATGTGGACAGGGGCCATAGGTAGTGATTGCGGTGTGACAGGTGCAAGTGTAGTGACTGAGGTGAGAAGCAGATAGATAGAGCGAAGAGCCGGAGGCTTGGAATTGGAGGGATTGATGGACTGGAGAGTGGGTAAGTCAGTAGCTGGCAAGTTAGCAGGCAGGCAAGTGAGGCAGTGGCTGCCAAGCTTGCAGGCAGGGTGGAGCAAGCTGGTGCGGATGGACAGGAACGAGCAGGGAGAGGCAGGGGGGCAGGTAAGTCAATGGCTGTCAAGTTAGCAGGTTGGCAGGTAAATAAATGGTGACAAGCTAGCAGGCGGGTTGGGGCATGATGGGGCTGATGGACAGGAACGAGCAGGGAGATGCTGGAAAGCAGGTAAGTCAAGGGCTGACAAGTTAGCAGGCAGGCAAGCAAGTCAATGGTTGACAAGCTAGCAGGCGGGCTGGAGCATACTGATGCAGAAGGACAGGAACCAGCAGGGAGAAACTGGAGAGCAGGTAAGGATGTACTGGTAAAGATAAAGGGCAAAGGATGGAAAGGAAAAGATAAAGAATAAGGAGATTGGGAGATATAGTCTAAGGTATAGTAACGTATAGTAAACGAATGGATGAAAGGTCCTCCCATTGCCCCTGGTACAAAATAAGTACCTGAATATATGTAAACTGCTTTGAATGTAGTTGCAAAAACCTCAGAAAGGTGGTATATATATATTTTTTTTTATTCGTACCCACACTTTCCCACTCATGGCAGGCTCAATGCAGCTTAGGTACTTATTTGTACCTGGGGCAATGGAGGGTTAAGTGACTTGTCCAGAGTCACAAGGAGCTGCCTGTGCCTGCAGTGGAAATCGAACCCAGTTCCCCAGGACCAAAGTCCACCACTCTAACCACTAGGCCACTCCTCCACCATTTCCCTTTATCTGCTGTGATTTTCTCTGTTTCTATTTTCCACGCCCATGAATACAGGATGCTGGAAGGAGTCCTGGTTTATAGCTCTCGTTCAAGAATAGACTAGATATGTTAGGAGGGAGGGATATAAAATAGGTGGAAAAACTGGTTCTGGCTGACAGACCAAAGGAACAGTAAGAAAACTGTGGAAGGTTTTGTTTGTTTTCTTGACCCAATATCTGTTTAATTTAGAACACATTTATTCTTAATGCCCATTTCTTCACTCATTTTTCTCTCCCTTCACTTATCTTGTGCCACACTTTCTTCCCCTTCTCCTTCCCTTGACATTTTCATTCCATTTTGTCATCCTCCCTTCAAGTCAACTTTCTGAGACTTTCTTTTTTCAACAGGACAATTATCAAGGAAAATAGTGCCCCAGGCAAGAGTTAACCCTGAACCCTACCCTGGAACTTAGGCTCCCCAACGACTGTGAAATTCTTGGAGCATACTCACACAATGGAGCAAAATGGGCCACTACTGGCCAACTTAAGATGTTCATATACATATCTGAGGGTCAGGAGAGGATATAGAAGAGGGCTGGGTGATGTGTAGCTCACCTCTCTTTTCTGTTCACTACCACCTTAATCAACTCCTTCTCCCCAACTTATCCACTCTGCTCCCCCTCTAACATTCAACAAATTTGGTTTATCTCTTCACCCATTTCAAACACAATGCTTCTTGCAATTGTATTATATACCATCACTAGGTCTTTAAACAAAGAGGAATAATTACTAAAGAGCTTAAACTTCAAATGGTTTTAGGGTGTCATATTTATACGTACGGTTGTGGGCGACTCTGATAAGAGTTTTGTCTTGAGAGCAGTTTGGGTGAGAGACATGTGGAGTGAAGCCAAGTTGTTCTGTCACTGAAACTGTGAAGTAGACAAAGCTCTGATCAGAAAAAAAAAACCCCACACAACCACAACTGCATATGAAAATGTATGCTTTATATACGAAATTAATAGCTTTAATATTGGAAAACTGAGCATTCCATTATTTCTGATTTTGTGCCATGTAATAATAATATGATGGCAATTTTTAAACTTGAGGGATTTAAAGAATACATATTAGCTGATTAATATTCCAGAAATCAATGTATGTTCAACTATTATATATACGGGACTTTGTCATAATCACTCCAAAGCACTGGCAAGCAGATCATTTAACAGCTTCAAGCACCCAATATTTATTCTCTTTAAAATAATTCATGAAAAAAAAAATACAGAAGAAATGTTATTTTCTCTCAGATTCTATACCTATTTCAAGCATCATTTAGAAAAGAATAAATCTAATCCTGGAACTTCCAAAGAATACACGTGGCCTCAAAGATTTTGATTTTATGTCAGCATTAGTCAGAAGAATGCCTACGGATGCTTGCTAGTGCAAGTTACAAGCGCCTTGGTGATCAGGTTGATACTGGGAGATAATTCTCTAGAAGTACTTTCTATAACGGTAGAAGACTGGCCAAAAAAAACCCCATCAAGATATACTGTATTTCAAAATTTGGATCATCATCACTTAATATATGATAGTTATAGAAATGTTAATAAATGATTTCTCATTGAAAACAGTTCTTTAAAACAGCTAATGTATTTGATAAGACTCCAAATATTTTGTAAAAATGTTTCCTATAAGTTTATTTAATCACACTATATTACTAAGAACTACTATGTTTTATTTTTAATGTTCTCACAAACGAAGAATTTAAAAACTAAATTTTAAAGATCACTAATTTTGACTGCTGCCCATTCAAAGGAATTTGCTAGGAATGTGAACTAGGCAAAATTTGGGGTTTGTTTGGCTTCCCCTCCCCCTGAATTTTTAGTCTCTCTTCAGTTTGTTTCACTTTAAAAATTTTTTTTTTCTGTTTATAAATATCACCAAATATATGATGTAAGAAAAAAAAAAAGAAAGAGAAAATTACAAAGAAAACATTAAAAAAAACACCAAAATATCTTGCCCACAATACTGAGGAAATGTGAGGGATATATTATCCTCACATACAATCACAAGGAAATTTCAACATTAAGCTTATTCCTAAAGCCAGGACTCTTGGTTTATAGGTCAAAATGTTCTAGTGTCTCTTCTGGGTAGCCCTAGATAAATCAGGAAATATATGAATTAGAGATCCAAAAAACAATTCATTCATATGACAGAATGTATAACTGTAATCTAACAAGCCCCTCCTCCGGTGCTCAGGTATTACTGTGTGAATTTCTGAAACTAGGTGGTTGTAGTCGGGCCAGGTTTCAGAACTCACTGCGAAACACTGGAAGGGTGTAGGTTCACTAACCTCATCTTCCGTCTTCAAAAGGCGGAAGAGGAAAATTAATCTAATTTAGGATTAGAATGTTAGTCTTCCAGATTCAGTGGCACCAGTCACTAATGGCTAAATAAGTCTCCTGCACTTATTAGATATTAACAAATAATTTAAAACCGAATGAACATTCATCAAGATTTTGATAAACATTCAAGAACCACAATAGTATTAACCCAAGTTTTCTTCCTTTACAGGTCAACCCAACATAACATCAAACCAAATGCATCAGATAAGTATTTCATATATTTTTTTTTCCTTTAAACCACTATCCTTAGATTAATATGTTCAGAACAATGCATCTGAATTTCTCATTCTGCAGATATTAGATCATCAACAGCTCTGTGCACAGGAAAAGACTTAAGATTGTAAATTTGTGAGCCAATTTGAACCGAAACCTGTTTTTGGAAAATAGTGGGATACAAGATACATAAATAATAAATTAAATAATGTCAGTCAAAAAAGGATCATCAGAACCATGCTCTTGTCTGAGTGGTCCACTGAAATTTTAAGAACTGCTACCACCTGAGAAATACTGGAGTGGCCTAATGGTTGGTGCAGTGGGCTCTGATCCTGGCAACCTGGGTTCGATTCCCACTGTAGCTTCTTGTGACCTTGGGCAAATCACTTCAACCCTCCATTGCCCCAGGTACAAAAACTTAAGATTGTGAGCCTTCTAGGGACAGAGGAAGTACCTGCATATAATATGTACAGCGCTGTGTAGGTCTAGTAGCGCTAGCAAATAGAAGAGGTCAATTCATCTCTGCGGAAAACCACTTGCTGGAGAAATATTGACTGGCTAAGGAGATGCACATAATTGTTAACCAATGACATCACAGTTCAGTACTTCTTAGAGAAGTGGTACTGTAGAGGTTAAAGATGGGATAGGTTCAAACATGATAAAACTCCTGCAGGAAACATACTGCACTCTGGCATCTTGTAGAGAGCAATTCTAAGACTAACAGAGAACAGTACAGTACTAGCAGTACACTATTGCCCAAATCATCAGGATGAGAAAAAAAAGACTGCTAATAGAGACCTGGAAGGCTAATGAAATGGGCAGCACAATAATAATTGGGGGAATCTTCAATTAACCTAATATTGACTGGGTAAATGTCAGAGGGACATACAAAGGAGATCAAGTTCCCAAATGCCATGACTGCTTCATACAGCAGCTAGTGATGAAACAGAAGTATGAGGGAACTACTGTAGCTCTAGTTGAGGATGTGAACTTTGACGCTGTGTTTGGAAACGGTACCTGTTATACTCAAGTTTTCTTTTTAAATATGCTTTTAATCAATGATTTTTAACTTCGTAATTTCATTTACTGGTTGCAAATTGTGCAGTACTTTGCTCAACTCTAGAAATAAATTGAGCTGCTTATAAATACAGTGCACTCCATTTAAATGCACGTCGGATAAGCGCATGCTCTGTTTAACTGCATGCCGTACTTCAGTCCCGTTTTTGGCGCCATCAACTTCTATGGGAACAAACTTCGGTTTAGTGCACCACTGATAAGTGCAAGACTCGCTCTGCAGGAAAGACTTCGCATGCGCGAAATATGGAAGCCGACTGGAGCGTGACAAAGGGGCGGTAAATTTGAAATCTCATTGGTTAACTGCCACAGGCAGAAGCGAAAGAATGTTGTTAGAATGTACACTGGAGTAATCATCGTCATCGCGCAACTGTAAGACTAACACTGGCTGAACGAATAGAAGTTCTTAAAATATTAGAAAACAAACAAAGTCAAGCTAAAGAATATGGTGTTAATCCCAGTCAAATTTCACATATCTTGAAGCAAGAAAAGACCAGCTTTCTGGAAAGACTGGTCAAAACAATACAAATCCACACAGGAAACGAAAACGGGCGGGAAAAGCTGAGGAGGTAGAAGATGCTCTTCTTTGGTGGTTTTCTGAAGTCAGGAGCAGACAGTTTCCTGTCAGTGGTCCCTACTTATGGAGAAAGCTAATCAGCTAGCTGAAAGACTTGGACTAACTGAATTCAAAGCCACTGTTGGATGGTTAGAAAGATGGAAGGAGAGGAACAAACAAATAAAATTCAAGAAACAGCATGGTGAAAAACAAGACACTGATGACTTTGGTGCTGAAAATTGGGTTGTTTCAGTCTTCCTACCATCTGAACGAGTTTGCACCTCGTGACATTTTCAATGCTGACGAAAACGGTCTCTACTGTCGAGCGATTCCTGATGGAACACTGCATTCGAACAAGCCGAAAACTACAGGAAGTAAAACGTTGAAGGACGACTGACGATCCTCCTTTGCTGCAATATGGATGGGAGTGAGAAGTTGGAACCCCTCGTCATTGGAAAGAACAAACAGCCCCTTTGCTTCAAGAATGTAAGCGACTTACCTGTGTCATACGAGGCTAATGGCAAATTCATGGATGACTGGGGAAATTTGGAAGCAGTGGCTAAAGAAGTTAGACACTAGAATGCGGGCATAAGCATCAGATTTTGTGCTTTGTGATAATTGTGCTGCACACAGTGATGTCAGGCTGTACGTCAAGGTGGTCTTCCTGCCACCAAACACTACCTCTCTGATCCAACCTATGGATCAGGGCATAATAGCCAATTTCAAAAAAACATTATCAGGCTCTTGTGCTACGTCGTCTGATGAGCGTTATGGAGGACCAGACTGGCAAGGATAAACGTGCTGTTGAACTGGCTCGCAATCTATCACTGTTGGATTCCCTACATATGCAGAAAGAAGCCTGAATTATGTTACATAGGCAACCATTGTAAAACTGCTACAAGCGGGCAAGCTTAAGGATGTGGAGAGGGACGAAACAGATGCAGCTGTTGCAAACGCGTCAGATGAACAGGCTATTGACATCCCAGCCGGTGTTACAGAAGTGGAGTTTCATCACTACGTAGCTGTTGATTACAATCTACAAAGAACTGATGACAGCACTGATGTCCAGATATGCACCTACACGGAGGCAACGGCTGATGAAACCAGATGAATGAACTGAGCAGCGAGGCACATGCTGACGAAATTCAACAACCTCCTGTCACTTTTGCAAGAGCGCTGGAGAGTCTCAACACCATGCGGGCCTATCTGAAGGCCACTGATGTCAGTGCTATGACAGTTTTTACCGTCAGGCAGACGTAGTCTATGGAACTCACAGACACAAGAGTGTACAGAGGACTATGACTGATTACTTCAAGTAAGCCTAACGTCAGTTAACGGAGACGTATACTGTACGTATAATAAAACCTTCATCTCCTTCCCTCGTTCTTGGGATTTTAACATTCATTCTAATGATCCCTATGACTCTTATGCTTCTCAGTTCTTGCTTTAACATCCTCTTTCAATCTTCAACTGTGCTCCACTGCCCCCACTCACCAGAATGGCCACTATCTTGATCTTATCCTCTTCTCAAACTGCTCACTCTCCAGTTTTGTGCCTCAACTCTTCCCCTCTCTGACCATCATCTGATAACTTTCACACTAAACATCCTCCTCCCCAGTCCCCGCCCAATCTTAACCAATAAATTAGAAATCTTCAGGCTATTGACCCTTCTACTCTGGCCTCCAGTGATTCAAATCTCTTCTCTACCACTATGTTATCCAAGTTAGTCAATGAGGCTGTCTCTTCCTATAATACTATTCTCTCCTCTGCTCTGGATACTCTCGCTCCTCCCATTCCCGTTCTTTAAAACATACCAAACCCCAGCCTTGTCTGACCTCTAGATCCGCTACCTACGTTCCTGTGCCCGCTCTGCCGAACGCCTCTGGCTGAAATCCCGTGCCCACGCTGACTTCATACATTTCAAATTCTTGCTGACCTCCTCCAGTCTGCTCTTTTACTTGCCAAACAGGACTATTACATCCAGTTGACAAATTCTCTTGGCTCAAACCCTCGACGTCTCTTTGCCACACTGAACTCTCTCCTCAAAGTGCCTTCACCTCCAACTCCCCCTTCACTTTTCCCCCAGACTCTGGCTGAGGCCCAGATGCACTAAACTTAACGAGCCATTAACGAGACAGTAGTAACCATGGCATGCACTAAAGACTTTTTTCCGACGACGGTAGCAGCTAATGAAAACGGAATGCAGATGAGCAAAATTGTGTAGAAACCCTATTGTAATGAGATGCACTAACCTTTTCCAATTGCCTTAATGCTGGGAAAATCTAACGAGAGGTCTGTACCTCTCGTTGGGGCTGTGCAGGATTGAAAAACTGCTACAAAAGTAACAAAAACAAAAAATCGGGGGGAAAAAAAAGTCACGTTCTTTCATGATAAGGTTCACAAGATTAAACTTGAATTCTCAACCAGGTCACCTCCACCTCTCCTTCCCTTAGTCCACTCTCTCAACCCTCCAACCCCTGCCTCCTTTTCTGAAATCACTGAAGAGGAAACTACACATCGTCTTTCCTCCTCGAAACTAACTACCTGTTCCTCTGATCCTATTCCCACCCATCTACTTAACACGATCTCTCCTACTGTCATCCCTTTTATCTGTCATATCTAGTGGTGTGCTTGGAGCCGGTGTTAAATTTTCTTCCGACTTGCGAGCCGGGTGTTAAAAAGCGCGAGCCGGCTCTCCTCCCTCCGGATCGGTCCCTCACCAACCTGACTCTGAGTCACCCTGCCATGTCCTTCGAATTCTTCGGGGCAGGCAGTCTTGCCTGCCCGCTGCCAGTGCTGACTCTCCCCCGCTGCCGGTTCGCGCTTTAAAAATGGCCGCCGAGACTTCCAGAGGCGGCCTCGCGAGACTTCTGCTGAAGTCTTGGAGGCCGCCCTTGTAAGTCTCGGCTGCCATTTGAAGCACGATCCGGCAGCGGGGGGAGAGTCAGCGCTGGCAGCGGGCAGGCAAGACTACTTGCCCCGAAGAATTTGAAGGACAAGGCAGGGTGACTCAGAGTCAGGTCGGTGCGGGACCGGATCCGGAGGGAGGAGGAGAATTCACTGAACAACTCGGGATGGGGTGGCAGGGGAGAGAAGGGTTGCTGGGTATGGATGCATGCAGGGCAGGGGAGAGGAGGTCACTGGACATGGGTGGGTGGATGGAGGGCAGGGGAAAGGGGGGTCACTGGGTATGGGTGCATGCAGGGCAGGGGAGAGGAGAGTCGCTGGGTATGGGTGCATGGAGGGCAGGGCAGGGGAGAGGAGGGTCACTGAACATGGGTGGATAGAGGGCAGGGGAGAGGAGGGTCACTGGGTATGGGTGCATGGAGGGCAGGGGAGAGGAGGGTCGCTGGGTATGGGTGCATGCAGGGCAGGGGGAGAGAAGGGTCGCTGGACATGGGTGGATGGAGGGCAGGGGAGAGGAGGGGACAGAGAAGAAATGCTGGACAAGGATCGAGGGGAGGGAAGAGTGAGGAAGGAGATGAGATGAGGGAAAGGAGAGGAGAAAAACTGCACATGGATGAAGAAAATAGGCAGAAGCTGAGGACCAGAAATGAAGAAGAAAGGAGGAAAGGAAAGAATAAATGGAAAGGAAGCCCTGGAAACGGAGTTAAGAGGACAGATAGCAGCAGAATCGGATACTGGGCAGCATGATCAGAAAAACAGTCACCAGACAACAAAGGTAGAAAAAAATCATTTTATTTTCATTATAGTGTTTGGAATATGTTCACTTTGAGAATCAGGTGCTCAACATAAAAGTTTATATTTATTTACTTATTTATGGCATTTTATTGCACATTAAACATGAATTAGATTGGAACCTGGGATCATTTAATTTTTTTTCCTGGAGTAATGCATTGCCCCCCCTCCCAGGCTCTCTCCCCAGCTATAGCCAGCTCTGCAATTTGGGGGGGGGGGGGGGCACAGAGGGGGACCGAGGAAAGAGCCTGTTGTTAAACATTTACCAGCTCACCACTGGTCATATCCTCATCTTTCACTGTCCACTGCGACTGTTCCTGATGCCTTCAAACATACTGTAGTCACACCACTCCTTAAAAAAACTTCATTGGACCCTACCTGTCCTTCCAACTATAGCCCCATCTCCCTACTCCCTTTCCTATCCAAGATACTTGAACGTGCTGTTCACACAGTTGCCTTGACTTTCTTTCATCTCAAGCTATCTTGATCCATTCAATCTGGCTTTCGCCACCTTCATTCAACTGAAACAGCGCTGGCTAAAAAGTCTACAATGATCTGTTCTTGGCCAGATCCAAAGGTCTCTATTCTATCCTCATCCTTCTCGATCTATCTGCTGCTTCTGACACTGTGATCACCGCCTACTCCTTGAAACGCTGTCCTCACTTGGATTTCAGGGCTCTGTTTTTTCCTGGTTTTCTTCTTATCTCTCCCAGCGTACCTTTAGTGTATACTCTAGTGGATCCTCCTCTACTTCTATCCCACTGTCAGTTGTATACCTCAGGAATCTGTCCTGGGACCTCTTCTTTTCTCCATCTATACCTCTTACCTTGGTACTGTGATCTCATCCCAAGGTTTTCAGTATCATCTTACGCTGATGACTCCCAGATCTATGTCTCCACATCAGAAATCTCAGCGAAATCCAGGCCAAAGTTATCAGCCTGCCTGTCTGACATTGCTGCTGGATGTCTCAGCATCATCTGAAACTAAACATGACCAAGACTGAGCTTCTTATCTTTTCCCACTAAACCCAACCTCTCCTCCCTCCTACTCCCCCATTCTCTCTTTCTGTGGATAACACACTCCTCCTTCCTGTCTCATCAGCTCGTAACCTTGGGGTCATCTTCGACTCCTCCCTCTATGACCATATTCAGCAGGACTGCTAAAACCTGTCGTTTCTTCTCTATAATATCACCCAAATTCGCCCTTTCCTTTCTGATGCACACTACCAGAACCCTAATCCATGCTCTTATCACCTCTCGCTTAGACTATTGCAACTTGCTTCTCACAGGTCTCCCACTTAGCCATCTCGATCCTCTTCAATCTGTTTCAAAATTATGCTGCACGACTAATATTCCGCCAGTGGTTGTTATGCTCATATTAGCCCTCACCTCAAGTCACTTCACTGGCTTCCTATCCGTTTCCCGCATACAGTTCAACTCCTCTTATTGACCTTTAAGGGCATTCACTCTGCAGCTCCTCAGTATCTCTCCACTCTCATCTCCCTACATTCCTCCCTGGGAACTCCGTTCACTGGGTAAATCTCTCTTATCTGCACCCTTCTCCTTCACTGCTAACTCCAGATTCCTGTTCCTTTTATCTTGCTGCACCATATGCCTGGAACAGACTTCCTGAGCCCGGTACGTCAAGCTCCATCTCTGGCCGTCCTTCAAATCTAAGCTAAAAGCCCACCTTTTTGATGCTGCTTTTAACTCCTAACCCTTATTCACTTGTTCAGAACCCTTATTTTTATCATCCTCACTTTAATATTCTCTTATCTCTGGTTTGTTCTGTTTGTCTGTCCTAATTAGATTGTAAGCTCTGTCGGCAGGGACTGTCTCTTCATGTTCAAGTGTACAGCGCTGCGTAGTCTAGTAGCGCTTTAGAAATGATAAGCAGTAGTAGTAGTACTGTACCTATGTTTATCAAATGTCAAGCTTCTTTGGGTCACAACAGTTAAGTGCACTCGCCGGTTAACTGCATGTATTTCTTTGGTCCCAGACCCTTGTTCTTAAGCGGATTGCACTGTATTTGTATGATATTAGGTCTCAGTTGAATGCAGGATCTGAATGAAGAGTAGCCTAATGGTTAGTGCAGTGGGTTGAGAAACAGAGGAACCAGGTTTGATTCCTATTGTGGCTCCCTGTGATCCTGGGCAAGTCACTTCAACCTCATTGCTCCAGGTACAAAAAACTGATTGCAAGGCCATTAAGGCAGAGAAAATACCTGTACAGAATATAAACCGCTTTAGTTATACCACAGAAAGGTGATATATCAAATACATGACGCATACCCATCATAATGCAATAAAATTTGACAATCACTGAAGGGCAGGATGCAAACTACTGCAGTGACAATTAATAAAAAGATGATAAAATGAGGAAGTTAGAAAAAAAGGGACAGTAGCCAGGGTCAAATATTTAAAAATACCAACTTTTGAAAACTGCATAAAAATATATTTTATGCATTAAGAAGTTCAAAAGAAGCTCTGGAACTTGATGATGGAGGATGTGGTTACAGCGTTTAGTGTATCTGGGTTTAAAAAAGGCTCGGACAAGTTCCTGGAGGAAAAGTCCAGTCTCTAACTGAGATAGGGGAAGCCACTGCTTGCCCTGGGACTGGTAGCATGGAACAGTGCTACTAACTGGGTTTCTACCAGGTACCTGTGACCTGGATTGGCCACTGCTGGAAGCATAATACTGGGCAAGATGGCTTGGTCTGAACTAGTATAGCTATTCTTACGTTCCTAAATGACTGAAAGCAGGGTTTATTGATGAGGTGAAGAGTTTGTAAAAGCAAATGATGTGTTTCAGAAATGGAAAGGAGACCTAGATGAGGAGAATAAGGATAAGCATAAGCACTGGGAAGTCAGATGTAAAACAGTGATAAGCTAAACCAAGAGAGACTTTGTAAAAGCACTTACTACTGAGGCAAAAAATTAACAAAATCTTTTTCAAGTACATTTGAAGCAAAAGCTTGTAGAAAGTCAGCTGGACTACAAGGCAACCAAGAGTTTAAAAAAAAGTGCTCAGGGAAGAGAAGGTAGCAGCTGAAAAATTAAATGATTTCCTTGTTGCTTCAGTATTTGCTGAGGAGGAAACAGACCTCTTGGTTCACATGGAAAAAATCATGGGACCTTGTTGTTCAGGTGAGATCTATCAAGAGGGGTACCCTACTCTCAAAATATCTCACGGGCTATGCCCATGCTGAGAGACCACTCATGTGGTTGCATTATCTAGCTCGGTCTATCAGCCAGATGGTATCAACACAAAAAAGCAGGTATGATCCACAGAGGAGAAGTAGTAAACGATGAATTGAGCACTTTTATTAAAATTAGCAAAATCTCTGAAAGCCTTTAGAGCGTTCCATATTGCCTCTAGTCCAGAAAGTTGAATAATATTGAACCTCCTAGGTGACCACTGACCCTGAGTGTGGAGCCCATCTACATGAGTTCTCCAACACAGGATGATGCATCTGTTGTCAATGTCTTTAGGGAAACATGTGCATTCCCAGTCTGCATAGTGATGTTTCGATACTGTGAAACATTTGATATGGAAGCTGACGCAAGCCCAAGAGGCAGAATGCGGTGCTGGTAGTGGTGTTGCCTTACTTAGAAACTCAGATACTTCTTGTGACTGGGATGTATCTGAATGTGGGTAACGGTTATCCTTTAAGTCCAGAGAGCATAGCCAATCGTTTCTTCAATCACGGGGTCTCAAGGTGCTCAGGGAAAACCATCCGGATACTTTTGCGTTGCCAGACATTTGTTCAGATGTCTAGGTCTAGTAAGGGACGAATCCTCCAGATTTTTCCCAAGGACAGGAAGTACCTTGGAGTGGAATTCCTTCCCTATTTATCCTGGTGGAATGGATTCAATAGCTTGGCCTATAAAAAGAAGGAGAGCTCCTTTGTAAGTAATGCTGACAGCATAATTTTGATGTTCTCAATGGGCAATTGGAGGGATTCTGTCCAATTGCAGAGTATAGCCCATCTGGGCTATTTAGAGAACCCACTTGTCTGAAGTTACAAGGGACCACCCTTCCTGAAAAAAATTAAGCCTCCCTCCTATTGGTAGGTCATCTGGATGGCTATTTTTACTGTGGCTATGCTTTCCTGGAGTTGGTCAAAAGCTCTTCTCCTGCTTTGATTGGGGAGCCACCTGGGACTTTTGAGCTCTCTGCTGGCAAGGGGCAGGAATGGGAACTCTTGGACATCTAGAATGGACAAAAGGGTGAAGAAAACCTATGCTTATAAGAGCAGGTGGTTCACCATTGGCCTCTTCTGGAATACCTCCGAGAGGTGTAGGTTGTGCTAGAAGTGGGCCGGGCCAGTGACTTTGATGGTATCAGTATGTTTCTTGATGAGGTCCATAACCTTGTTACTGAAAAGACTGTCACTCCAAAAAGGAGCTCTACGAGCTTCTCTTCAATTGGTGTTCTAGGTCTGAGGCATGCACCCAGGCAAGTCTGCGCATTCCAATATCTATAGCGGAGGACCCGGATGTCAAATCAAAAGCATCATAGGTTACCCAAACCATGTGCTTTCTGCACTCCTGCTGCTTGGCTACTAGCTGGCACAGCTCTGCAGCCTTCTCAGGTGTAGAGTGTCTGCAAACGCCACCACACTACAGGTTCCATAAGTGCATGCTCATGAAGAGCCAAAAAGAATGTATGTGGAGAAGAAGTGACGTCACCGTGCGAGATGGCAGCTTAGCTTCTTTGCTCCCACTCCTCGCACCCATTTACCAGCAGAATCCTTCACCATCAGCTCCTCTACGCGCACTAAAAAGCTGCCTGTGAAGCTAATTGAGCCTTTGCAAACATGAGTAAAGCCTCTTCTGCCCAGAAGAAAGATATGGAAAGGCCGACAGGCCGTGAAGGGTACACGGCCCGCGAGCCGCCATGAGTCACCAGCATGTCTCTCCCCGTCTGACTCAGATTCAGCACTTTCCTTGGCATAGACGAGGCTGCCCCCTCCCCCCCATTAAAAAGGTATTCAAGCGAGTTGTGCAAGTTCCTGTCCAGAATCAAGAGGATATTAAAGCCTCTAAAGAGGAGGATTTTGGGACCGCATGAACGCATTAAGCTCAGACCTCCAAGAGCTGGGGGGGGGAAGGTTAGAGGAAACTGAATTGAAGCTGGATGAGTATGCAGAATCACTTCGCGCACATGCTGTAAGCATCCAGGATTAGGAGAAGATGTGCGGATTTGGCCTACAAACTGGATGATTTAGAGAATAGGGGCCGCCGGAACAACCTCTGATTTGAGGCTTCCCGGGGTGGGGGGGGGGGGGGGGGGGTGGGGGGGGGGGGGGGGGGCCACTAAAGATGTACCGGCGATTGAGAGATCTTTGTGTGCCACTCTGATGGGACCTGAGGTGGGTGTGGAACCGATTGAACTGGAGAGAGTGCACCAATCGCTGGGATAGCAATTGGAACAAAGGCAGCAAGACATAATTGCATGTTTTCACAAATATGCAGATAAAGAAATCATTAGATTTAGAGTATGGTGAATCCAAGATTGCTGTGTATCAAGATCTTTCACAGTACACATTGCAGCAGAGGCAGTTGATGAAACCTGCCTTGGATATACTGAACAAGGAGCAAATACAATACAGATAGGGCTTCCCGTTCTCACTGAACTTCCACTTTGAAAGATGTAAAGTACCGAGTACAGTCCCTGACAAAAACCTGGGAGTCCTTACATGCTGCGGGGCTGGTGGCCTCGGCTACGCCTCCGAACGCATTGGCCCCAGCAACAAAAGCCAAGCTTCAAAGATGGCAGAGGGTGCCTGAGTCTTCCAGAAGGAACAACTCAAAAGGAAAAGCTCTGGTCTCGGAGACCTGAACTGGTTTGCGATAGTTATTCTGTGCATGAAATACATTACTTTAGAAGAAGTGGGCTTTGAAAACAAGAGTGACGGGATGAGTTTCAGTCCTGCTTAAATTTGACTCTTTCTAACAGTAGTGGGGATATGTATATGCATCTTTACAATTTGATTAGTCCTGATATAGGTGGTTGGGTTATGAATATTGTTTGAGAGGGAAAAGACTCTTAGAGGGTAGTTAGGTGAGTGAAATGGGAAGGAGATGTGTAAGAGAATGGTTTGTTCATGTTAGTGTGTGGTTGTATGTGGTTCTGGCTAGAGCTGTTTGGTTGGAAGGAGGTATGCATGAGAGGGGAGGGAGGAGGAGGAAGTGAGGCTGGGATGTCAGGTGTGCGGTGGAGTGGGGGGGGGGGGGGTTATGGAGGGTGGGTTGGGAATGGGTTGGAGATAAACAGAGGAACTTGAATATATGTTATAACCTAGTCTAGGAGGTTCACAGTATTGAGATGAATAGGTTCCTAGGCTTGCATGCAAATTTAGGTATGCCCTATATGACTATTAAATGATGAGTGATAAGTGATGATTTAAAGATTATATCTTATAATGTCAAAGGCCTAAATATGCCTCAGAAGCGTCAGAAGCTCTTTAAGGAACTGTCACAGCTTAGACTGCACATAGTATTCTTGCAGGAGACGCACCTCCGCCGAGTGCATGAAAAGCTTCTCTCTCACTCCAGTTATCCAACTGCCTGCTTTGCCTGTCTGTTTGAAGCCTCTAAGAAATGTGGAGTGGCTGTGTTGATACACTCTTCAATACCAGCTCGAGTAGTTAAGATAAATGAGACCCGGGTGGGTGCTTTTATTTGTGCACATTACCATAGATGAAGTGGACATTACCCTGGAATCAATACATGCTCCAAATGACCATCAGGAGGCCTTCTATGCTCGAGTGAGGAGCTCTCCTCGCCCCATTTGTCCAGGGTTCTTTGATCCTGGGAGGCGATTTTAATGCAGTAATAAACCCGACCCTAGATCGTACAGGGGTTTCCCTCAACGTGGACACTAAACAAATCGCTAGCCCTAGGTTTCTTGTCCCATTCGTTGGGAACTGTGGACAAATGGCAGCTGACCTGCACACGTGATAGGGACTATACCTATTATTCTCATGAGTCATACTCACGCACTGACTATATTTTTCTGGATACCACTCTAGTAGAGAGGGGAACAGAGGCGGGAATTGGTAGCATAACTATATCGGACCGTGCGCCGATATGAGTCTCCTTACCATTTATTAGGGCAGAGGTTACGGATAAAAGATGGACATTGAATACCAATGTCTCGCAGGAAGCTGAAGTGGTGAAGGGCTATAGGACACTGTAAAAAGAATATCTGGAGATTAACATTGATTCGGGCCCATCGCTAAGTACGGTCTGGGACGCTATGAAGGCGGTATCCAGGGGATACTTTCTGCAAGTTGCTAGTAAACGTGCCCGCCTTCGCAGGACCCAGCTAGCAAGCTGTCTGGATAAAATTCACCGTTTGGAGGCTAGCCATAAGGCAAGAGGTACCCCCCCCAAATAATGCAAGAGCTACATAGTCCTAAGGCTTCAACTAGACTCCATTTACTCGGAGCAGCTAGCAGTTGCCAGCGAGAAACAATGTTTGCTCTAGATTTACTAACAAAGCGGGGGCATCTCCTTGCCATACGGTTGCGCAGCCAAAAAGTAGATCGTACAGTTGTGTGTATCTGAGATGGTAGGGGTAGTTTGTTGAACACCTCAGCACAAATACATCAACGTTTTTGGCAGTTTTATCAAGGCCTGTATTCACCAGGAGAACCACCCTACCTCGGAGGCCATTACAGAGTACTTGGCAGCTTGTAATCTTCCTTCGCTAAAATCCAGAGCAGATGGCAAACCTGGAAAAAAATGGTAACACCAATAGAGATACAAAAGGCCATCAAAAGTGTCCCTTCACTAAGTCTCCGGGTCTAGATGGGTTCCCATCTACAAGAGGTTTGCCCCAGAGCTGGCCCTGCTTCTTGCTGACTTACTTAATTGGGTTAGAACTGGAGCACCTTACCTCTCTCAATGATGGAGGCCTGGATTGCAGTAATACCAAAACCAGATAAAGATCACACTGAATGTGCCTCATACCGACCGATATCTATCTTGAATGCTGATGTTAAGATCCTGGCAAAGGTGTTGGCAAACCACCTGGCCCCTCTATTGCCATCGATTATACATCCAGATCAAAGTGGGGTTTGAGGCCTCAGCGACAGGCAATGGACAATATTAGACGAGTAGTGGACCTAATGTATTTAGCTAAAAGAGATCAGCAACCTATGAGTTTGCTCAGCCTGGATGCAGAGAAGGCCTTTGATATGGTCCACTGGCCTTTTATGTATCAGGTAATGGAAAAATTTGGGGTAGGGCCCTTGTTTTGTGGCTGGATCCAGGCTTTCTATAACTCTCCTAAAGCTTGTGTGTGAGTCAATGGGGGCAATTCTGAACTGTTTACGACGCTGCACAGAGGAACTAGTCAAGGATGTCCCTTGTCCCCCTTGCTGTGTTGCCATGGTTATGGAGCCTTTTGGCGACTAAGGTGCGTTTGAGCCCTAACATCACTGTGTTTTCGCCTATCGGAGAAGAGCACAAAATGGCACTTTTTTGCTGACAATGTTCTGCTGTCAGTGACTCACCCTATAACTACATTTACCAATCTCTTACAAATCATTGGCAACTATTTGGTGGTGTCTGGGTTCAAAATCAATATGACTAATCAGAGGCACTAAATGTCACTCTTCCTGTGGAACATGTGGCTTCTTTGAAAACCTCCTTTTCTTTACCCTGGGCAATTAAGGGAATTCGCTATCTGGGTGTGTTTTTGACCCCTTGCTTTTCTGACCTATTCTCAGCAAATTACACGGGATTGGTTAAATCCCTCTCAGCAGATCTGGAGCAGTGGGAGGATTTGACTCTTTCTTGGTTTGGAAGAATAGCTACTGTCAAGATGAACGTCTTGCCTCGCCTGCTGTATTTGTTTCAGGTGCTCCCTTTCAAGATGCCAAGAAGGTTCCTTTCCAATTTGCAAGATCGTATTGTATGCTTTATTTGGGCTGGTGGACGTCCGTGTTTATCATGCTCACTACTATATCAGAACAGGAAGAAGAGAGGGCTGGGAGTCCCTAACATAAGTTAGTACTATAGGGCAGCTCAGGCACATGCAGCAATAGAGTGGTATCGTGCACACCTGCACAAACTATGGGTTCACTTGGAGCAACACTCATTGGGCTTGAGACCGTTGGGTGCACTTATGTGGCTTCCACGTAGGTATAGATCCCTTGGGATGGGGGGCTGTGCCCGTCTATTCATGCCACTTTCTACTATTGAGATAGTCTTTTTCCACACCCGGATCGTGTTTTATCCCGCCTGTCACCCATAGCTTTTAATCCCCTTGTTTCCTCCGGGGAACACAACGGGTGTATTCACGCGATGGTACCTTAGAACCTGGGGGCCTTAGAACCTGGGGACAACTGTTAGAGGTTGATTCCTTATTAACATTTCCTGCCCTTGTGGAGCAGTATCCCACTAAAGGAAAGGATAGTTATGCATATATCCAGCTCTCTCACTTCCTCAGGGCAACATCTGTCCGCTCAGCATTTATATGGGAAAATTCCTTTATGGAGGACATATGCGAGGACTCTTAAAATTACTAGAGGCTAGATAACGTGCTTATATAAGTACCTCAGTATGCAATCTCCAATTTACACTCTTCATAGTACTACTACTACTATTACTATTTAGCATTTCTATAGCGCTACAAGACTCATAGGAGAGGTTGACAGCAGGAGTTGGATCTGGAGATGAGAGATGAGTGGGAGGCACTGGAAAAGGCACCGGCGAAGGTGTCTCCCTATGCACCATTTAAGGAAAATGCTGTAAAAGTGTTATTTAGATGGTAAACACCCGCCCATCTTCAACGCATATATCCAGCATTGTCGGGTATGTGTTGGAGAGAATGTGGTGAAATCGGTACACTGGGTCATATATGGTGGTCTTGTATAAAACTCTGGGCCTTTGGAAAATGATACATTGTAGACTGCAAAAATGGTTGGGGTGTCCATTTCCTTGTGCGCCAGTATTCTTCCCCTTTCCTAAAAGGGTCCCGGGGCTAACGTTTTCTCAAACAGCATTGGTGCGGCACGCTATGAACGCAGCCAGAGTTAACAGTTGCTTCAAATTGGAATCAGTCCACCGTGCCTTCAGTGGTGAAATGGCTCAACAAGATGTGGTACATTTGTGAAATAGCATGTCTCTTAGCAGAGCGTCGACATCTGAGGTGTAAGTGGGAGACCACTTGGGAACCTTTCATCTCTCAATGCTCGGCTTGAATAGTGTGTGACCTTGCTAGGAAAATGGATATACCTTCTAGTTTGGTAGAGAGGGTGGGTTGGGGAGAGTAGGAGGGTGGATGGGAAACGAAATACTTTAAAGAAGATCTGAAGTTACCTTAAGCTGTATTAAAGGTGTTTAAACTGGTGGAAAGGTTTTCTTGTTTATTTCCAACATTGCTACTGTACACTTGTGTAACTTAAGATATGAGCATACTGTTGGCAATGACATGTATGTTTCATTTCATGTTTGAACAATTAATAAAGACTTCATGCAAATTAAAAAAAAAAAAAAGAATGTATGTGGGAAGCTAGCATAGCATTCTGATAACGCGAAGATACATACCTGTAGTAGGTATTCTCCGAGGACAGCAGGCTGATTGTTCTCAAATGTGGCTTGGAGTCCACGGTGGCCCAGAAACGGCAAATTCTTGCACAGCAAAATTAAAAGAAAAGTTTTGCAAGAGTCTTCTGGCGCGCACGCATGCACGGATGACTTCCCACCTGTCGCGTGAGCGTTCCCGCTCAGTTTAATCAAAAAGCAAATAATAAACAAACAAAAACTCCAAAGGGGAGGTGGACAGGTTTGTGAGAACAATCAGCCTGCTGTCCTCGGAGAATACCTGCCACAGGTATGTATCTTCGCTTTCTCCGAGAACAAGCAGGCTGCTTGTTCTCACATGTGGGGTATCCCCTAGCAACCAGGCTCACTCAAAACAATGAACATTGGTCAATTGGGCCTCGCAACGGCAAAGACACAACATAGATTGACCTGAAACCATAAACAACTAACAGAGTGCAGCCTGGAACAGAACAAAAATGGGTCTAGGGGGGTGGAGTTGGATTCTAAACCCCGAACAGATTCTGCAGCACTGACTGCCCAAACCGACTGTTGTGTCGGTTATCCTGCTGGAGGCAGTAGTGAGATGTGAATGTGTGGAATGATTACCACATTGCAGCCTTGCAAATCTCCTCAATGGAGGCTAAGTGAGCCACTGACGCAGCCATGGCTCTAACATTGTGAGCCGTGACATGGCCCTCCAGAGTCAGCCCAATTTGAGCCTAAGTGAAGGATATGCAATCTGCTAGCCAATTGGAGATTACGCATTTTCCAATGGCGACTCCCCTCATGTTGGGATCAAAAGAAAAACAAATGGGCGGACTGTCTAAAGGGCTTTGTCTGCTCCACGTAAAAGGCCAATGCTCTCTTGCAAGCCAAGGTGTGCAAACTGCTTTCGCCAGGGTGGGTATGAGGACAGGGAAAGAATGTTGGCAAGACAATTTGATTCAGATGGAACTCCGACACCACCTATGGCAGGAACTTAGGGTGCGTGCGGAGGACTACACTGTTGTGATGGAACTTGATATGAGGTGCATGCACTACCAAGGCCTGAAGCTCACTGACTCTACGAGCTGAAGTAACAGCCACCAAGAAAACGACCTTCCAGGTCAAGTACTTCAGATGGCAGGAATTCAGGGGCTCAAAAGGAGCTTTCATCAGCTGGGTGAGAACAACGCTGAGATCCCATGACACTGGTGGAGGTTTGACAGGGAGCTTTGACAAAAGCAAACCTCTCATGAAGTCAACAACTAAAGGCTGTCCAGAGATAGGCTTACCCTCTACACGGTGATGATAAGCACTAATCACACTAAGGTGAACTCTTACAGAGTTGGTCTTGAGACTAGACTCTGACAAATGTAGAAGGTATTCAAGCTTCCTCCTCCAAGGGACTGGAGGACACTGTCTCAACCAGTTCTGATGCCCTTTGATGCATCAGTGTTGACACATTTCAAACAAGCAATGCACAAAACCTCCAGGATAGGCTGGGGCACCCCTCAGGACCCGACGTCGACACCCTTAATGCCTCAGGATCATTTTTGGCAAGTAAGCACTCCATCTGTTCCTGGAGCATGGCCCTGATCCATTCCTCAAGGTCTGTTATCAGTAAAGGCTAGGCCCAGCCGGTACAGTCACATCCCTAGCAGGTATCAGGAATGGATCACCAGCCTGGTCCCAGCTCGGAGACTGGAACATCTGTTCTAGAGCTTTAGAGGTGGGGGCTGCCCTCTTGGTGTGGATGCTTCTCAAGTATTGGCAATGCCAATGCCCCGAGACGTCCGATGGGGACTTTGATGGGGACTGAAGCCGATGCTTCTTGGCCTCTGCCTGGCATCAGAGTTCTTCGGTGTCAACGAGGACGACATCAAATCCTTACACATCCTCAGGGGAGGATCGGAGGATGCTGATGGTATCAATGCTTAGTATCAAGGAAAGGAGAAACATCCTCAATGCTGACATCCCCAGTGTCCAATGCAGCTCCAGATGCTATAGGTGTTGCCACTGCAGTAGTGAGCCCTTATGCCTTGACAGAGCGTAGAGGATCTGCGAAGTGCCGCACTCGAACAGGCAGCCGGACAACCCCTAGCTTCACCTGGGAAGCGACCACCGTTCCCTGGGAGTTGAGCCCCCAGGTGCAGGTGGCCACCAGGATTTCCGGATATGGTCGAGGTCGGACAGCCACCAGCCGTGGCAGGCAGGAGTAGAACAGATCCGGAACACAGATTGGGCAGGCGGCAGGCAGGAGTAGAACAGATCCGGAACACAGATCTGGAAGGCGGCAAGCAGAGAATGGTCAGGTTCAATCCACAGGTCAGGGCAGGCAGCAAGCAGAGAGTGGTCAGGCTCAATCCAAGTCAGCATCAACAGGAAAACCGGCAGAATGCTCAATCACCAGCACCAAACCTCCAACAAGATAGAAGCCGAAGAAAAGATGGTGTCCCAGGCCAGCTCTTAAGTAGGTCTCCAATCAGAGGAACCTGGTCTCAGCTGAGAGGCGAGAGATCTCATAGAGCACGCCCAAAAGACATTCAAGATGGCTGCCTCCTAGATGAGCTACTGAGATGGCTGCCCCTCAGATGCTCTACCCAAAATGGTTGCTGCTCAGATGATCCTTCCAATATGGCCACTGCCCGAGGAACAAGGTAGGGATGCAACAATAGGGAACAATCCTGTTGATGCTGAAGTTGATGCACTGGACTTTCTGGCACCAAAATTATTTTTCTGTTGCTGCTCATGACTTTTATTATTTCTTGATAGTAGTTGTGAACATGGTTTACAAGAGGGATTATGGTTAGGACCCAGACACAGCAGGCACCACGAATGAGTGTCCATAGGAGACATGGTCCTGTTGCACCTGGAACACTGTTTAAAACCACTGAGAGTTTTCTGGGACATAATCAGAAAATGCAATGATGCCATTTTGAGGAAAACTGGAGACTTGACCCGGTTGGACTGCTCAAGGCCTAAAATGGCCTAAAGAGCTGCGGAAAAATAAGAAAACCTAATAAAAGCCCAAAAAACTGAGAAATTAAAGAAAAGGATACCTGACCCTGTGTGAGAAACATGATCAGACCACCAGTGAAAAAGGCAGAAAACTGCCCTGAGCCTGTGCAAAGATGTCTGGTGTGCACGTGCAGCAGATGCTGTCAAAATCTTCTAGAATAAATGAACACTGGAGTATCTCCGCGCCAGGCTCTGTTGGATGACATTACTCACATGTGAGAATGTGCTATCCTGCTTATTCACAGAGAATTCTGCTATCCTGCTTATTGCCATAGAAACTGCTTTATTATGTCAAAGGTGTCTATCAAGGGATTAAACTAAGCTAAACTGTTGACTGAATTACGTTATGCAACCAGCAATAAGTTATTTGAAACCAATAACCTTTTTTAATTGTAATTTTTACCACACTAATAAAATGTTCAAGACATTACAAAAAAAAAAAAAAAGAAAAAAAAACTCTACACTGATAATTAAATTATTTTGGAACATTGTTTAGAAGGAATGGAGTTGTTTTTCCGGAGATTGGGTGGTGACATCAGTAACTGGGAAGCAAAACCACTGCTGGGCAGACTTCTATGGTCTACGCCCTGATCAAAACTGAATAGATATGGATGGGCTGGAGTGTAAATTTTAAGGGGCTTCGATGTTAGCGTCAGAACATTTAGTACAAGAACAGTGCTGGGCAGACTTTTATGGTCTGTGCCCTAAGAAAGGCAAGGACAATCAAACTCGGGTATACGTATAAAGTACTACATACCATGTAAAAATATCGTTAGGCAGACTGGATGGACCATTCAGGTCTTTATCTGCCGTCATTTATTATGTTACTATGCTTAAGAAGTGAAAAATTAGTTATTTATAATGATCATTTTTACATCACTGAGTGCTATATAAGTTATTAGATCAATTTGATGTTGGTAGGATAAAATGTATTTTGATTAGACTTATTCTATCTCTACAACAGACTCAATTACATACCTTGCTTACCAGGCTGATTTTAGTTTAGTTTTTTTGGGGGGGAGGGTGGGGGAGGGGGGCGCTCCCTGAGCAATTGTTATTCCTAGCCTGTGTTAAAGTCTTTGTATTTGTAATAATCAGTCTAGTTTTCTTATGGTTACTAACTCTGGGAGATATACATTAGAGATGCTACTACTACTACTATTTAGCATTTCTATAGCGCTACAAGGCATACGCAGCGCTGCACAAACATAGAAGAAAGACAGTCCCTGCTCAAAGAGCTTACAATCTAATAGACAAATAAATAAATAAATAAAGTAGCCAAATCAATCAATTAATGTGAATGGGAAGGAAGAGAGGAAGGGTAGGTGGAGGCGAGGGTTACAAGTGGTTACGAGTCAAAAGCAAAGTTAAAGAGGGTGGGCTTTCAGTCTAGATTTAAAGATTGGCCAAGGATGGGGCAAGACGTAGGGGCTCAGGAAGTTTATTCCAGGCATAGGGTGCAGTGAGACAGAAGGCGTGAAGTCTGGAGTTGGCAGTAGTGGAGAAGGGAACAGATAAGAAGGATTATCCATGAAGCGGAGTGCACGGGAAGGGGTGTAGGGAAGGACGAGTGTGGAGAGATACTGGGAGCAGCAGAGTGAGTACATTTATAGGTTAGTAGAAGAAGTTTGAACAGGATGCGAAAGCGATAGGGAGCCAGTGAAGGGTCTTGAGGAGAGGGTAGTATGAGTAAAGTGACCCGGCGGAAGACGAGACAAGACGGGCAGCAGAGTTTTGAACCGACTGGAGGGGGGAGAAGTGACTAAGTGGGAGTCCAGCAAGAAGCAGATTGCAGTAGTTTTAAACGAGAGGTGACAAGGGTGTGGATGAGGGTTTTGGTAGAGGTGCTCGGAAAAGAAAGGGGCGGATTTTACGGATGTTGTAAAGAAAGAAACGACAGTTCTTGGCAATCTGCTGGATATGAGCAGAGAAGGAGAGAGAGAATCAAAGATGACCCCAAGGTTTCGAGCTGAGGAGACAGGGAGAATGAGAGAGCCATCAACAGAAATAGAAAACGGGGGGAGCGGGGAGGTGGGTTTGGGGGGGAAAATGAGAAGCTCGGTTTTGGTCATATTTAATTTCAGGTGGCGTTGAGACATCCAGACAGCAATGTCAGACAAGCACGCTGAAACTTTGGTTTGGATGCAAGGTGAGATATCAGGGGTAGAAGGTAGATTTGGGAGTCATCAGCATAGAGATGGTAGGAAAAGCCATGGATGAGATTAATGACCAAGGGAAGAAGTGTAGATAGAAAAGAGGAGGGGGACCAAGAACAGAACCCTGAGGTACGCCGACAGGCAGAGGAATAGAAGTAGAAGAGGATCCACCAGAGTGAACACTAAAGGTGCGGAGGGAGAGGTAGGAAGAGAACCAGGAAAGAACAGAGCCCTGGAATCCAAGTGAGGACTGGGTATCGAGAAGTATGCTGTGATCGACAGTGTCAAAAGCAGCGGAAAGATCAAGAAGAATGAGGATGGAATATTGACCTCTGGATTTAGCCAGTAATAGGTCATTGGAGACTTTAGTAAGCGCAGTTTCAGTTGAGTGGAGAGGGCGGAAAACCAGATTGTAGTGGGTCAAGAATAGCATGTGAGGAGAGAAATCAAGGCAGTGGCGGTGAACAGCACGCTCAAGTAATCTGGAGAGAAAAGGAAGGAGGGAGATGGGTCAGTAATTAGAGGGACAAAGTAGGGTCGAGTGAAGGCTTCTTAAGGGAGGTTGTGACCACAGCATGTTTAAAAGGCAGCAGGGACAGTCGCAGTGGAAAGTGAGAGGTTGAGAATGTGACAGATAAAAGGAATAAGAGCAGGAGAGATGACATTAAGAAGGTGGGTGGGAATGGGATCATACTAACATACTACTGGTCTTACGTTATGCAATGGGACCTAGTTACTAATCCTGTGCATTAATGCATTAGTAACTTTAGCTGATAAAGTGAAGGTACTTACCTGTAAGCAAGTGTTCTCCGAGGACAGCGGCCTTATATTCTCACAAGTGGGTAACGCAGCACAGCATTGCCCGGTCCGGAGCTTTTAACAAGCTCAAAGTAAGCTTTGTGGGGAGCGAGATACAATGCACCACGCGTGTGTGACTGCCTTCCCACCCAACGCAAGGTCGCATCTTCTGTAGTTAGATACTACAGCAAAATTTAAAATGTAAATAGGAGACAATTCCAAGGGGAGGTGAGCGAGTTTGTGAGAATTCATAAGGCTTGCAGTCCTCTGAGAACACTTGCTACAGGTACATACCTTTGCTTTCTCTGAGGACAAGCATGCCTATTTATTCTCACAAGTAGTGGAGGAGTGGCCTAGTGGTTAGGGTGGTGGACTTTGGTCCTGGGGAACTGAGGAACTGAGTTCGATTCCCGGCACAAGCAGCTCATTGTGACTGTGGGCAAGTCACTTAACCCTCCACTGCCTGCCGCATTGAGCCTGCCATGAGTGGGAAAGCACGGGGTACAAATGTAACAAACAAAAAAAAAAAAAGTAGGGAATCCCAGCATCCAGGCTCACTACAAATAACAAACACTAGATAATTGGGGCTCGCAACGGTGAGGACACAACTCAAGATTAACCTGAAACTGTATACAAACTGAGTGAGAGTGCAGCCTGGATCAGAATAAAACGGGCCTAGGGGGGTGGAGTTGGATTCTAGACCCCAAACAGATTCTGCAACACTGTCTGCACAAACTGACTATTGTGTCTGGTATCCTGCTCAAGGCAGTAATGAGATGTGAATGTGTGGACTGAAGACCACATCGCAGCCTTGCAAATTTCTTCAATGGAAGCTGACTTCAAATGGGTAACCGACACAATCTGCCGACACAATCTGCCAGCCAATTAGAAATTGTGTGTTTCCCTGATGGCAACCCCCATCCTGTTGGGATCAAAAACCACCTCCTGCGGGAAAGCATTCCAAGCATCCACCACTCTCTCCATGAAAAAATACTTCCTGACATTTTTCTTGAGTCCTGCCCCCTTCAACCTCATTTCATGTCCTCTAGTTCTACCGCCTTCCCATCCCTGGAAAAGGTTTGTTTGCAGATTAATACCTTTCAAATACTTGAACGTCTGTATCAGAAACAGGAGTGATATGATACAGATGTTCAAATATTTGAAAGGTATTAATCTGAAAACGGCAGAGAGAGAAACCTGTACGGTCCATCCAGTCTGCCCAACAAGATAAACTCATATGTACTACTTTATATGTATACCTGACCTTGATTTGTATCTGCCATTTTCAGGGCACAGACCGTAGAAGTCTGCCCACCACTAGCCCCGCCTCCCAACCACCAGTGCTGCCACCCAATCTCTTAAGCTTCTGAGGATCCATTCCTTCTGAACAGGATTCCTTTATGTTTATCCCACGCATTTTGAATTCCATTACTGTTTTCATCTCCACCACCTCCGGTGGGAGGGCATTTTAAGCATCCACCACTCTCTCTGTGAACAAATACTTCCTGACCGAAGGGTGCACCAAGCCACAAAGGTACAACATACTCGAGTATAAGCCGTTGTGGCGGAACGTTTACGAGCCTGCATTCTCAGAATAGCCCTTTTTCCTCAATCTAGACCTCTCAAAGGCCAAGCCGTAAGACCAAAGTGGGAGGGATCTTCCATCAGAACTGGCCCCTGATGAAGAAGATCTGGTGCTAAAGGCAGACGAAGAGGCAGGCAGATCCTGCTAACATCCAGATCAGATCTGCATACCATGGTTGCCGAGGTCAATCCAGAGCCACCAGGATCACCAACCCCTGGTGTCTGCTGATCCTGTGCAGAACTCGGCCAATGAGTGGCCAAGGAGGAAAAAACGTACAACAGTCTCGCAAGCGGCCAAGGTTGAAGTAGAGCATCGAGCCCTGCCGAGCCAATTTCCCTGCGCCTGCTGAAGAATCGGGCCACTCTGGCATTCTGGAGAGACGCCATGAGATTCATCTCCGGCCAACTCCAATGATCACAAATTTGTTGAAATGACCTGTCTGACCACTCCCACTCTGCCGCATCCAGAAGGTGCCGACTGAGAAAGTCTGCCTGAACATTGTCCTGTCCTGCTATGTAAGCTGCCGAAAGAAGCTGAAGATGAGTCTCTGCCCAAGAGAGAATTTTGCTCGCTTTGGTCTGCAAAGCAGTCCCGCCCTGCCGATTGACATAAGTCACCGCCGTTGGACTGTAGTGCCCAGAAGACTCTCTCAAAACGTTAACAGTGCATTCCAAATTGCCCTCAACTCCAATTGATTGATGGGCCAGGTCACTTTTTCCATCAACCAACTGCCCTGCACATACCGCAAGAGACATTGAGCCCCCCCAACTGAGAAGGCTGGCATCCATCACCACTACCACCCACTGAGGGGACGCCAAGGGCATCCCCCGTTTCAAGTGGGCGGGTAGGAGCCACAAAATCATACTGGCCCGCGCCTTCGACAACCAAGGAAGACGTCAAGAGTAATCCTGCAAAACTGGAGACCAACGGCTAAGAAGGGCCAGCTGTAGGGGACGCAGGTGCGCCCTGGCCCATGGTACCACTTCGATCGCAGCAGCCATCGAACCTAGTACCTGCACATAGTTCCACACCTGAGGGCGCGGAATCCGCAAGAGGCTTCTCACCTGCAACATCAACTTGATCCTCCTGCCCTCGGGCAGAAAAACCAGTCCTTCGGCAGTATCAAACTCCAGCCCCAGGTATTCCAGCGACTGGGAAGATAGCAGATGACTCTTGGAGAAGTTGATCACCCAACTGAGGGACTGAAGAACTTCCACCACTCGTTGAGTAGCTAGACGGCTCTCTAACTCAAACGACGCTCAAATGAGCCAGTCATCCAGATAGGGATGAACTCGAATTCCCTCCTTTCGAACAGAGGCTGCCACCACTACCATGACTTTGGAAAATGCGCGAGGAGCTGTGGCCAATCCGAAAGGCAATGCTCTGAACTGAAAGTGAAGCCCCAAGACTGCAAACCGCTGGAACCTCTGATGGGGTGGCCAAATCGGAATATGCAGATAGGCCTCTCTCAGGTCCAAGGCTATCAGGAACTCCTGGGGCTGTACTGTCGCAATCACCCGCCCGAAGCGTTTCCATGCAAAAATGGCGAATTCTCAGAAAGTGATTTACCTTCTGGAGGTCGAGAACAGGTCAGAATGACCCTCCTGCTTTCTTCGGGGCCACAAAAAATGTGGAATATCGACCTGTGCATTTCTCAAGCTTCGGCACAGGCATGATGGCTCCGATGGACATTAGGTCTCGCACAGAGGTTATAATTGCCTCCCACTTGACAGAAGTAGCGCATCGGGACTCCAAGAAAGAATCTCCAACCTGTGTGGCAAATTCTATTTTGTTGCCTTCCTTGATGACGTCGAGAACCCATTGGTCTGAGGTAATCTTGGTCCACTCTTGGAAACAGAGAGTCAACTGAAACCCTATTTTTTAAGTCCAACGAGCGGGCCAGCGCCCCGCCCTTGTGAAGGTCGAGAGGCTGCTCCCTGCCAAGCTCCGGACCCAGCTCCTCTTTTGTCTGCACGAAAGAAATTTTGCTGCTGAAACATAGGCCGCCAGAAGGCTGGAGAAGATCTATCTGGTTGATATTATCTGGAATCTCTAAACCGAGGTCTAGAGGTCCCCGAGCGAGCTGAGCGCTCGTTGCTTAAATGCCATGTTCGCGGCCCAATGCTGAAGCCATAGCAACCTATGAGTGGTTTCTCTGCCAAAGCCACACTCTTGGCTGAAGCTCTTACCAAATCATATAATGCATCCAACTAGGTATGCTAGAGCCATCTCCATCTTAGGAAGGACTGACATCTGGCAGGAAGTCCAAGGCTCCTGCTCTACCAACAGCTGTAACCAATCAAGGGAAGCCCAAGCAGTGTAGGAACTGCACACAGAAGCTTAAGAGCCAAAGTTGAAACTTCAAATGCTCGCTTCGCCGTCGCTTCTAGCCTTCTATCCTGCATGTCTTTTAGCGCCACCCCGCCTTCCACCGGAAGGGTAGTTTTCTTGGTGACCGCCATCACCAAGGAATCGACACGGGGCAGTTCAAATCTTGTCTGACTGGGCTGCACTGGATAAAGGCAAGGCATAGCTCTAGACACCCGCAAAGGGGCATCCGGCTCCGACCACTGCGTCATGATAATCTCCTGGATGGCCTCATGCATGGGGAAGGCTTTGGACAGTCTCCTCGTGCTAGCCATGCGCACATTCACAGCGGCAGCAACTGCCACCTCAGGGTCCTAAATGTGCAACACTTCCAGGGCAGAAGAAATGAGGGAGGAAAGCTCCTCTCTGTGAAAAATCTGTACCGCAGACGGATCATCTGGTTCCTCCGTGGTGATCTCCCCCTCCTCTAAATCCTCTGTGCCCGAGGCCCTCTGGAAGATCCTGAACATCCACGAAGAGAGGGGGTGACAGAAAGCAGTCCAATAGAACCCGCGTCCAAGCCAGAATCTCTGCATCTGCGCTTGCGAGCCTGATCTAGCCCAAGAGGCATCAGACCTCCCTCCGCACCCTCTAGAGCAATATGTCCCCCTAAACCGGCCAAGGGAGGAGGAGGAGAGGGATAGAGCGCTTCAGCAAAAAAAAGCCTTATGAAATAAGAGGATGAATTCAGGAGCAAAGCCTGCCCCTGAATCAGCCATGCTACCCTCCACCGCAGCAATCGTTCTAGAAGGACCAGATCCCCTAGAGACATTCTCAGCCCCCCCCCCCCCACACCAGTGAAATTCCTGCATTTTGGGGTCGCAGGAGTCTGAGCAAGCACCTAAGAACCGGCGGAAGAAACGGACAGCAATCCCAAAATGGCACCAGCGTCAGCGGTCCCCGCGCGGGGAAACTAGTGCTCCAAAAGAAAACGTCCCCGAATCTCCTCCGCTCGAGTCTGAACAGCCCGTGGAGCAAATACCCCTGCTGACCTATGCTTCCTACAACAGGCACAGCGCTTAACATTTTCAGCCGCCATAGCCACAGGCAGCTTGATAGTAAAGATGGAGGTAACAGATAGTGAGAATCTAAAGAGCTGCACTCACCCCAAGCTGAGCAGCCAGACAAAATCCCTCAATTTCAGAATGCTGCTCTGCAGAACAACTGCCTGTCTGAGCAGAGGAAAACTTCCATGCAGCAAAAGAAGCAGGAACAGAGCACTGCTTGAATTGCTCTGTTTTCCTTTTTCTTTTAAGTGAGAAAGCTAGCAGAGAGAAGCCAAAGGCACAGGGAGAGAGGGACTTTCACAGGGTGAAGCAGGGACAGGCAGGCCAGCCAGTATGATTCTAAAGGGGGTCAGAGACCACACAGTCACCCCTGGTCTCAACAGGTTACCAGCCTAGGAGACTACACAGGCCCTGAAAATATCCAGGAGCTGGGATAGGTCCATCTACCACCTGCTGGAGATAGAGATATACTAAAGAGCTTAGGGGCTGGCTGGCTGGTATAGCTCCCTTGAGTTTGGTTCTCTATCTCCACCTGCTGGTAGGCGGGCACAACCCACTGCTTTCTGGATTCATCTGCTGATGACGCCATGGAAACATATTAACCGTTTTGTAAAATAGTCAAAACATATCCTGAGTTATTTATTCAATTGGTTTTATTTCTCTTTTATCAGGGTACAGATTAGGATCTAACAAGGGCGGCCTGACCATTCAGGCAACCAAGAAGTGCCTGAGGGCTCAGCGCCTCCCCTCACATATCTGACATCTCTCTCCCTCTCGTCAGGTCCAGCACTCGTCCTCTCTCTTACACCCTCCTCCCGCATGTGGTAACGGCATCTCCTATACCCCATCTTCAACCCCCCCCCCTCCCCCAACAACTACCTTAAAAATGCGTTTCTCTGTACAGGGCACTGAAAGCTGCAAATTCGTATAAGCTGTCAGCCATGAAGCCTTCTCTCTGCTGCATCTCACCCCCCTTCTGACACAACTTCCTTCCTGCTTCTGTAAGGGCAGAATGAAGCAGAGAAGGTTCTGGGCTCAGTGACTGAAGATCTATGCAAATTGCTGCAGCTGCTGGTGCTCTGTACAGAGAAATGCAAATTTTAAGGTAGATGGGGAATGATGGAGCTTCGGAGACAGGAGGAGATGCGGGGGAGGTTGAGACAGATGTTACATAATAATGGAGAGAGAGAGAGAGAGCACAAGAGAGATGTTGTTTCTGGAAGGCAGGGAGAGATGTTAAGGATGGAGGGAGGGAAGGAGACATACCGGCCCATGGGTAGGGGCAGGAGGGAAGACAGATGGTACACGAGAAGGGGGGGGGGGGGGGGGGGGGGAGGGAGACATACCAGACCATGGGTATGTTGCTATTGATCAGACCACAGGAGAAATTGGAATAATTTTCTGTATGGTGACTTTGATGGAGAAGCTTTCTAGTTTTGATCTGTTTCTTTTGTTGGGGAAAGGTTGGATTTTTGTGGATGCAGAGCATGTTTGTATTTAACTCATAAGAACTGCTATACTTTGTCAGACTAAAGGTCCGTGAGGGTCATATACATGATCATCATAAATCAGGTGTGTCCCAACTGAAAAAAAGGCTGAGAACTACCACCTTACAGCCTCATCAGCATCTAGAAAGTAAAACATGCAGAAAATTCCAAATGTATACCCCAGACGCATTGTTGATTTAACCTAGAATTGAGAATGAATGAGACTGTTGGGCAGACTGGATGGCCAATTCAGGTCTTTATCTGCTGTCACCTAATATGTTACTTGTTTGAATGACTTTGTATATTTCTACATTAGGTTTTGACTAAACTGATTTAGAAATAATCTGACAGATATAGCACCAGTAATAAATTAGATGGGAAGTTTGGGGGAGGGGTAGCTATGACCCTTATTGCCCAGGGGCCCCGATCCCTGTCAGTCTGCCCCTGGGATCTAACCATTTTTTTTTTTAGTATATAAGTTATGCTCAAGTACAGATCAAACATATAAACGGCAAGTGACCGACTCACCTGCAAATGCGCAGTAGAGTCGGAACGCTGAGAGTGTAAAGTCCAAGCCCCACCTCCACCAGCAGTACAGCCCAATAGGGAGGAGGGCTTGGACATGGGCGTGGAAATCGGAGGAGGAGGGAGCAGGAAGGGAAGGAGGGGGCGGAACTGAGGGAAACAGACGCAGCGATGGAGAACTGACGTCACAACGACGGCGGAAAGAGGGGGCGACGCCGGGGGGGGGGGGGGGGGGGACTGCGAAATGGCAGCGGCAGGGACGGCAGGGCACAGGAGGTCACAATCGCGGTGGATGGGAGCCAGAGGATGGAGGGTAGGGGAGAGAACAGTTGATGGACATGGGTGGATGGAGTAGATGGGAGGGGGGACAGGAGGGTTGCTGGACATGGGGGGAGGGCAGGGGAGAGAGCAGGGTTGGTGGACGGGGGGAGGCCATAGGAAAACAAAAAACTAGCCCGTTGTTATGGGCTTAACGGCTAGTCATACTATAACAAGGGTAGGCAATTCCGATCCTTGAGAGCTCCAGGCAGATCAGGTTTTCAGGATATCCACAATGAATATGAAGGAGATGGAGGCCCGTGCATGCAAACCTATCTCTTGCATATTCATTGTGAGTATCCTAAAAACCTGACCGACCTGGGGCTCTCGAGGATCCCATTCTAGGAGATCCAAAAATCTTTTTTCAGTATTGTACTTTATTCATAATCAATTTATGAACTTCAAATTTATAACCTTCTTATGAACAGATGGAAATACAGTACACACAAATCAGTTTGCATATTTGCACAAATACAAAGATTATAAAATTAGATGTATATTTACAGTTTCACTTCTAAGTCTCCATCTCGTCATATAGATGAATTCCATAGTATGATCCTTGCCCATGATTTCACCGTTGCATAGTACATCCAGCTTTAAAATAAAACCACACAAATTAATTTTACAAAGATACAAACGTACAGTGGGATCAAAATGAGACTTGGTCTATTGTAAAGTTCATTTGTTTCCCCCGAGCTCAGTTCAAAATCACCTTTATTTTCCAAGTCCTACAAGCTCTTGCGCCCGAATACCTCTGACTCTGTTTATATCCATCACTCTTCTGGAATTCTCTACTGCCCTTTGTCCAGAGTTGTGAGCAAATCTTTCCTCCACTGCTGGTATGACCTACCCATATTACTTTTTCTTTATCAACTTCTCTCATATATGTGGATCCTAGCTGAATTTTGAGACAGTTACCCTGGAACTTGCTCTGTTAAAATTTGGTGACATATTGTAATTTCTGTGTCCTGTGTCCTATGTGAGAGGAGGAAAAAAATATATATATATCTTACCTGATAATTTTCTTTCCTTTAGTCACAGCAGATGAATCCAGACACTTGTGGGTTGTGTCCACCTACCAGCAGGTGGAAATAGCACTGAATTGCACCTCCTTATAGGATGGAATGCTCCTTGGTCAGTCAGTATTTCTCATAACAAAGCAGAAGGAACACAATTAGAACATTTCTCCTTCCCCACCAGGATATATGATACAAGAACGTCTCAGATGAAAAATGAGTACAACAGTGCATCTAAAATGTAAAATGGAGAAACATGGTCCAACTGATAGAAATAAGAGAGGAACCACCAAAAATGATCAAAAGTGAGACTCTGGATTCATCTGCTGCGATTAAAGGAGAGAAAATGATCAGGTAAGATATAATTTTTCGTTCCTTAGCAACAGCAGCATATGAATCCAGAAACTTGTGGGATGTAGTGAAGCAGTCTTGAAGTATGGTGGGACTTAAAAACTCATGCAGACAGCACCGACAATCCAAAAAGTGCAGGAGACCAAGCCGAGGTAACCAAAATGTAAAGGCCGAAGAAAGCATGAAAGTAAGTCGCCATACTACCCATTCTCTCCCCTCCCCCCAGGAAAAACAGATGAGCTTGCGTCCCGAACAATGACACCGCCTGGCCCGAAAACGCTCGGCAATCGGCCAGAAAAGTTTACCCGCTAGATATTTACGGACACGGAAGCCTCCTTGAGCCAGCAAGTCTAGCACGGCTGTGGAAGCTGCAGCACTTGCTGAGGTTCCTAATAAGGCAAGAGGTAGTGCTCCGACCAACGGAGCTCATTGAACACTGTTCAATAGTGGAGACGTACACAAACATCCAACGAGCCAGAAATGCAAAAGGCACGAGAGATGAAAGGCAGAAGCAGAATGAAGGGTACCTATACCCTAGCAGGGGAATTCGGAAGATACCGACAGGCCTAAAACTGGAATTCTGACCCCCTGATTGAACAGATACTAGGAGCAAAGACGAAAACTAGGGTGCCCTGGATGATATCACCTGGCATCGACCAAATGAGGGCGAGGGTGAACTAGAGAGAACTTCCGAAATGTCTGAGGAAAGCCAAGCTAGAACCATCCGCTATGGCTGAGTAGACTGATACAATCCTAGAGAGAAAGAAATGCACCAGGAACTTAGTAGGGGCCTGATTTGAAATACGGCACCAGGAAAAAATGCCCAAAGATAGGTGTCATGGCACTCAGAGGTGGAACACATGTTCAGACTCAAGGACTAGGAAGGAAAGACGCATCGAACTTGGACAAGAAGCTTTGCTGATAACCCACAAGAAGAAAGTCTTTTTCAAGGCAATGGCGAAGATTACCCCATGACATCCCAAGACTAGCACTAGAAATCGCCGATTCTTGGTGAAAGTGAATACCAATCCTGAGAACTGAATAAGGGTAGCTCTTGGGAAACGTACAAACTACCTTGATAGAACCAGGCAATGGCAACAGATGGATAAAAAACCTCCATGGAATTCAACCACATAAGTCTCTTGTGGTATTTTTTTTTTTTTTTTAATTAGGATTTATTTACCGCCTTTTTGAAAGAATTCACTCAAGGCGGTGTAATGTGTAATGGGCAGAAAACAGCACGAGTTCCTGACATTCAGGGAGGGCAGAACACCCCACCCCTTGTGGGACTGAAACTATAACAGACTGCACTAGTCCCAAAAGGAAAGGAGTACTCCATTGAACTCCGAGGTTTGATGGAAATAATTTCCTTTCATGGAACCACCAAGGAAACAGAACATCTTGTTCCCCCCATTGTTAACAGGGCACTGTCACAACTGTGGGATTCAGAAGAAAGAGAAGCCGCCAGGCAGATAGAACTGCTGGAGAGATGAACCAGAACTTGTATGGAGAGTCCAAGAGAGAATATGCAATGAAATAGGAGAATTCCAGTGTGAAACCCCACTGGCACAGCCAAGCCTCAACGGACAGAGAATTTGAAGATATGCCTCAAGCACTGGGAGAGGAGTATTGCCACTCTGGAACTCGAGGAGAGACCGAAAGCCCTCCTTTGAGTGGCATGGAAGGCCATGGTAGAACTGGAGCTTGAAGCCTAGTCCTTCCAGACAACATGCACTGTAGCAGTTGAAGAGAAGCATAAATTAAAAAGCTTGACCAGTACTGGCCTTTTCCTTGTCATCCAGAAGCACACAAGCTCATCTGGAGTTTGAACTCCCAACCTTCTGATGGAGCATTGGTGTTTCCTGCGTACTACATAAGTACATAAGTACATAAGTAGTGCCATACTGGGAAAGACCAAAGGTCCATCTAGCCCAGCATCCTGTCACCGACAGTGGCCAATCCAGGTCAAGGGCACCTGGCACGCTCCCCAAACGTAAAAACATTCCAGACAAGTTATACCTAAAAATGCGGAATTTTTCCAAGTCCATTTAATAGCGGTCTATGGACTTGTCCTTTAGGAATCTATCTAACCCCTTTTTAAACTCCGTCAAGCTAACCGCCCGTACCACGTTCTCCGGCAACGATCACAGAAACATCCTGAAAATAAAAAGTGTCTGTAGTACCTGGCCCCATGATACCAAAGAAGAGATGGAGGGGTTAATAGAAACTTGCCTCCTATGCTCCTAGAAACTCAGAGACCATATCCGGAGTTTCACGGAAGGAAAAATGTATTTATGCATATGGAAACAAACTAGTATGGCTGACCGCCTAGGATCTGATGCAGCAGTCTGGCTGCGTGAACCACAGCACTATAGATAGAAAGCCGAAGAGGTCATGGACATGCAACTTGCAACACCCTGTATTCACTGGTTATTGCCACTAGTAAGCTATTCAGGTAGCTTGAAGCTGCTCTGTAACAACAATAGCTGTCCAATGCAATGAAAAAAAGTATCTGAGTACCAGAGAAGTCCCAGGGCACCCCAGCGGCAGGGAACCTGTGGATCTCGGTTCTCACTCTCAGCTGGTTATTGGAACCAGGAATCCATGCTGCTACCTGGAAGCCGCTCTGTAAAAGTTGCTGTCATAAAATCCTGCAAAGGAATCCAAGAGGCAAAGAAGGCACAGGTCAACTCAGCAGCTGGGTACCACACTAAAGATTCGAGCTACTGTGAAAAACCCCACAAAGGAATAAAGGCCCAAAAGGGGAGCACCAGCTGTCTTGGCCAAGGGAAACACTGCGTGCGCTGACAGGCAGAATGTGGCAGCCCAATATGCTGCCACCAACTGCGTGGTAACCAGTGCCTGAAAACCTGAACCAGTCACTACAGTAAACAAGAGTCCGTGCTACCGGTTTAAAAGTGACCTCAGAGGGCAATACTGATGCTCCAAGAGCTGGAACAAACTCAGGGCCCTAGACTAGCTCAGCACCTCTGCTTCTAAGCTGAGGCCTAACCCAGCCCAGACCCCGTGACCAGCGGGAGAAGGCCAGGTACACTCTAAAGCAGAGGTTTTTAATCCAGTCCTCAAGGGCACATCCAGCCAGTTGGGGGTTTTCAGGATATCACCAATGAATTAATGGAGATATCCTGAAAACCCCAACTGACTGGGTGTGTCCTGAGGACTAGGTTCAAAAACCCCTACTCTAAAGAATTAGGCCACTGAAAGCAGAGTCATGACCATGGAGAAAGTCCCCCCATGGAAGCCGTGAAGTATTCACCGTGGCAGAGAGACACTGAAAGGAAACAGAGTATTCCTTGGATGGAGTTCCACTCCGGACTGCACTGTCAGAGGACAGGGAAAAGTTGAAATGTAGAGCAAGACAGAACTAGCCTCTGACCGCAGTAAAAATGAGTGAACTAAGCTGCACCCAAAATAAAGGGACAACCAAACTAGGCTCATGGAGAGGAAGTTCTCTACCTGGCACACAGGCAATGCACCACGGACAGTGAACCCCAGGTGACCACTGCTACCATGTAAGGACCAAGCGGTATGAATCCAGCCCTGGTGAGAACAAGATCCCAGACATGATGGAACCGTTACTAAGCTTGGGATGGAAACTAGCTGCTGCAGAGAGGTCGCAAACATTGGCTACCCTGGGGTAGCACTAATGGGTGCAGAAACGGACCGCCGTCATGGAAATGCTGAGATGAAAAACCCAGGCAACAGCCGAATGGAGAACACTGGGCTCATCTGGGAGGAGATCCCCTGAGCTCTCTGGCAGCCAGGGAGCCTCTGGCCGTCCCTAGCAGACCTGTAACAAAAGTGTCGGCGCAAGCAGAGTTGAAGTTCACTATGCGGGGATCCCAACGGAACATAAGTCCTCTGCGGGGCAGGAAGGAGAGGAGCGGTGGGGTGGAGCAATAATCTCAAAGGCACTCCTGACAAACATTATAACCACTGTTTGAGCTCCACTTTTTGTTAAAATAGTGTGCCTGGAACACGGGGAAAACTGGACCAAGATACACTCCCCCCCCCCCCCCCCCCCTCTTGTAGACATGCCAGGTCTAGCTGAACCAGTGAAAGCAAGGCACTCCAACCTTTACACTGACAAGATGGCTGCTGAAGCCCTGTCAACACTATGAAAAAGAGCAGCCCGTGCTTGGCGCACTTGGGAAAACAGCAAGTCCGACCCAAACGCAGAACCTGCCTACTGAACTGAGACTACATATCTTGTAGTAGGATGCAGTTTTGCTCTCCGCTATGGAATACAGCCACAGAATGCGTGTACCACTGTAGGGTTTCCCCCTGGGAACACAGAACCAGAAAGTAACCCGCACAGTAAAGAAAACCTCACCCTGGGGAGCTGTTGGGAGGCCTGCTGCTGACCCACTTCCTCTCAGCCTTGGGTCATCGGAGTCCAGTACAGGCACATATTTACCCTCTTCACTCCTAGCCCTGATACTGCGGGCACCAGTATCTCTCCAAGAGAAAATGTGGTGCTAAGGCTCTTTTTCTTTTAGCGAGGAAAGAGCATGGAGGAGGGCTGGAGAGGGAATCAGGATGGGGGAGGGACCTGGGGTGACCAGGTATACCCCCTAAAGGTGGCACCACTTTGCCACACACCCTCCTAGCTTAACTGAACTGAGAGACCCAGAACAGGAGCTTGTGAGAGACCAATCATCCGCCTGCTGGAGATACAGACTGACCAAGGTGCATTCCATCCTATAAGAAGGTGCAATTCAGTACTCTCTATCTCCACCTACTGGTAGATGGACACAACCCACAAGTCTCTGGATTCATCTGCTGCTGATGCTAAGGAAAACCAAGTTCTGCACACAGACATGTTTTTACCTCAAAAAATGAATCTGACTACACCGCACCTTCAATGTGTGTAAAGTGTATGCATTCTTCAACAACCTGCAGATGATTTTTTTTTAAGGTGTTCCTGAGGGAGAAGTTTGGTTATGGGAGGAAACAACACAGGCAATTTTGTATAATAAAAACTACATGCACTGTTTTCAAAGGAAAAAATGCTACCTGCAGGGAAGTTACTACAAAACCTATTTTCTTCATTCTATACTAGGGTGACTAAATTTACACTCGGATTGTGCACTTACATTTTTCGAACAGCACAAAGTAAAGCAGAAAATACCCTACGAAGTGAAGGCCAAACAAGCAAAAAGTAGGGACAGGCAACATCCATCACAAACCACAAAAGGCCAAAAAGGACTCTAGCAGAAAAGTTTATTCCCAATAATAGAAAAAAGGCCCCCCTCTACGTTTTTTTGGTAGCATTTAAATTGTTAGCATACTAGCACTTATGCTAGTAAGCGCAGAAGTGCGTGCTACCAGAACGCTCTGCTGTATTCTGTAAAATATGTGCATAACTACCTTACCGTGTAACTTCAAGGGGGTCCATACACATGAGCAGAGCATGAGTGGCACTCCTGGTTATGTGCTAAAGCACTGCATTTAGGTACCAACATTTATGCAAGACACAGACCTGACATAAGTGGGAGTTCCTAAATTATTATGATGTAGGTGCACCGATGCTGGCTTATGCTAGCATTCTATAATGACATCTTGGAGAACAGATACCATTATAGAACTGGCGCTCAGAATACTTACATTTTTGTGCCCAGTTATAAAACTGATCTCTTAGTGTATAGGTTTTCACTAGCCAATAACGAAACCAAAACAACCTGAATAATTTTATTTATTATTATTATTGTGACAAACCATATGGGTAAAATCTGTGGTTCTTACAAGACCTACGCCAACTGTTCATGTAAGAGCTGAAAATACAATCTATGCATCTTATTTTTCTCCTCTCAAAGCACCTAAAAGTATACACATTAAAAAAAATAAAATAAAATTGACTATTTCCTTTCATGTACAAATTGTAAAATTTACCATTTTACAAATGGAAGAACAATCTCTAAGTTTTATTTTACAGACAAGTCACACGTATCAAGTATTTATGGCCATATCATTAAGCTAGTTAACAGGTGTGCATCTTCATAAAAGAATTAAACACTCCTGACTACAGCCTGTAGTAGAGGACCAACCCTTAATTCCTATTCTTTTTTTCCCCTAAGATCTGTTGCTTTTTGCTCCACCTATTTTCAAAATCTTAGCCATATACAAATATTGTACCATCTTTTTTCCTTACTTCCAATGGCTCAATACGCTTCATATTGCTTACCCTCGTAGTACTACTACTACTACTTAACATTTCTAAAGTGCTACTAGGGTTACGCAGCGCTGTACAATTTAACATAGAGGGACGGTCCCTGCTCAAAGAGCTTACAATCTAAGAGACAAGTGAACGGTCAGTCCGATAGGGGGGGTCAAATTGGGGCAGTCTGGATTTACTGAACGGTAAGAGTTAGGTGCCGAATGCAGCATTGAAGAGGTGGGTTTTAAGCAAAGACTTGAAGATGGGCAGGGAGGGGGCTTGGCGTAAGGGCTCAGGAAGGTTGTTCCAAGCATAGGGTGAGGCGAGGCAGAATGAGCGGAGCCTGGAGTTGGCGGTGGTGGAGAAGGGTACAGAGAGGAGGGATTTGTCCTGTGAACGGAGGTTACGGGCGGGAACGTAAGGGGAGATGAGGGTAGAAAGGTAGTGAGGGGCAGCAGACTGAGTTCATTTGTAGGTAAGAAGGAGAAGCTTGAACTGAATGCAGTATCTGATTGGAAGCCAGTGAAGTGACCTGAGGAGAGGGGTGATATGAGTATATCGGTTCTGGCGGAATATGAGAAGTGCAGCAGAGTTCTGAACAGATTGAAGGGGGGATAGATGGCTAAGCGGGAGGCCGGTGAGGAGTAAGTTGCAATAGTCAAGGCGAGAGGTAATGAGAGCGTGGACGAGAGTTCGGGTGGTGTGTTCAGAGAGGAAAGGGCGAATTTTGCTGATGTTAAAGAGGAAGAAGCGGCAGGTCTTGGCTATCTGCTGGATATGCGCAGAGAAGGAGAGGGAGGAGTCAAAGATGAATCCAAGGTTGCGGGCAGATGAGACAGGGAGGATGAGGGTGTTATCAACTGAGATAGAAAGTGGAGGAAGAGGAGACATGGGTTTTGGTGGAAAGACGATGAGCTCGGTCTTGGACATGTTCAGTTTCAGGTGGCAGTTGGACATCCAGGCAGCAATGTTGGATAAGCAGGCTGATACCTTTGCCTGGGTCTCTGCAGTGATGTCTGGTGTGGAGAGATATAGCTGGGTGTCATCAGCATAGAGATGATACTGGAAACCATGAGATGAGATCAGGGAGCCCAGGGAAGAGGTGTAGATTGATAAGAGAAGGGGTCCAAGGACAGATCCCTGGGGAACACCAACAGATAGGGGTATTGCTTACCCATCCCTATCATCTTCCTCATCTCAAATCCTTACAGCCACCAAATCAATGATTAAATGAGGTCCTACCTGCTAATTTTCTTTCCTTGAATTCTTCTATACCAGTTCAGATGCTTGGGTTTGTTTAATCCTACCATTAGGTAGAGACTAAGAAACTAATGAGTTGGGATGTCATAGCTTAAGAACTCTATGCCACAACTTGGTTAGCCTGTATTTGAACAAAGCAGCAGTGGACAAGTATATAATAGACAAACGATTTTTTTTCCTAAATAAATAGCAAGCAAGAACAAACACTTCCATAAGAAAAAAAAAATATATATATATACTACTGAACATTAACCACTAAGTGGGTTCTGGACTGTTCTGGAGGGACTTACAGAAAGAAAATTAGCAGGTAAGACCTAATTTAACCTTCCTAATCATCCACCCAGACCAGTCCTGACACTTAAATACCAGAAAAGTAAAATATATAGGGTAGGACCTTGCAATCCTTGTGTTCAAAACCTTGGCCCCAAGAGCTGCATCATCTCTTGCCTGCAAATCCAACCTGTAATGGCGAATAAAGGACTGCATGGAAGCCCAAACTGCCGCTTTACAAATTTCAAGATGTGGAATAAAAGAGAGTTCTGCCCAAGAAGTGGATTGACTTCTAGTAGAGCAAAGGTACTGGACGCCCACAGGAAATACATATGGGTACAATTGCTTCCTTAAGGGCTTTAGACGCTGGGTCTCCCTTACAGTATTTCTCTAAAGGAAGTAAACAACCTGTTTCCTTTTATCTCATTTCTTCCCTTAAGATACTCCTTCAACACTTGGCCAACATCCAACTGATGCAAGACTGTAGGCTCTTGATTATCTCTCTCTTCCTTAAAAACACAGGGGAGATGGACTGGTTTAAATGAAAAGTGGAAATCGCTTTAGGAAGAAAGGGTACCTGTTGAATCACTACTTTCTCACTGGAAAAAGGAAAAACAAGAAACGTTCCCTATGGGACAAGGATTGCAAATCTGAAATGCACTGAGCAGAGCAAATGGCATCCAAAAAAAACACACAACCCCAAAACAAAACCCAACAACAACAGTTAAGTGTTACATCCTTCATGGAAGCTTCCCTTACAGTTTCAAAAGGTACTAGAATGAGTGCAGACAAGACTAGGTTCAAATCCCAAGGAGGGAAGACTGGATGATGAGAATTAATCAATTTTTCTGCCCTGAAAAAATGAACCACATCCTAGTATAAAGGTAAACACCTACCTTGCACTAGGTACTCTGAAACAAGCTAATACTGCCTCTTGTACCTTCAAGAAAAAGAAGAACTAATCCCTTATCAGAAACTGGGGTCCAGAAAGGAACTACGCCCTTTTCTGCATACCAACCTCCATATTCTAATATATACCAAAGAATAGGCCAGCAAAGTAGAGTTCTTTCTAGAAGATAAAAGGGTCAAGATCACACTTCCTGAGTAACCTTTCTTCCTTAACCATGCTCTCTCAATAGCCAAACCATAAGACAAAATAGAGGCTCATTCTGTATACCGATTGAACCTTGTACCAAGAAATGAGTTATTGGAGAATATCAGAGGCTCCTCCATCTTCATCCTCATCAGATGTCTGTACCGTAGCATTCTGGGTCAATTTGGAGCCAGGAGAACTACCAGTTCTACACGTGCCTGTATCTGCTGTAATACTCTACCTATCAAGGGCTACAGGGGAAAAACATACAGAAAGCCTGTCTGTGTCCAGGTTTGAATCAAAGCATCTATCCCTGCCAACTTTGTCTCCTTTCTCCAACTGAAGAAGGCTGGTACCTTTGCATTCTGTGATGTTGCCATCAGATCTAGAAATGGTAGGTCCCAGAGATGTGCTACATGGGAAAAGGTCTTCTTCATTCTTGCCAAACCACTGCAATTCTACTCAGGAAGCCTGATTGCACCTTTTGGATTCCTGCTACATAAAGAATGTTACACTTAAAATTGTTGTTTTTTTTTTTTTTTTTAAATACAATTTCTTCTGCTCAATGCATTTCAAAATTGCAACCCTTGTCCCATAGGGAACCTTACTCCCCCCCCCCCCCCCCAATGATAGTGATTCAACCGGTACCATCCTATCTTCCTAAAGTGATTTCATTTAAAACAGTCCATCTCTTTCCCTGTGTATTTAGGATAGCACAAACCCAAGCATCTGAACTGGTATAGAAGAACTCAGGGAAAGAAAATTAGAAGGTAGGACCTCATTTAATCATTGATTTGATGGATGTAAGGATTTGAGATGAGGAAGATGACAGGGATGGGTAAGCAATATGAAGTGTACTGGAGCCATTGGATGGCAGGAATTTGTCCAACAGAAGATGTCTAGGTACAGATCTTAGGCAGTGCAGCTCCAGTGTTGTTTTCCTCTACTACAGGCTGTAGTCAGGTGTGTTTAATTTTTTTATGAAGATGTATGCCTGTTAACTAGCTTAATGATATGGCCATAAATACTTGACAAGTGTGTTTGGTCCGTAAAATAAAACTTGGAGATTGTTCTTCCATTTATAAAATGGTAAATTTTACAATTTGTGAATGAAAGGAAAAAGTCAATTTTATTTTATTTTTTTAACGTGTATACTTTTAGGTGCATTGAGAGGAGAAAAATAAGATGCATAGATTGTATTATCAGCTCTTACGTGTATTACTTTCCATGAAAGACATACTGGAGGAAAGGAAGGTGGAAAGTCAATGGTAAAAAAGTACATGGTGGGTGGTCACGTGATGCTAGGCGAGGGATAGGACGCCGCAGGAGAGAGCTCTGAGGCCCCGATATAACATCAACCCCTCTAACAGCTGAAATTGGCAAGCTAGCAACCCGCACGGAGTGCAAATAGAAACAGAACGTTACCAAGGAGAGATTTGAGAAGATCCGCCAAAAAATCTCAATAGTATGGCATCCAAATCGCTGCGGAAAGATGGAGCATGAGGGCGAGCTGGAGACGGCAAAATGGCAGACTCCGGCCCCTCGGGAGAAACAGTGAGCTCTGTCTAGGCGGCTGAAATAGCGGCGGAGGTCTCGCAACTGCTGGAGTCATCGGTAGACGTTAAATTGCAGAGGATCTCCGAAAAGCTTCATAATATGGATGACTAGAAGGACTGAAGACTGACATGGCGGGGTTTCAGCAAAGACTTTCAGAACTAGAAGATCGGAGCGCACAGCAGGAGGGCCGCGATAAGGACTGGCAGAAGAGGATCACCCAACTAGAAATGAAATTGGAAGATTTGGAGAACAGAGCAAGAAGGAACAATCTCAGACTAGTGGGGATCCCGGAATCTGTAAGAGAAGTGGATTTGTGCGAAGTTTTACAGTCCTGGCTGCCAAAGGTCTTACAAGTAAAAGCCCTGGAGAACAACCTAAAGACAGAGCGTGCACACCGCTTGGGACAGTTGAGATCGGAAGTGCAGTGTCCCCGAGTTGTAATTTGTAAAATCTTAAATTACACTCACAAACAGGAGATCTTGAGAGCCTGGCGATCACTGGGAAAAGTATGCTATGAAGAGCAGAGGGTGTTGTGCTTCCAGGATTTTTCAGCTGCAGTGGCAGCGCAACGCAAGCAATTTGTGGGTCCCTGTACGGAGCTTCATCAACATCGAGTTCGCTTTGCCTTGTTGTATCCGGCGCGCCTGAGGGTTCACTATGATGGTCAGACACGATTTTTCACTGCCCCAGCGGAGGCGACGCAGTTCGTCAAGGAGATCAAAGGAGGCATGGAGCAGAACACAGAGGAGGCAGCGCGCTGACAGGAGTGGAGATACCCTTACAGGAGATGTGGATGGTGGGGATCAGACGGAGTGGACGCAGGAGAAATGGATCCATTTTGACAGAGCGGGAGCAGAAACTGGAGAATGCGGTTTAGTAAGACTTCAAATGCAACAGCAATAGAGACCCATGTTTGGGGATCTAAAGTTTGGAAAGTGTTTTTATAGTTTAACAGTTTAGTTATCTAAGAAAAATAGTGGTTTGGGAGGAAATTTTAGGCTAGGAGGGACTATATCAGTTTGAATATGGGAGGAGGGTTTAAGCAATATATGGTGACATGTTGAAAAGGGTTGTACGTGTTAATTTATAGTTGAGGCTAGAGGGGGCGGGGGCAGAGTAGACGCATGACCAGTTCACAGATGAGAACATTATATGGTGGATTGTGGAGGGGGGAGGGGGAGGGGGAGGGGAGGGGGGAGTTTTGTTTTTTTTTTTGGAATGTATTTGATGTTTTTTTTATATAATTTGCTTGCTGACTTTGTACATTGGAGGGGGGCCATGGAGGACACAGTGGTTAAGAGGGGAAGCACCTAAGGGCTGGGAGGTGCGCCCTCCAAATAATAGGAAGAAAATCACACTGAGTTATGTGCTAATTTGGAGTGCTGGGGCAGGTTAGGTTGTTTTCGTGGAATGTGTGTGTGTGTGTGTGGGGGGGGGGTGTCTCATCGCCCATAAAGCGGAAAAAAATCTTACAGGCTTTGCAGCGTCATGCTGCTGACGTTGTGTTTCTTCAAGAAACACACCTGACTTCAGTAGAGCACAATAAATTTCGGCAAGGGTGGGTAGAAACTGTGGTCGGCACCCCAGCTCACAATAAGAAGGCAAGTGTGTTGATTTTGTTTCGGAAGGGGTTGCAGCTGGCCATAAAGTCAGTTAAGAGGAGTGCAGTGGGTAGGTATGTATTGGTAGAAGTAGAGATAGGGGGGACGTCCCACATTTTTTGTAATATATATGCGCCGAATGTATATGATAAGAAATTTCACAAAGAAATCATAGCATTGCTGACGCCATACCAGAGGGGGAATGCGGTGCTCGGGGGAGATTTTAATATGGTGTATGATCCATTAATGGATAAGACAGGTCGGGGGGCCTGGGCCCTAGTCACTACTCTAGGGGACTACCGTTTTTGTGTACCACCTTAGATTTGATAGACATGTGGAGAGTGCTACATCCGGGGTGCAGAGATTACACACACTTATCTCGGGCCTACTCTTCCCTATCCCGAATTGATTACATCTTTGTTTCACACCCTCTTTTTTCTAAAATTGTGGAGGCAAGAGATTGGGCCAAGCGAAATATCGGACCACTCCCCCATATGGGTGACTCTAGAATTGGCAGGAGATAGGAGAGGACATGGGGGGTGGACATTTCCATTTGAGCTTTATTGGGATACGAAATTCTAAGAACTTTTACAAGAAAAGTGAAGGGACTACGAGTATCACAACGGAGGGCATATAGAACAACATGGGTTGTATTGGGAAACAGCAAAGGCGGTCCTAAGAGGTGAGATGGGCATGGAAGAGGAAACGGAGAGACAAAGAGATATTGAGTTTGGAAAGGTAGGTGAGAGTGCACCGGAAGAAATATGGGGCAGCTCTGACAGAAGAACAGAAGTTAATATATTTGGAGGCCCAGAGGGAACTGAATGAACTCATACAGGAGAGGGCACAGAAATCCATTCTGTATTATAAACACCAGATGTTCATGTACGGGAAAAAGGCGGGCACTTTGTTAGGCCGATTAGCTAAGTAGAAAAGAGGTACAACTAGGATTTTGCAAGTGAAGAGTCAAGAGGGCAGACTGCTCAGACTTGAACAGGACATAGCAGATAGTTTTAGGCATTACTATGGAAGCCTGTACAAGGAGGACACGGACATAGTACCTGATAGTGCATTGTTTTTGGATAATATTGACCTCCCAATGCTGACAGACTCACAGAAACAATACCTTAATGCCCCCATTGGAGAGGGGGAGCTAACTTTAGCGTTACAACAGAGTGATATTCACAAGGCACCAGGGCCTGATGGGTATAGCATGGCTTTTTATAAATTGCTACAAGAACAGGTGACCCCGCCTTTATTAAATCTTTTTAATTCCATGGCGGCCTCCGGGTCGGTCCCAGAGACTTTAAGTATGGCCAAAATGATTGTGTTGCTGAAACCGGGCAAAGACCCGGAGGACATGGGTTCGTATAGGCCAATATCCCTACTAAACTGCGATGTTAAACTCTACGCAAAAATCCTGGCAAACCGGTTGGCACGGGTGCTTCCCGGTTTGGTAGCATCCCCGCAGGTGGGGTTTGTAAAGGGTAGGGCAGTGGTAAGCAATGTGAGGCTCTGATAGCCTCATTGGAGCGAGTGGAAGAACAAGGACAGCCTTCTCTGCTAGTAAGTTTCGATGCAGAGAAGGCTTTTGACCGAGTGGTTTGGCAGTTTATGTTCGCAGTTTTGCAGAAAGTAGGTATAGAGGGTTTTTTTAGGAAGGCGGTAGGGGCTCTGTACTCGAACCCTCAAGCGTTTATGTGGATTAATGGTGAACGTTCGCAGACATTCTCAATCAGGAGAGGCGCGAGACAGGGATGCCCTCTCTCCCCATTACTTTTTGTACTGACGTTGGATCCCCTGATTAGAGAGATTGAGTCTCACCCGGAAATCGCTGGAGTAGAATGGGGGACGGTCGGATTTAAGATATCCGCATTTGCGGATGACATCTTGGTGCATCTCACGGACCCCAGAAAAGTCCCTAGCCGCTTTGTTAGAATTATTCAGGAAATATAGGGATTTTGCTGGATTTCAGGTCAATTTCTCAAAATCCTTGGCATTAACAGCAACGGATAAAGTGCGGGGGGAGTGGGGTTCCCATTAAAGTGGGCTAAAGACAGTTTGACATACTTAGGGGTGCAGGTGGCCATGAAAGCTACGGCCTTTTATAGCCTTAACCTTACCAAGTTGTTGGACAACATGCGGCATAGGATGCAAAAATGGATAGTATTACCGCTCTCGTTACATGGGAGAGTCCAGCTGTTCCGCATGGCAGAATTCCTCAGGTGGCTGTATGTCTTGCAAGTTTTACGGCTACGTTTGAGAAACAAGGATCTTAGGCAATTCCACAAGCATCTACGACAGTTTGTCTGGGGGAGGAAAAAGCCCAAATTACCATTGGAACTCTTAATGGGTTCTTGGAGGGTGGGGGGTATGGGGATCCCAGATATTAAAAAATACAATCAAGCATGTTTGCTACGACATCTGAGAGACTGGCTGTTAGATAAACAGGATTTCACCCCGATGGGGCTGGAACAGGCTTTTTTTGCGCCGTTTCACTTACATTATCTACTGCATGGCCCACAGAGTTCGGTGCCACATAAATTTAAGGATAGTCTATTATTAGGACCCATGAGGGAGGTTTGGAAGGATTTAAATGGGTACTGGGGATCGGCAGCGGACACATCTGATATGTTGCCATTGCAAGGTAATCCTGCGTTTACACCTGGTTCCGAGAATAAGGTATTCAGAAGGTGGGCATCTATGTTGGAACATGTATTGGGGACTAGAGGGGGACTGCTAAATTTGGGGGCGCTGGGGGTAGGCATAGATGTTAGTCATGAGTTTGCGTATCAGCAATTAGCCCATTATGTTCGGTCCCTAAATATGGAACAGTTGAATAGTGGGCATGGGAGGAAAGTAAGAGAATTTTTCAAGGAAGTCCCGGGGACACGGTTCTCGATCTCGAGTTTGCACAAGCGACTGTGGGAGTTGCGACCCCAGAAAAATACAGCAGCAATCACAGCCCGCTGGGCAAGAGACACGCAGAGACCTAGATTGACTTTAGATTATACAAAGCTGGTGTTCCGTATACCAGGGATCTCTGTGCATGCGAATCTGAGGGAATGTCAATTTCGTATTCTGCACAGAGCTTACATGACCAAACCACAGGTGTTCAAGATGGGAGGGGTACCAGATCCATTATGTTCTAAGTGTCAGCAGCGGGAAGGTACACTTTATCATTTTCTCTGGGAGTGCCCGGGTACACAAAGGTATTGGCATTTGATCATAAAGTATTTGGAAGGCTTGGTAAAATCTCGAATTAGCTGCACTCCTCTGGGGATTATATTTGACAAATATGAACTTTTTGTCCTTCAGTGGGGGGGGGGGGGGGGGGGGGGGGGGGTGAACGACAGCTGATTCGTAAGGTATGCCTGATGGGGAAGAAGGTGATCCTGAATGGGTGGCTGACTGTGGACCCACCAGATTTTTGGCACTGGAGGAATAGATTTCATGACCTGCTGCTGCATGAACGCTGGGCGGTGGGACCCTCTCCGAAGAAAAGAACACGTTTTTTGGAGGTCTGGGGGCCTTATATTTAGTCCCTGTCTCCAAGTGCGCGAAGTTTAGTATTAAATGGGTTATAATTTTTTTTTTTCTTTCACCAATCATATTGCTCTAATTTTGGAGCAATATTTGGAACAGCGCAGGGCTTCTGATCACCGGCATCTTAAACAGAATAATGAACTTAAAAATAGTTATGTAGTTAAAATAAAATTTCAAATCACAGATTGTAGTTATTCACTTTGCAGTTTCTAGTTCTAATATCTTGGATGGTCCAGTTAATGCAGGTTGCTGTAGGCTTTTTTCTTTTGTTATAAATGAGAGTTAGATGTAAATATGGGCCCAGCTCAGATCACAAGGACATAAGGAGAACTGTACGTAATTTGAAGGGAAGGTAAACGTTTCCTTCTCCAGTCAAAACAAATGAAAAGTTGTAAGTAAAATTGAGGACTGGTGCCTCAACACAGACTGAACAGAAGTCTGTAAAAATTTAAATTGTAAATAAACAAAAAGTATATTATTTAATCTAAAAGTTGCAGGAACCCAATATGAACAGTCTGCACATCATAGCCCATTGGTACGGCAATCTATCTAATTTGTGTAAATCATTTTTCTGACTAAAAATACATGCATACTTTTATATGTACACAATTCCAAACCACATCCTAACCCTGCTCCCAAAAAAATCCATCCCTCTATGTAGGATAAAATACCTACAAAATGGCAATACATATAGATTCTTACCCACATATTGGACAGCCAATTTTATAAAAACCTATTTCCATGGAGAAAGCACTGCTTTTCTGAGAAATGGCTTTTAAAATTAACTTTAACATTAACTCACTGTATGAAGTTTTATTGAATAAAAAAATTAAATTATACAATTTTTCAGTAATACCTAATATATTTTGCAAGGAAGTTTCTTAAGTTCAATAATTACAAATAGTTAGTACTACATTAACTACTTCATTAAATGATGTTCCTAGAAACAAATCCATTAAGAAAAGCTCAATTATTTTAAGTATATTCCTGAAGGGAAAAAAGCAGTTAAGGTTGCTTCTATCAAAACTTACCTCATAGGTACTTGGAAGCTTCAGCTTTAAGCTTAAAAATTTTTTAATGGTTCCAACTGTAACACGTGTAGAGCAGCGGATGAATTTTTTCATTAGACCCTATAAAACCCAGAATTCAATTAATAAGAAAATATCAAGGATTATAGAAACATATGTTAACATCTGCAGTCCATTCCTTTATGCTACAAAGTAAAAACTTGTTAAAACATTTTGTTTAAACAAAAAACATTTAGAAAGTAGCTGAGTGCAAGAACCTCTATAATGCCATACATCAGACATGGACTTATTTTCTCACTTTGTTTTCTCACTTATTTTCACAATGTTTTAATCAGCAGGTGCTAATTAGTACCATGTTGCCTGAAAATTAGTGAACCTCTTTGTACTCTGCAAAGTAAACAGGTGAATATAAATATAGAAAAATGAAAGCAGATAAAAACCATATGCACTGATACAGCTACTTCAAACAGTAACAGAAATACTGAATAGGAGTTTCTGTTAATATGCAGCTAAAAATCTCGACACGTTAAATCCTAGCAAGTAAGGCACAATGGATACTTGTATAATACAACTATATACATGGAGGGATTAGGCCTGCAATGATCAAACATTCTGTGGCCGTGACCCAAATATCACAGCCACAGAAAGCAAGGAAGCCCTGGAGATGTGGGCCGATGACACCTCTGTGGAGGGCCTGCCCAGGTTGCAACCCCAAACATGGGTGCCATTTAGGGTCACAACCCAGTTTGGGAAGCTCTGGATTAGGCGGCTGTCTTGGAGATACATAAACTCATACTTACAGTGAACCTACAATACTGACTCAAAGGAATATATTAGTGCTAAAAAAATCTGTGAGAAGATGAAGCAAATTCATTATGCACACTAATTATTTATCTCATAAGATTAGAACAAATTAAGACTGAAGAAGCAACAAAATTTACTTTGTAGAAGAAAAAGGGAATGGAGATGTATGAACTCCATTTCCTTTTTTCTTCTACAATGCAAATATGCATGTTGATTGTAATAAAATCAAGAATAACACATTTACTAAGTGGGGGAATTCTGCACAAAAAAAAAAAATCAAAATTCCGCACACTTTATTTGTAATTTTCTTGTGCAGAATTCACCCATTATGAGGGCTGGCATCTCACCAAGGTGCACACATTCCCCAACCACCTTTTTACTAGCCCTCCACCCCATGACACACACACTATCCATCTTACTCCAGTCACTCCTATGGCACATGCCACCCCATCCATCTTTCCTCAGCCGTCTCCCCTCTCATGGCATACACCATCCCATCTACCTTGCTTCAAAGCACCTCCCCCCAAGGCATACACAACTCTATGCACTTTCCTGAAGCCCTCCACCCCTTCCCATGACGCAAGTGCATACACAAACACGTATACACCTTTATTCACCTTTATCTCAGCCCTCCCACCCCATTCCATCCTCCTTTTTTCCGGCACCCTCCTCCCTCCGTGCACACACTCCACATAGCACACTGAGAGAGAGAGGAGTTGCGCAGCAGAACATCAGGCTGCTTCCTCCTCCTCTGTTTCCTGGGCCCAACTGTTTTGAGCCATGCGGGCTTTCTGTACAGCGAATTTGCTGGTGGCCAAGGTGGCAAAGGCAGCAGAAACAGCCCAATGTGTGGCTGCGCAGCTCCTCTTTTTTGCTATGTTGTGGTGGTGGTGGTGCATGTACAAGTAGACAGAGGGAAGGAGGAAGACAATCAGAAATGGAACAAAATTCTGTGGAGTCAGTGAAGGAGGGGACTTCTTCGCAAACTGCATTGCACTGTAGCAAAATTCCCCCAGTAGTTATTCATTGTGAACATCAATTATGGAGAAAGATGGAGTGGTACAGAAAAGACCAGAATTCAAATAAGACCTTTAACAGTACAACAGACAGATACAACTGGTACAAGTTATCCTTACTCAACAGATAAAAACAGAAAAAAATTAGAGGTCAGCAAAAAACAACCATTTGGTCTACTCATTTGCCAACTCTGCTGATACAGACTGAAAGAATATAAAAACATAAGAATTGCCAAGCTAGGTCAGACTAAAGGCTTATCAAGCACAGTATCCCGTTTAAAAACACAACAGTGGTCAATTCGAGTCATGAATACCAGGATCCAAAAAGGTAGCTAGATTTCATACTGCTTACCCCAGAGATAAAAAGTGGATTTCTCCAGGTCTATCCTAATAAGTCTATTGACTTTTCTCCAGAACTTGTCCAAAACTAAAAAGTCAGCTACACTAAGTGCTTTTATCACATACTGCAGCAATGAGTGAAAAACTATTTTGTCCTAATTGCTTTACATGTACTACTTTGCAATATTATGGCAGGTCCCCTAGGCTTTGATGTTTTGAAACTGCAAATAATTGATTTGTGTTTACACATTCTACTCAAGATTTTATAGACCTCTTATATCTCCCCTCAGCCATCCCCTTTCCAAGCGGAAAAGCCCTAACCACTTTAGCCTTTCCTCATTGGAAAGTTGCTCAACGCCCTTATTTTGGTTGCTCTTCTTCACATCTTTTCTGAGATGCACCAACCAGAACTGCACACAATATTCAAGGTATGGTTACAACTGAGAAACAATATCATATTCTTGGTTTTATTCTCTGTTCCTTTCTTAACTATTCCCAACATTGTTTGCTCTCTTTTCGTCCAGTACCGCATACTGAGCAGAATATGTCAATTTATTGTCTACAATGATGACTACATCTTTTTCCTGGGTGATAACTCCTAAAGTGGATCCTAGCATCACGTAGCTATAATCTGGGTTCTTCCCAATGTACATGACATTGCACTTATCTATACTGAACTTCTTCTATCTTTTAGAGGTCCAGTCTCCCAAGGTCCTTCTATAGTTATCTTAATTGTTGACCAGAACAAGCACGCTGGGGCTGAGCCTGAGTAGGCTGGTGAGCTGCAGGATTGTACCTACGCCCAGGATAGTAGTAGGAATTGCTCCTGGGCTTGCCAAAAGTCCTCCTAGCTGAAGAAGTGGATGCAGAAGTTGCCCAGCGCGAGAGAGAGAGAGAGAGAGAGAGAAGAGATTGTATCAGTGTGTTTCTTGATTTGGTCAGTGACCTTCTCAACCTTCTCTCCAAAAAGGTTATCCCCCTGGCAAGGGGCATTCACCCATCTCTGCTGAACAGAATGTTCCAAGTCAAACAAGCAGCCAGGAGAGTCTGTGAAATTGCTATACTTTGAGCAGAGATCATGGATGCCACATCAAAAATGTTAAGTGCACCTGGCCAAGAACTTTCAACATGCCTTCTGCTGCTTGACCAACTGGCGAAAAGGCTTGGTGTGTGCCAGAGGGAGAAAATCCACCAAATCCAACAGCTGTGTCACCGAGTTTCACAAGTAGATGCTCGTGAAGAGCTGGTAGGATTGTATGTGGCAGACGAGCACTGAAGCATGGTACAACTTCCTCCCAAAAGAATCCAGGGTTCTACCTTGTCTGCCTGAGGGTGCTGAGGCATAGTCCCTAGTACTCATGGCTCTTTTGAAAGCAGACTCCACCACCATGAGGTAACGGAGGTCTAACAAAACCAGGTTCACTGTGGATCTGATACTGGGTGTCCATCTTCTTGGGCATGTCAGAGACAAAAAAAGGGGGACTCCCAGCTCCTGACAAGAAATTCCTCGAGTACCTCGTGGAGAGGGACAGTCACAGCCTCATTAGGAGGGCATGTGTAGTCCAGGACTTTGAGCATGTTGGCCCTGGGCTCATCCTCCACTTCCAAAAGAAATGGAATGGCATCAGCCATTTCCTTAACAAAAGATGGAAATGAAAGGCTCTCTGGCAGAGACCATCTCCTTTCAGGTGGAGGGGAGGGTTCAGAAGGGATCCCATAAGACTCGTCTGAGAAGAAGTATCCGAGATCCTCCTCTGAATCCCATGAGTGCTCTTCCCAGGTGTTGTACAGTATCTTCCTATGGGATTGGAAACCAAACCTGCCTCTATGCCAAGGAACAGTGCCCTAAGAGCTGTGTTGAGAAGTCAGCTTCAGTTTCTACTCCAACGAAGCTTCCTCCACTGACATCGAGGGGGTGCTGGCTTGGGTGGCACTTGACACCAGGGCTACAAGCAGTGCTGGCGTTGGAGGCCGCACCACAGGCTGAGGGCCCGGCATGGCCGCAACGGGAAGTATGTCAGGCGCAAGCAGCCCCGATACCGGTGCACACCGCTGCATGAGGTCATACAGCAGCTCTGGAAGCACAGCTCGGATGCGCTCATTGAGGACTGACAACGGGAAAAGCTGGGGTGCCGGTTGAGGCGCAGGTTGCAGAACTGCTGGGGTCAATGTGGGAGTAGGATCTCGGCTACTTGGAGACAGGCGCATTGGCACCTCCTGTATGGAGGTAGAGCGATCCTTCCTGGCGCCGATGCTTCTCAGGTGCTGAATCCTTCGACACCACAGAGCTCCTGACACCATGCATCAAGGGTGACTGATGACAATGCTTCTTGGCCTTCACCCAACGTTGTAGAATCCTCACTTCACCTCGGGGTCAGGTCCGACGATGGATAGTCCTGGGGGCCCTGCTCCCACTGTCTACGGGTCTCGAAGCAGCCATGCTGACCGACGCTCCTGATACTGGTGTGATGCTCGACGCCAATGTCACGGAACCGGACTTGGCTTCAAAACTCTTCTCTCGTTGAGCCTCCCGGGAAAGTAGGATCCTCTTCTTCATACGAAGACAGAGCACACAATGAGCAGGGTTATGGTTGGGCCCAAGACACTGCAGACACCATGAATGGGTGTCCTTCCCCGAGATAGTCCGATTGCACCAGGTACAGCGCTTGAAGCCACTGGGAATCTTCGTGGACATGGACTGGAAAATTCCACCGGATAAATCAAACGACTCAATGATGCCTGAAAAAAAGGGGCAAGGAATGGAGACCCCCCCCCCCCCCCCCCAAAAAAAAAAAAGAACCCAGCTGAAGTCGGGGTCTAAAACCAACCCAGTGATGACAAAAAATTAAGAAAACTTAAAACTGGGCAAAATGTACTAAGAAAATGAAGGAGGGGTAAAAAAAAAAAAAAAAAAAAAACGGATTTCTATGAGGAGAACCAAAACCTCTTTACAAAATGAGGGACGATAAATCAGCTGATTTAGTTGAAAGGAGGAAACACCTTGGGCAGAAAGGAATTAACAGTTCTAACAGTAAGTCTGGCCTTGAAGAAAAGGGTCTTTATAAAACAAAACTTGTCGCTCCGAGACATCCCTAGCCAACAACCACAAGGAAAACTGTTTTCAGAGTGGTTTTATGGAGAGGTTCAAAAGCAGGTTTCTAAAGTGCCTGCAAGACCAAATTAAGACTCCATTCTGGGCATAAACACCTGTGCAAACGCTTCAGCTTATTAACCCCAAAATTCTGCCAAGGAAGAATTTTGAAGACGACTTCAAAAGCACAAGTGCACTGCTACCTGGCCCTCGAGGGAATTGAGAGAGTCAAACCTTTTTTGAAAACCTTCCTGTAGAAAATCCATAAACTGAGTGACAGAAGAACTGAAAGGCAAAATAGTCTGTTCTGCACACCAAAACTCAGTTTGCCACACTCTAGCATATGTAGCAGAAGTGGATCATTTACATCAGTGGCGTAGCCAGACCTGACATTTTGGCTGGGCCCAGAGCTAATATGGGTGGACACTATATATATAGGCATGAGTAGTGTGCCCTACTTCTAGCATTTTTCCTCTCTCTCCATCCTTTCATCCAGCATTTCTCCTGTTTCTCTCTCCATCTGACCAACCAGGGTCTCCCCCTTGCTCCCCTTCCTTCTCCTCAACAGCTTGTCTCTTCCCTGCCCTTTTCCATGTCCCCTCTTTCTCCAATCATCTTTCATCTTTCTCTCTGTACCCCTCTTCTATCCAGCATCCCAACTCTTCTTTCTTTCCATCCAGCTTCTCCCCTCTCACCTCCATCCAGCATGACCCTTTCTCTCTCTCTCCCTTCCACCAACATCTTCCCTTGCTCTCCACCTTCTGTCCAGCGTCTCCCTCCTTTCATCCATCTCCTCTCTCTTCCTCCTTTCATCCAGTGACTCCCCTTTTTCTGTACCCATCCAACATCTTTGATCTCTCTCTCCCCCCACCCACCATACACCTTGACACACTTTCTTTCTCCTCCCCTTCAAAACAAAATATTTTTTCTATGCTCCTCCACCCCAGCATTTTTTGTTTCAACATACCTTTTATTATTATTATTATTACATTTGTACCCCACGCTTTCCCACATGTTGCAGGTTCAATGCGGCTTACATAGTAAATACAATTACAGTCATGAAAAGAAACATACTAATTGTAGTAAACGAGTAGTTGTAGGGTTTGATATAAATGCAAGCTAAGATGGGATAACAAACAGAAAGGAGATAGGGAAGGCTAAGAAGTAAGAAGGATGGTAAGGAAAGGTAGAGTGATTATGTGAGTGTTTGCTCTTTCCTATCAAAAAATGGAGTCAAAGCAGAGGAGAGCGCAACATCAAGTCCGAAACTGGAGATGATTTGGGAGTTGGTACACAATGAGGCAATATTGGATCACTAAAAGTATGCAAGGATACCCGCTTACAAATATCTATGGGGAAGCTCTGTGAAGATGCGCTTTTGTACTAGCCAAAGTCCGAAGACGAAGAGCCGTGTCTTGAGGGATTTGCATTTTTCATGGTAGAGAAAAAAAATACAAGCAGCTATCCGTTGCGACAAAGTACGTTTTGTGAATGGGTTGCCAGACAGCGTTAAAATTCCCCAGCCTAAAAACAGCGACATCCCCAATCCCCATCTTGCTCACCTATGTGCTCTGTCTCTTCCTCCATGTGTGGTACTAGTACTGCTTAGCTGGCCAGCCCGGGCCCTCATTCTGCTTCCCCCCCCCCCCCCCCCCCCCCCCCCGCAGCAGCCTTCAGGCATGCGCTGTTGGTCTGCCGGTCCTCAGCCCTTGGAACAGGAAATTGACGTCAGTGGGGGCAGAGAACGGCAGAGCCGACAGCACATGCCTGAAGGCTGCTGCAGCCCCGAACTTCATTTTCTTCTTTTGCCGAAGCTGCTCACAAAGACGCAGAGGCAGCGATAGCGGAGGATCATCTCAGACTTGGCAGGTGGGCGGGCGGGCCTGAGCCAAGATTGGGTGGGCCCAGGCTCACCGGTAGCTACGCCCCTGATTTACATGCTTGCAAAAGGGTGGAAACATCCTCTGAACACCCCTTCTTCCTTAAGTGTAATCTTTCAAGAGCCAGGCCGTAAGAACAAAGGGAGAGGGATTGTCCGTTGCAATGAGTCCCTGAGCCAGAAAGCCTTTGAGGGCAGACAGCTGAAGTGGGGAAGCTATCTGCAAACAAATTAGGTCTGCATGCCACAGTTGTTTTTCCAGTCTGATACAGCAGATATTACCAGTCCTGAATGAGTGACCTGCAAAACAGTCATGCCTATTATCGGCCACAGAGGGAATACATAAAGGAGGTCACTGGTTGGCCATGTCTGGAAAAGAGCATCCAGGCCATCTGAGCCCAACTCCTTTCATCGGCTGAAGAACCTGCGGACTTTGGTATTGTGTTTGGAAGGCCCCACTGAGATGTAATCAGACTGTTTGAGAGAGTGTGTGAGAGAGAGAGTGAATGTGCAAGTGTGTGTGTGTGTATGACAGAGAGAGAGTGAGACTGGGTGCGAGTGTGTGTGTGAGAATGAGAGTATGTGCCAGGGTCCCCCCTCCCTCCCAGTTCCAGGGTCGTTGCCCCCCCAGTCTGTCTCACAGTTGCAGGGTCCCCCCTCCCTCCCTCCCTTTTTCCCAGTTGCAGGGTCCCCCCTCCCTCCCACCCAGTTGCAGGGTCAGTCGGCCTCCCTCCCTCCCTCCCAGTTGCTGGGTCTGTCTCCCCCCTCCTTTTGTCCTCCACGTTTTAAGGCACTGTCTATCCAGTTGAAACAGCTTTAGACTTGTTTCAGATGGAACAACAATTTAAAAACGACAATGTGAAGCAGCAGCTCCTAGGTTTGCTTGTTTTTGAGTGTATACCAATGACGGCTGCGTAGGGGAGTGGAAACAAAGATTAACCAATGGGTTTCCTTGCTTACCATAGACTTGCTTTGCTCACTTCCACTCCTGTCTATTAAACGTCCTGCAGCATCTCACAGGTTTGCTTGTTTTTTGACTTCACCCGAGGCGCAGCCAATCAGTGGGATTCATGATGTCAGTTTGATCTACAGCACCTAGCAAACCACGGTTCAGGCAGCCTCAGAATGTTGGAGATGAGAATTATTAAATAGGAAAACTTATGTTTATGTACATGACAAGCCTTAAACTGTCCATGCAATAAGGAAACCAATGAGAAGAGTTGGAAGATAGTAGAAAGTGCTGGAACAGGATTCACCATAAAAGGAAATAGAATGTTCTGGAAAGATGCATATTCATTAGGTAGGAAGGGTAATTAAGGTAATAAAGAAAGGAAGAAAAGGTATATAAGAGGAAACAGAACTGAGAATAAGGTGCCTCAGTGTGTCTACACTAGCAAGTGGACATATTGATAGCTCCCAGGGAAAATTCTGTTCTTTATTTGCTACATATTATACTCTATTGGGATTTTATTTTGTAAATATTTCAATAATTACTTATTGGTTTCTCTAATACTTATTTGGTAGCCAGTGTTTTTTTTGTCTGGGGCTCTGCCTTGGGGGGGGGGGGGGGGGGGGGGGAGATTTCTCAAGGGTCCACCTTCCAGGAGACCTCCAGAAGGCTACTCCTGTCTCTGAGGCAAAGACAGGAGTGCAGCTGAAATTCCAATTACTGAGTTACACAGTCAACTGACTCTTGGCCAGGTTAACTATCCAACCCCAGGATATGAAGCAGACACTACCTGGGAAGAGACTTGAAGACTCTCCTGATAAGAGGAGGCCCTTACCAACCAGTTGTCTAGATACAGGCAAACCTGAATGCCCTCCTCCTGAAGGTATGCTGTCACTACTACCAAGACATTCAAAAAAAGCCCTTGCTGTCATAGAGAAGCCAAAGGGCATTACCCTGAATGAAGAACTCACAAGGCTAACTAACCGTATCATCAAGCGCAAGGCCGCCATTCTGATGTGTTGAACCTGTAGTGCCCTGTTGACATGCTTGAGATCTAGGACAAGGCAAAAGGTACCCCAAAGTAAATGGAATATCTCCGAGTCCCCCACTTGCTTTGAGGAACAGATTGCACAGCTCCAGGGTTACATGAACTGCCTGCCACTTTTCAGATGCTTTGCATGGAGATTCTAAGTAAAAATCTGCGAGAGGGCACAACATTTCTAGTGTGTATCCCTGTCTGATTATATCAAAGACCCAATGGTCTAATGTAATTCTGGTCCACTCCTCATAAAAATTGGAAAGGCATTCCCCAATTAACAAGGCCAAGGATCGACCCACAACCCCATCATTAGGATGCTGTGATGGGGTGTGTATCTCATTTTGGGGAGGTGAGGACCCCCAGTCCAGGAAAAGTGCTAGAACCGAACTTAGTTAGAGTGAGGATTTGGGACCCTGCTTGCGAGGTAGCAGAAGATTAGGGAAAGCTACGTGGGATGTGGAAGGGGGGACTAACCCTTCTTGGATCCATTTATATAATTCCCTGAGTGCTGGGAGCGTGAGACAAGCATCCAGAAGTTGTAACAGGAAACTAATTTACATAGGATTTGCACAGGCAGATAAACTATGGACATTCCTTCCAAACAGGATCGGAGAAAGGAGAAAAAGCCCCTGTTAGCCCAAAGGGGAATACCTATACTTCCTAGGATTTTCTAGGACCAACAGAGGATGAATAGCTTGGAAATTACCTAATCACCCTGACCGTAAAGGGAGATCCGATTCAGGTCCCTACAGGTGGTGGGATTAAGGAGTTGGAGATTGTTCTCTCCTGTACTGAAGGTAAGATGTCCTTCTACAGAAAAGGATCATGGATTGGCCCTTGTCTTGCATTACTACAAAGGGATCGAGGACTAATCTTTGTTTTCTATTACTACAAAGGGATCAAGGACTAACCTTTGTTTCTACTACTACAAAGGGATCACAGACTAACCAGTTTTGCTGGGTGATCCTGTTTGACTAAAGAGGGAAAAGAGAAGTCTTCACAGTCAATCAGCCCATGTTTATGGGTGGGCGGCGCATGACAGATGCATGAGAGAAGTTAGAAGTCCTAGGGGCTGACTCAGAGGACTTTTTGTTCCCTCAAAAGGAAGACTGTCTCTGCTGAAAGTGTGATCTCTGAAAAGAGAAAAAAGCAGACATTCTTGGACTGTACCAGCGTTCATCACGGAAACAAAAGCAAGTCTCAGATGCCCTAAATTGAATCTTGGTCTTGTCCTCTGCCAAGTGCTGAGAATTTGAGACCCCAAGGTCTTAACCAATTTTTCAAGATCATCTCCAAATAGCTTGCCCAAGTGAGACGTTAAGGCATTGGGCAGCAGATGCTACTTCAACCAGAACCACTCTGCACAAAAAACGCTAGCGCCATTTCTTTAGCCGAAGCCCTGAGGAGATTATACAAGGTACCTGCTAAGTAAGATAACAGATTCTAGGGATGGGAGAAATTCTGGTACATTTTCAGCGGTAGGGAGCTACTGAACCCAGCAGAGGCAAGTTCTCGCTGCATAAGAGTTACAAATGGTTGCCTGAACACATAAAACTGCTAACTCAAAGATGAACTTCAAAGAAGACTAATTTACTGTCATGAACATCCTTCAACAATATTTCTCGCTCTACCAGAATGGTAGTTTTCTTGGTTACGATGGTGATCAAAGCATCTACTCTAGGCAAACTAAACCTGTTCACTTCATTAGGGAGAACAGGATAAAGGTGAGCCATAGCCTGTGCCACCTTTAGACTGGCATCTCGTTTATCGATTTCATATACCGACTCTCTGCCAGGCAATTCAAAGCCGTTTACAATTCAATAAAAAGAAAAGGAACTCCCAGTGGAGCCATGAGGCAGAGCGGACGTTGGACAGAACTGCTCCCCATTTTCCTCCTTAAAAATCTGCACATTATCTGAATTCTCCTATTGAATACCCATCCTGTGTGGCTGGCTATCTCCTGGAGCTCTTACCTCATGTTTATGTGTTTCTGGGGGAATTTTTCTGGCTCTTGTGGCTGCAAAAGGCTTGCGCAGGGGACAAGACAGGAATCGAACTGTGGAAACCAAAATGGCACTGCAAGCACCCCCGCCAAGCCCCTCGGTAGCTTGGAATGGACTGCAGAAATAATATATCTGAAGTGAAAGCAACTGTAGAGTCTGCTATTGACAAAAAATTACAACAGTTCTTCGATTACATTTATAATGCTCATGAGAGTTTGGATAGGTTGGGCCTGGAACTTGACGACGCATAGCAGCAAACTGGCTCGAAGACCTGGAAAACTGGGCTAGATGTAATAATCAACTGATGGGTATTCTGGAATGTGTCAAAGAAGGAGGTTTGTTGAACTATTTGGAGACTTGGTTATCAAAGAGTCTGCACTTAGGTGCATGTCACGAACCATTCTGGATTGCACAAGCTCACTGTCTGGGGCCCGTAAGTTTCAGACTGCGTGTGGTGATCTTAAGGGTCCTGAACTTTGCCCGCAAGGTAAAAATATTGCGGGCGCTATGGGCTGATAAAACTTTGCAAGTGGACAATCGTAAGATCCTGTGCTTTCAAGACTATTCAGTTGTGAAAAATTACAGAAGGACCTTACGAGACTGGGCGGCTAAATGGCAGATGGCGTTTAATGTGAGCAAGTGCAAAGTGATGCATGTGGGAAAAAAAGAACCCGAATTATAGCTACGTCATGCAAGGTTCCACGTTAGTAGTTACGGACCAAGAAAGGGATCTTGGTGTCGTCGTCGATAATACACTGAAACCTTCTGCTCAGTGTGCTGCTGCGGCTACCTCACCACCTCTCCCTCCACTAGTCCGTTCCCCTCTCTCTCCTTCCCCTCATTCCCTTTCCTCCTTTCCTGAAGTTACTATTGAGGAAACTACACTTCACCTTTCTTCCTCAAAATGTACCACCTGTTCCTCTGATCCCATTCCCACCCACCTTCTTAATGCCATCTCTCCTGCTCTTATTCCTTTTATCTGTCACATTCTCAACCTCTCACTTTCCACTGCAACTGTCCCTGCTGCCTTTAAACATGCTGTGGTCACACCTCTCCTTAAGAAGCCTTCACTCGACCCTACTTGTCCCTCTAATTACCGACCCATCTCCCTCCTTCCTTTTCTCTCCAAATTACTTGAGCGTGCTGTTCACCGCCGCTGCCTTGATTTTCTTTCCTCACATGCTATTCTTGACCCACTACAATCTGGTTTTCGCCCTCTCCACTCAACCGAAACTGCGCTTACTAAAGTCTCCAATGACCTATTACTGGCTAAATCCAGAGGTCAATATTCCATCCTCATTCTTCTTGATCTTTCCGCTGCTTTTGACACTGTTGATCACAGCATACTTCTCGATACCCTGTCCTCACTTGGATTCCAGGGCTCTGTCCTTTCCTGGTTCTCTTCCTACCTCTCTCTCCGCACCTTTAGTGTTCACTCTGGTGGATCCTCTTCTACTTCTATCCCTCTGCCTGTCAGCGTACCTCAGGGTTCTGTTCTTGGTCCCCTCCTCTTTTCTATCTACACTTCCTCCCTTGGTTCATTAATCTCATCCCATGGCTTTTCCTACCATCTCTATGCTGATGACTCCCAAATCTACCTTTCTACCCCTGATATCTCACCTTGCATCCAAACCAAAGTTTCAGCGTGCATGTTCATACCAGTCTTCAGGACACCCACCTAAACGATGAGGAACATCAAAAACTGAAGTGTAGCTGGGTGGGAGCAGCATCTGGTACTACCCATAGTGATCAGTAAATCAATACCATATCAGATTTATAAGGTGCTGGTGGGATGGGAGGGTAGATTATATGTTGGTCTATTTGACCTTTCAGAGCTGTTCATTCTGAATGTCTATGCCCTTAATGTTTCCGCCCTCTCCTTCTTTCAGACCCTGATTAAAGTTGTGGCACCATATCTACATTTGCCTCTTCTAGTTCTGGGGGATTTTAATACTGCAATGGATTTTTTCTGTAGATAAGAAGGATGGAAGAGGCCATGTTAACCTTAGACCCAGTTGGGGCCTTCAATATTTTTGCAAAGTCCTAGATTTGGTGGATCCCTGCGGATTTTTCTTTCTTTAGACAAAGATTTTACCCATTTTGCTATTGCATATTCGTTCATGTCTCGCATTGATTATATATTTGTGACATCTATTCATTTTCACAGGGTTACCAAGTCAAATATAGATCTTCCTACACCCTTAGATCATTCCCTTGTCCGTGTTGATCTGCAGGGTATACTGGATGAGTGGGGTCCCAAACTTTGGTGTTTTCCATCATATTTGTACTGGGATTCTTCCTTTAGATCTTCTGTCCAGAAGTGGCAATATTATTTGGAGGATAATGAGCGCCTTGTTTCAGACCCCATATTATTTTGGGAAACAGTGAAGGCTGTTTTGAGAGGGGAAGCCATTGCCAATGTGGCAGCTAGGAGACGGAAACAGACCAGCTGATACATCTGTTTTCCCAATATTTTGCTCACTTCTATCAGCAATCCTCTGTCCCACTTGAAACAGTTCAGTCACTTGTGTCTCTACCCTGGCTTTGCTTAGGTTTGACCCACAGGTAGCTGGGTATTTGCATGAGCAGATTTCAGCTTTGGGGGATCCTTCAGGCCATAAAACTGGCCCCATTGGTGAATCATCATTCATACCTCCAATCACAGAAAGATATATATTATATGTCTTTATGCCCCCTTATCGCCCTCTAAGCTCCCATTGTTTCCTTCCAATGTTTCAATGTTTGTGCTCCATTGTTACACTCTCAACGACACTTCAATTGGTTCGCATAATTATGCAAAATATAATCCATAACCAATATGTAACAAATTGTATTTCCAACATCTAACTCCTATTGTAAGCCACACTGAACCCGCAAAAAGGTGGGAAAATGTGGGATACAAATGCAATAAATAAATAAATAAAAATAAATACTCCAAAGCCTTATGGACTAAGTGCCAAATTTTATGTTTGACCAGGATCATGTTTTACCACTGGAGGCGTATCTTGGACGAGTTTGTGATACCACTGTGTTTCCAGCTCATGCAAATCATTCAATAATAGTGGTATTGCCTAAGCCTGGTCACGACTCCACTCAGCTGGACTCATATAGACCTCTTTGCTCAACTTTGAGATGAAGCAGATAGCAAAGATCTTAGAGACTCGGGTGTCGGGCCTGCTGCCAGATCTTATCCATCAGGATCAGGTGGGCTCTGTACAATCCTGACAAGCGATTTGGAATGTCCTAAGGTTATGGTGGCTATGGGACATTGCACTACTGAACACATTCCTACTCTCAATCAGCCTAGACACCCAAAAGGCATTTGACTATGTAAATTGGGACTGTTTCTTTTATTGGATAAATATGAATTTGGGGGTCCCTTTTTGGACAAGATAAAACTTTTGTATGCTAATCCTCTGTTGGCAGTGCTAGTCAATGGGGAACTCTTGGATTATTTCCCTTTGGCACTGGGTACCCATCAGGGGTGCCCTCTGTCGCCTTTGCTCTGTGTGTTAGCTTTGGAGCCCCTGTTGATTGCACTACAGGCAGACTCAGAGATCAACAGCCTTACTATTAGGAGGGAAGTTGTGAAGTGTATGGCATTTGCAGATGACATGCTATGTGTTCTTACACAGCCCAATCACCAAGGAGGCTTTTTCACCTGGTACACTCTCATGGCGTGGTGTCTGGACTATCTCTCAATCTTAGCAAATCTGAGGCCATGGCCCTGGGAGGGTATCAATATGCTGATTGAGGTGACCAACTTTCATTGAAGAAGGTGCAGTATAAAATGAAATATTTATTTTTATTTATTTAGGTCATTTATACCCCGCCTTTTGCCGCATTTTAGCAGCCCCAGTAAGCTGACAGAGGCCTAGTGGAAAAATTACATTGTACTGCTCAAAAATAATTTGGATGTTTTTGCTCTATGGGCACTATTACCACTGTCCCTCACGTGCCGAATAGCCTTATATAAAATGGTGTTATTTCCACAATGGCTCTGTCTTACAGACCTTTCCCCATGTACCTTACTAACTGGATGTGACTATATCAGAAGGTAAAATTATGTATAATCATACCTGATAATTTTCTTTCCATTAATCATAGCTGATCAATCCATAGACTGGTGGGTTGTGTCCATCTACCAGCAGGTGGAGATAGAGAGCAAACTTTTGCCTCCCTATATGTGGTCATGTGCTGCCGGAAACTCCTCAGTATGTCGATATCAAAGCTCCATCCGCAGGACTCAGCACTTAGAGAATTACACCCACGAAGGGACACTCTGCCCAGCTCACCACCGCCGAAACGGGGGAGGGGAATTAACCCAGCTCATCCCCACACAAGTGGGGGAGGGGAATCCGTCCAGCTCATCCCCGCGGAGCGGGGGAGGGACACCACACCCGCCGATGCGGGGGATCTGGCTTATCCTGCAACCGCAAACCGCGGGAGGAGCTGACTGACCCTAACACCGCCGAAGCGGGAGGGGTACAAAACTGCCCTACAGCCGCACGAAGCGGGAGGGAGTGCCGGCAGAATTTTAAGTCTCAATCCAGCCCCGTAAAACGGAGGGGAGAGGAATGCAGCAGCTCACTGTAACACAAACTCGTCTTAACTCTTGAAGAATCCAAGTGAAAAAACTTGAACACGAAGTCTTTCTGAAGTAACTGAAGACTAAACTTGAACCTGAAATGCAACCAGAATAAAACAATACAGATATCTGGGAGGGGCTATGGATTGATCAGCTATGATTAATGGAAAGAAAATTATCAGGTATGATTATACATAATTTTACCTTCCATATCATCAAGCTGATCAATCCATAGACTGGTGGGATGTACCGAAGCAGTACTCACCCAGGGCGGGACATAGAAATCCCTGACCGCAACACTGAAGCTCCAAATCGGGCCTCCGCCCGAGCAGCCACAGTCAAGCGGTAATGCTTGGAGAATGTATGGGCCGAAGCCCAAGTTGCCGCCTTGCATATCTCTTCCAAGGAGACGGAACCGGCCTCTGCCATCGAGGCCGCCTGAGCTCTTGTGGAGTGAGCCTTCAGCTGGATAGGCGGCACCTTCCCCGCGGCCACATAAGCCGCTGCAATGGCTTCCTTGACCCATCTTGCCACCGTAGGCTTAGCAGCCTGCAGACCCCTACGAGGACCTGCAAACAGGACAAACAGATGATCCGATTTTCGGAAATCATTGGTCACTTCCAAGTATCTGATGATGACTCGTCTCACATCCAGAAATTTAAGAGCAGAGTACTCCTCTGGGTAGTCCTCCCTACGAAAGGAAGGGAGACAGAGCTGCTGATTCACATGGAAGCGAGAAACAATCTTGGGCAGAAAGGAAGGCACTGTGCGAATAGTCACTCCTGCCTCAGTGAACCGCAGAAAAGGCTCTCGACATGAGAGCGCCTGGAGCTCGGAAACTCTTCTGGCTGAAGTGATAGCCACCAAAAAGACTGTTTTCAACGTCAGGTCTTTCAGAGATGCCCTCGACAAGGGTTCAAACGGCGGCTTCTGCAATGCTCATAGCACCAGGTTGAGATTCCACGCAGGCACCACTGAGTGCAGAGGAGGGCGCAGGTGATTAACTCCCTTGAGAAAGCGCACCACATCTGGCTGCGAAGCCAGGGAAGCACCCTTCAGGCGGCCCCTGAAGCAAGCCAGAGCCGCTACCTGGACCTTAAGGGAACTGAGCGACAGGCCTTTGTCCAGACCTTCTTGCAGGAACGCCAACACTGAAGAAATTGGAGCAGTGAAAGGAGAAAGAGAGCCTGCTTCACACCACGCTGCAAAGATACGCCAAACCCTGGCGTAAGCAGTAGAAGTAGAGCGTTTCCTCGCTCTCAGCATAGTGGCGATGACCTTGTCTGAGAAGCCCTTCTTCCTCAGACGCTGCCGCTCAATAGCCAGGCCGTAAGACCAAAGGGGGAGGGATCCTCCATCACCACGGGACCCTGATGTGGCCCTGCTCCACTGGCAGCCGCAGAGGATCGTCGACTGAGAGCCTGATCAAGTCCGCATACCAGGGACGTCTGGGCCAATCCGGACCCACCAGGATTATCCTGCCGGGATGCTTTGCCACCCGGTCTAGCACCCTGCCCAACATGGGCCAGGGCGGGAACACATAGAGAAGCTCTTGTGTCGGCCATTGTTGGAGAAGAGCATCTACTCCCAGGGATCGAGGGTCCCGTCCTCTGCTGAAGAAGCGCGGCACTTGGCAATTGGCCGATGACGCCATCAGATCTAGGCTCGGCTGGCCCCAGCGCTTCGTGATGTCCAAGAACGCCTGAGCAGATAGCTGCCACTCTCCGGGCTCCAAGGTATGGCGACTGAGAAAGTCCGCCTTGACATTCATGACTCCGGCAATGTGGGCCGCTGACAGCTGTTCCAGGTTCGCTTCCGCCCACTGGCATAGACTCATAGCCTCCTTGGCTAGAGGGGCGCTCTTGGTACCTCCCTGGCGGTTGACATAGGCCACAGCCGTGGCATTGTCCGACAGTACCCGTACAGGCTTCAGCACCAGTACCGGGATGAACTCCAAAAGCGCCAACCGAATGGCTCTGAGTTCCAGGAGGTTGATAGACCACTTCGCCTCTGCAGGAGACCAGAGCCCCTGCGCTGTCCTTCCCAAGCAGTGGGCTCCCCAGCCCGACAACGAGGCGTCCGTCGTGACGACAATCCACTCTGGGGTCACCAGAGGCATTCCCGCAGACAACTTGTCTGTCTGCATCCACCAGCTCAGCGCCTTGCGCACTGCTGGATCCAAGGGAAGACGCACCGCATAATCCTCCGACATCGGAGTCCAGCGCTGCAGCAGAGAGTGTTGTAGTGGTCTCATATGAGCCCTGGCCCAGGGCACTACTTCCATCGTGGCCGTCATAGAGCCCAACAGCTGCACATAGTCCCAAGCCCGAAGAGGAGAGGCTACTAGGAACTGGTCCACCTGAGCCTGAAGCTTGACAATCCGATTGTCTGGCAGGAACACTCTGCCCACTTGGGTGTCGAATCGAACTCCCAGATACTCCAGGGACTGAGTCGGGCGCAGCTGGCTCTTCTCCCAGTTGATGATCCATCCCAGGGAGCTCAAAAGAGCAACTACCCGGTCCACAGCTTTGCCGCACTCTGCATAAGAGGGGGCTCGGATCAACCAGTCGTCCAGATAAGGATGGACTTGTACTCCTTCCTTTCGCAGGAAGGCCGCTATGACCACCATTACTTTGGAAAAGGTCCGCGGAGCAGTAGCCAACCCGAAAGGGAGGGCTCTGAACTGTAAGTGTCGTCCCAGGACTGCAAAACGCAGAAAGCGTTGATGAGGAGGCCAGATGGGAATATGCAGGTACGCTTCCTTGATGTCCAAGAATGCCAGGTACTCCCCTGCCTTCACTGCCGCTATAACAGAGCGGAGAGTCTCCATGCGAAAGTGCCGCACTTTCAATGCCCGATTGACCCCTTTGAGGTCGAGGATAGGCCGGACAGAACCTCCTTTCTTTGGTACCACAAAGTAAATGGAGTAACGCCCCTTGCCAAGCTGACTTTCTGGCACCGGAATGACCGCACCCAGGCGGATCAGATTGTCCAAAGTCTGCTGCACTGCCACAGCTTTGACCGGAGACTTGCAGGGAGAGAGTACAAACCCGTCTCTTAAGGGTCGGCAGAACTCTAGCTTGTAGCCGTCTCTGATGACTTCCAGCACCCAAGCGTCTGAAGTTATTGTGGTCCACTCGCCCAGAAACGAGGACAGCCGTCCTCCAATCTGCACTGGGGCGTGGACCAATACCCCGTCATTGGGTACGAGACCCTGGGGGAGGACCGGAGGGAGCACCTCCGGGACGGCGGTCTCTGCGAAAGGAATGCTGCTTGGGGGAGAAATTCCTCTTAAAGGAAGAGGGGGCAGAAGAACCCGACCTGCCCGGGCGGTACCGACGGGCTTCCTGAAACCGTCCTCTGGAGGTACCGGGACGAGCACTAGCCCGAGCCCTGACCTCTGGTAACTTCTTGCCCTTAGACGTGCCGAGATCGGTCACGATTTTGTCCAGCTCGACCCCAAAGAGCAGCTTGCCTTTAAAAGGCAATCTAGCCAGGCGGGATTTAGAGGCGTGGTCAGCAGACCAATGTTTCAGCCAAAGCCACTGCCGCGCAGAGACTGTCTGAGCCATGCCTTTAGCTGAGGCTCTCAAGACATCATACAGCAAGTCTGCCAAATAGGCTAAGCCCGATTCCAGGGCCGGCCAATCAGCCCTCAAGGAATGATCCGAGGGGGAAGCCCGCTGCACAATAGTCAGGCACGCCCTGGCCACATAGGAGCCGCAAACTGAGGCCTGCAAACTTAAAGCAGCCGCCTCAAAGGACGACCTTAAGGCCGCCTCCAATCTCCTGTCTTGGGCGTCCTTTAGGGCCGTGCCACCTTCCACCGGCAATGCCGTTTTCTTAGTCACCGCAGTGATTAAAGAATCCACGGTAGGCCACAGATAGGCCTCACGTTCACTCACAGCCAAAGGATAGAGGCGGGACATAGCCCTAGCCACTTTAAGGCTCGCTTCTGGGACATCCCATTGAGCCGAAATTAAGGTGTGCATGGCATCATGCACGTGGAAGGTTCTAGGCGGGCGCTTAGTCCCCAGCATAATGGCAGAGCCAACAGGGGCTGAGGGAGAGACGTCCTCCGGAGAGGATATCTTCAAAGTGTCCATGGCCTGTAACAACAGGTTGGGCAAATCCTCCGGGCGAAAAAGCCGCGCTGCAGAGGGGTCATCCGCTCCATCCGAGCGGGGATCCGTCTCCTCCAAGGAATCCGCAAAGGACCGTTGGGAGACCTCAGACACGCTGCCCTCATCTACATCGGAGGAGACAAATTCCTCCAAGGCCTGGGAATCAACCCGAGGGCGTTTACCTCTGGGAACCTCAACCTCTTTACCAGAGGAGGGAGCGGGGGCAGCGTTGTGCTGAGGAAGGCCCGATGCAGCAGCAAAACAAACTCGGGGGAGAAACCCCCCAGACTGTGCACCTCCGCAGCCTGGGCAACAGGCCTAGGCGCGCTCTCAACCGGCGCTCGCAATAGCGGGGGAGAGACATGCTGCGCATCCAAAATGGCGTCCGGCGCGAAACTCCGCGAAGGAGCCGCGCGGGAAGAACGGCTCTTAACTTTAGCCGCTTCTGTGCCGTCGCCCAAATTAAGGGCGTTCATGGCATTAATGTCTCCAACCTCAAGGGCGGCCCAAGAAGAAGCCGTCCGAGCCGCGTGGCCGGCCAAGATGGCGGAGGCGAGGAGCGGGGGATGGGCGTTTATGGCGGGAAAAACCGCCACGCCGGAGGAAGGACCGGGACATGCATCGGTCGCGAAACTGTCACCCACCAAGGGCGAATCCGGCTTGAAGACCCCCGCATCCCCTCTAGAAGCGCTCGAGCGACCCGGGGAGCGACCCTTTGCGCCCTCGCCCTCCGACGCCATGAGCCACGAGGAGAAGAATCGGGGAACCCCCGCCCGCTATAAAAAGGTAAAATTACCTGCTGTCCGCTCCGAGTTGTAACGACCTGGTGTCTCAGTGAGTAGCTGCAATAGACGCTTAAATAAACGTCGAAATAAACGCCTTTAAGGCCGTTCAAAATTTTTTTTTTTTTTTTTTTTTAACGGAGCCAGCGGGAGGGGGGAGAAAAGGAGGGACCTGGCACCACCAGGTTTGCACTTGCTCAAAAGAGCCCTCAACCCCAGGCACTCAACAAAACCTAAAAATTAGGCTTGGAGGCCTAGCCAGAGCTGCTGCTGTGTGTGACCACCACCTGCTGAGATAGAGAACATACTGAGGAGTTTCCGGCAGCACATGACCACATATAGGGAGGCAAAAGTTTGCTCTCTATCTCCACCTGCTGGTAGATGGACACAACCCACCAGTCTATGGATTGATCAGCTTGATGATATGGAAGAGTCGCATTTAACAGAATCAGATGGGTTAGACATTAGCCGCGGCAGAGTACAGTAAAAAAAAAAAAAAAAACCCCACGGCAAAGATAAAGCTAAAAATAGCGCCAAAGAAAAACCGGTCCTCACAGACTTTAAAAAAAAAATACAAAAACAAAACGCCAATTCTTACCTCTGGTGCTTACTTCCCTTTCTTTTTCTTTGACAGGAGAGGTAGACAAAAAGAAAAGGCAAGCACTTCACAGGGAACAGTAGGATCGGTGGGGGGAGGAAAAGGAGGGACCCGGCACCACCGGATGTACCCAATAAACCGTCTCAATCTCAAAACCAGGCTGCTACTACTCCCTGGGGAATGGAAAGGAGCTGGTCAATTCACAGATGCACCGCTGTGACCTTCAACCTGCTAGATAGAGAGAATACTGAGGTTCTGGCAGCTGCATGTGACCATATTCCAAACCTCTGTAGTTCTCTACCTCTACCTGCTGGTAGAAGGGCACAACCTGCAAGTCTCTGGATTGATCTGCAGGACGCTATAGAATTCAATAGAATAAAAATCATAGAGAGCTGTCATATCAATGTACCCTCACCTCTCTATGTCCTATGGGAATAACACTCACCTTCACTACATTATCGCCTGACTGCCCATTATTCCGTAAACAATCAAGGCAGATTGCAATCTGTGGGTCACTTCTATGATAGTCTTTATCGTCCTCATTTTCATAGTCCTCATCTGTTCTGGCCTTTTTAGCTTTAGGGCTTCCATCTACAAAATAACACAATGGGTTAACTTTTAAGTACAATATGATCCCACAGATTGTGAACATATCAGCATACTATGGTACCAAGCTACAGGACACAAAAAGGCATTAAGCACATTACTAAATCACCAACTGAGAACATACATCTCTTAGAACGTGGCAAATCGAAGAAGGCAACTAAGCATTGCTCAATTTTCATGCTGAGAGTCAGAGACTTGAGCCTGGAATGTAGGATGATACCCTGGTTCTGTTTTAAGGAAGGACAAATTCAGAGCCTGAGCAGAGGGAGAACAGTCTTTTGAGATGTGGAAACTAGTTCTTATGAGGCTAACGTGGAACAACAAAATTGTGCTGTTTTTTTTTTTTTGTGCAAAGTATTTCCTATCATTGATACAGGTGGATATACATAAAGGAAGGGACAAGCAAAGTGTGTCTAGTCAAGAGGGAGCCTTATGCATTGAACAATGAAGGTCAGCATTGCATTTTCCATACTGGCAAGCAGGTCTTTGAGGAGCACAAAGGCAAAAAAAAGGGGAACAGTACCCACAGATAGGAAACTAAGGGCCCTGTTTACTAAGCCACGCTAGCATTTTTAGCACGCGCTAATGCTAGAGAAGCCCATAGGATATATGGGTGTCTGTAGTGTTTAGGGGCCCTTAAGGGAAGAAGCAGTGATGACGAAGAGTAGAAACAGGCAGATCAAAAGTTTGTCAAGGTTGAATGATTTTATTGTGGTATCCAAATATATTAGTGATTGGCTCAGCACTCACAATGACCGAACACAGCCGCGTTTCAGCAAAGTCTGTCTGCATCAAGGGGTCCACGACTGTTAACATATACAAATGTAAATTTAAAAAAGGCACATAAAATATATAAATGCCAAAATATACATAAATTTATAAACTATGTATAAAACTGATTAAAACATATTACATAAATATTAATACAATTAATCCAGGGACATAATATATACATAGAAAGAAAGTGTTTTGAATAAAATATGATTAATACAAACTATCACTACGGTCTATAAGTGCACATAAACACAATTCTCGAGTGTTAGAGAATACCTTTTATATCTGAATTATTGAGAAAAGAATATTTTGATGTAGCCTTTATGAGAAAGCATATCATGTACTTCGGTTGGAGTTCAATCTCATGTGTAGCATTCAAAAGTAAAAATCAGAAGACATCATGCATACCTAGTGATTTATATTTGCCAATTTTGGCAGGAAAAGCAAAGATACTTACCTGTAGCAGGTATTCTCAGAGGACAGCAGGCTAGTCTTAAGTTGGAAATGCAGTGCCACACTGGCCGGTCCAGGGCTTATAACAAGAAGCTTAACAGAGCTTTGTGGAGCGTGAGACACGCTCAACTGCGCATGTACGAGTGCCTTCCTGCTCGCCATCAGAATGCGGTTACCGCAGTTAAATACTACAGCATAAACAAGAAAAAATAGGAGACAACTCCTAGGAGAGTTGGGCGGGTCTGTGAGAATATAAAGCCTGCTGTCCTCGGAGAATACCTTCTACAGGCAAGTATCTTTGCTTTCTCCGAGGACAAGCAGGCCATTAATTTTCACAAGTGGGGAATCCCTAGCATCCAGGCACACCGAAAACAACAAACATTGGTCAACTGGGCGTCGCGGTGATGAGAATATAGATCACCATGAAACTATATACAAACTGAGTGCAAGTGAAGCCTGGAACAGAATAAAATGAACCTAGGGAGTGGAGTTGGATTCTAGACCCAAACAGATTCTGCAACACTGTCTGCTCGAACCAACTGTCACATCGGGTATCCTGCTCAAGGGAGTAATGACATGTGAATGTGTGGACTGAAGACATCGAAGCCTTGCAAATTTCTTCAATGGAGGCTGACAGCTGACGCAGCCATGGCTCTGACATTATGAGCCTTGACATGACCCTCCAGTGTCAGTCCAGCCTGGGTCTAAGTGAAGGAAATGCAATCTGCCAGTAATTAGAGATTGAACGTTTCCCCGATGCGACCCCCATCCTGTTGGGATTAGAAACAAAAAGTTGGGCGGACTGTCTGTGGAGCCTTGTCCGCTGCAAATAATAGGCCAATGCTCGCTTGCAGTCCAATGGGTGCAAGATGCTCTTGCCAGGATGGGCATGAGGTCAGGGAAAAAAATGTTGGCAAGACAATTGACTGTTTCAGATAGAACGACAACACAACCTTTGACAGAAACTTAACGTGTATGTGGAGGACTACTCTGTTGTGGTGAAACCTAATATAAGGTGCATCCACTATTAGAGCCTGAAGCTCACTGACCCTACGAGCTGAAGTAACAGCCACCAAGAAAATGACCATCCAGGTCAAGTACTTCAAATGGCAAGAATTCAGTGGCTCGAAAGGAGATTTCATCAGCTGGGTGAGAACAACATTGAGGTCCCATGACACAGGTGGAGGTTTGGCAGGGGGCATTGACAAAAGCAAAACTCTCATTAAGCGAACTAGAGGCTGTCCAGAGATGGGCTTACCTTCTACACGTGATAAGAATAACTGCACAGAGGTGAAACCTTACAGAGCTGATCTTAAGATAAGACTTGGAGAGGTGCAGAAGGTAGTCAAACAGGGTCTGTGTAGGGCAAGAAACAGGATCTAGGGCCTTGCCCTCACACCAGATGGCAAACTTCCTCCATTTGAAAGACTAACACCTCTTAGTGGAATCTTTCCTGGAAGCCAGCAAGACCCAGGAGACACCCTCTTACAGACCCAAAGAAGCAAATTCTAGGCTCTCAACATCCAGGCTGTGAGGGACAGAAACTGAAGGTTGGGATGCAGAAGAGATCTCTTGTTCTGCGTGATGAGGGTCAGAAAACACTCCGATCTCCACAGTTCTTCAGAGGATAACTCCAGAAGAAGAGGTAACCCAGATCTGCTGTGGCCAGTAAGGTGCGATCAAGATCATGGTCCCATGGTCTTGCTTGAGGTTCAGCAAAGTCTTCCCCAAAAGAGGAATAGGAGGATACATATACAGAAGACCTGACCCCCAATGTAGGAGGAAGGCATCCAACGCTAGCCTGTCATGGGCCTGAAGCCTGGAACAGAACTGAGGGATTTTGTGATTCATGTGAGTGGCAAAGAGATCCGCTGAGGGGGTGCCTGGTGCTTGGAAGATCTCGTGGACAACGCCTATACTGACAGACCAGTTGTGCGGTTGCGTTGGCCAGACTGTTTTTGCCTGCCAGATAAGTGGCCCGAAAGAACATGCCATGTTAGCGAGCCTAGCACCACATCCAGACGGTCTCCTGAAACAGAGGGCATGATCCGGTACAATTGTATATGGGGTAACAAAAGAGAGGGTAAAACAGCATACTAGCATAAACAGAAACAAGCAACACTGGGCCTTCAGGATGGAGATAAATGCAGCTTTTATTTGGAAAAAGACCCGAATAAAAAGAACTGCATTTATCTCAATCTTGAAGGCCCAGTGTTGCTTTTTTCTGTTTCTGGTTACGATTGTATATGGGACATGAGCATTAAGGCCTGGAACTTCTTCCTCCCAAAAGAGTCCAAGGTCCTAACTTCCTTACCTGAGGGCACTGAGGCACACAGTTTCTAGAACTCCTGGCTCCTGAAATTGAGGCCGATCAAAATCAGGTATGCTTTGGATCCGATACATCCTGTCTATCTTCTTGGGCAAGACAGGGACTGACAGAGGGGACTCCTTGAGTACCTCATGGAGGGGGACAGTCACGGCCTCCCCTAGGAGGGGATTTGTAGTCCAGGACCTTAAGTATCTTAGCCCTGGGCTCGTCCTCCCCTTACAAATGAAATGGAATAGCCTCAGCCATTTCCTTCACAAAAATGGGAATGAAAGGCTCTCCTGTGGAGATTTTCTCCATTCCAATGGAGGGGAGGGTTTTGAGGGTATGCCATAGAGACTCATCCTCCGATTCCCATGAACGATCCCTCATTGGTGTCAGTCAGCAACTCCTCATGAGTAGGCTAAGACCGAGCTACCTCGACCTTGAGGAGCCATGTCCTCAAGAGGGGTGTCGAGTCGGCTCCTGCCTTGACTCCAGTGAAGCTTCCTCCACCGACGTCAAGTGGGTACCAGTTTGGGTGGCTGTCAACACCAGTGCCGCAAACGACACCAACATCGGAGGCCTCACAGCAGGCTGAGGGCCAAGTGGTGTCGCAACGGGTAGCAGAGTAGGCACAAGCACCCCTGATGCCGATGCACAACATTGCAAAAGGCTATCCAGCAGCTCAGGAAGCAAGGCCCAACACCAGGAAAGACTGGGGTGCCAGCTTCAAGGCAGGCTGCAGAACTGCCTGGGTCGAGACAGGAGTCGGGTCCTGGCTGCTAGGGGACTGATGCATTGGCACCTCCTGGATACAGGGGGAATGATATTCCTGGCACAGACGCTTCTCGGGTGTTGAATCCCTCGACGTCTCTCAGCTTTCGGCACCGTGCGTTGAGGAAGACAGATGCTTCCTGACCTTTGCCCAAAGTTGTTGAATGGTCCTGTACAGCAGTCAGTATCGAGACAGGTGGCGACCCACTTGATGCACTACTGCTCCCAATGTCACAAGATCTAGTAGCAGCCATGTGGACCGATGCTCCTGATGCCAATGTTGAGGAATCGGACTTGGCTCCAAAAAGCTTTGAGTGTTGAGCCTCTCCGTCAACCTGAGTCCGCTTCTTCATCCGAAGACAAAGGACATGATTAGCAGGGCTATAGTCGGGCTCTAAAAACTGGAGACACCAAGAATGGGCATCCTCACTAGAGATTGTCCGACTGCACTGGGTACAGCGGTTGAAGCCACTGGGAACTGGACATGGACAGAAAAATTTCCGCAGCCAAATTAAACGAAGCGATGCTGCCAAAAAAGGGGCAAGGCACCAGAAAAGATGCCTAGTGACATGGAAAACAAAGCCAACTTAAAAATTGGACAAAATGGGAGTCACGTGATGTGCTAGAGAGAGCAGGACGCGTGCTTTGCTCTCTCTGAGGGAACTGGGCCCATAACTGGAAATTGACCCATAAATCTACGCCGGAGCAACATCACTATTTACCGGGGCAAGAGGAGACCATATGGACAAATTTGTTGAATCCTCCCCGAGACCCATGGCGTGCAGAAGCACTAAGCGGGAGAAAAAAACCGCGTTCGGGTGATGAACCACCAGAGTGCAAAGGGCCGTTAAGCGGGAAAGGTTCACGAAGGAACAGCTTGACCAAATCACCGCTGCAGTGGAAGCAGCCCTGGAACCGCGTCTCGCCAAGCTATCCAACCAGTTTGCTAACTTTGAGGCAGCGCAGCAAGATCTTGAACGCTGGGCCGGGGAGCTGGAGCAACGGGTCTCTGACCTACAGGATGCAACGGCAACGACCCCTCAAGGGATTGAACAGCTTCAGCAAACTTGCTTCCTTATCGGCAAAACTTGATGACCTGGAAAATAGGTCACGGCGATCTAATTTACGCTTGGTTGGAATCCCGGAGACGGTAGGGGACAGAGTTCTCTCAACAGAATTGGAAACTTGGCTGAAAAGTGAATTTGCACTCTCGGACCACGCGGGGCCATTAAGCCTGGAGCGAGCTCACAGAATCGGGAGGCCTCAAGTTAGCCGTGCGGGGTCGCGCATGGTGATCATCAAACTCCACAACCACCTACATAAGCTGGAAATCCTAAACAGCTACCGGATGAAACGCGAAGCTACGAAATTTAAGGGCAGCGCAATCCGTATTTACCAGGATTACTCCGCAGCATTGCAAGAAAAATGGAAGGCATTCTCAGCCACGTGTAGCCGTCTCCATGCTCTAAACATACAATTCATGCTGATCTACCCTGCTGTCAAAGATAAAAAGGAATGGTAGCTGGCATTCTTTCACCTCAGCCCCAGCTGCAAGGGAGTTTTGTGGCGGGCCTCGAGCATCAGGGGCCCAATAATCAAGAGGAGCCTCCCGCGTGATGAACTGCTTGGACTTTGTCTACAAGCGTTATAAACCTGGTATCTATGAAGGGTATGATGTATGAGCAATAAGTGTTTGTTTCATTAAAGGGTCTAATGTTATTGCTTACTGGGGCACAGTTTTCCCCTTAACATCTAAGTGATTCCACAGTTGTGTGTTATTTGGGTTTTGGGGGAGGGTGGGCAGGGAGAGGTTTAGGAGAGGGGAGGATTGGGGCGGGGGGGGGGGAGAGGAGTGCAGGGGGTCTAGGGTAAGAGGGCTAAAAGAGGGGAGGGAAGAGGGGAGGGTCATTAATAATTGTGATTTTGCAGTGCGAGGGTGTGAGTGTTTGGGTGTGAATTGGGCACTACCATTTGAAAACTCTAGAGTTCTGGGGAGAATCCCTGCTCTGTATGGAGGCTGGATCCCCCGGGGGAGATCGAGGTGGCAATCTCTTTACCTTGACCAATGATTCCCCAGTAGCTGGCTGATCTCTCACAGATAAAGATTGCATCCTGGAACGTTTCTGGGATTACATCCCCGGTGAAACGCTAGAAAATCTTGGCCCAACTGAGGCGTAAGGGCGCCACTATAGCGTGTCTCCAGGAGACTAAGCTCACGGATTCAGAACACCAAAAGCTGAAGCAGCAGTGGGTGGGCGAGTGTTTCTTTTCCTCCTCCGGGGGCAAGAAAAGTGTGGTGGCTATCCTAATTAAAAAAAAGGACTCCCCTGTCAGTCCAAGTTGGTTTACAAAGACTCTGAGGGTCGTATAGTCTTATTGCAGTTGAATTACCAGGGTCTGAAATTCTGTGTGCGGTGTATGGCCTCAATGACTACAACCCAGGTTTCTTTCAAACACTCACCACACTGGGGCTTCAACATGCAGACGCTCCCTGGATATGGGCAGGGGATTTCAACCAAGTCCTAAACCCGGCCTTAGACAGATCTTCCTCTAGGGCAATCCCAGGGCTGGGGAGTGGGAAGGGCATTTTGGCGCTTTGCCACCAACTTCACTTAGTAGACCCTTGGCGGGTGCATAATCCCACCACTAGAGACTATACCCACCAGTCCAAAGTCCACCAAACCTGGTCAAGAATTGATTATATCTTGGTCTCTCAGGCATGGTTCTTTAGGGTTAGAAAAGCCGAGTTGGGCCTGATGGTAGTTTCAGACCATGCAATGATCTGGCTGGTCCTGGATATGGCTGTGGGTACACCTGGGGCAAGATCATGGAGGTTTCCCTCATATTTATACCAAGACAAACAATTTATTGAACATCTGCAGGCAAAATGGCAATTCTATGTTGATACCAACACTGAATCGTGCGAATCGTCAATCACATTTTGGGAGGCCTCTAAGGCCGTTATGCGAGGGGAGGTGATCGCGTATCTAAGTGCAAGAGCTAAGAGACTAGGTTCTGGGGTACTCCGCTTAGAAGGGGAGTATAAACTAGCAAGTACATTGCACACCCTTCCCGTGTAAACAAAGATAAGATGGACGCTTCCCTGGTGGCACTTAACTCTCTCCTCCACGAACAAGCCAAGAAACATCTATTAGCAGGCTGGTTAAAATTTCAGTGCTTTGGCAACAAGTCAGGTAGACTACTGGCAAGGGTGGCACGATCGAACGTCCCGCGTCAGTTTATCCCCACGATTCTTAATCAGAGGGGGGCACGGGTCTCTACCCCACAAGCTATTTTAGATGGGTTTCGAGCCTTTTTTGAGGACATGTATGCCACGAGTAATCGTGAGCGGGGGCCCTCGCCGTGGGACTACCTCGAGGACGCAGGGACGCCCAAACTGAGGGCAGAAGCACAACATATGCTATCTGCCCCAATTCAAGGGATAAAGGTACAAAAAGTTATTAAGGCATTGAAGCTGGGCTCTGCCCCTGGGGTAGATGGATTCTCCAATGAATACTTTAAAATTCTGACATCCCAGCTTTGTGGCCCTTTGGTGGCTTACTATGATGAGGTGATAGATCGGGGTTTCTTCTCTAGGGGAGAAAATGAAGCTCTCATCACACTGATCCCCAAACCTGGCAAATCACCAGACCAGATGGAATCTTATCGACCCATATCCCTACTCAATGTGGATCTAAAAATCTTGGCCAGAGTCTTGGCGGACCGGCTAGCAATCCACATCCCATCTTTAGTGGGGGAACACCAGGTGGGATTTGTACGGGGCCGACACGCAGTCACCCATGTGCGGAAGGTACTGTTAGCTACGGCTTATGGCCAGGTTACTGGAGACCCGCTGCTATTAGTGAGTCTAGACGCAGCCAAGGCCTTCGATAAAGTTAACTGGGATTACTTATTCCAAGTCTTGGAATATATCGGGGTGGGAGGAAGGTTCTTGGCTGCCATAGAGACCCTTTACCGAGGTCCCACGGTACGGGTGCTGTTAACGGGCTCCGCTCGGCCCCCTTCGCAGTGGAGAGGGGCACCAGACAGGGGTGTCTCCTTTCCCCTCTGCTGTTTTTGTTGTATTTGGAACCCCTCCTGCGAACTATACTAAAAGATTCAGACATAAAAGGAGTGATGTGGCGTGGGAAAGAGACACGGGTTCTTGCCTTTGCGGACGACCTTTTTTTAACCCTCACACAGCCTACTACCTCAGTCTCCCACCTACTGGAGGTCATAGAGGAGTTCGGTTTTTTTTCTGGACTTACCCTTAATTTACAAAACTCGGTGGCACTTCCAGTCCAATCCGTGGTAAAGGAAGAGTGGGTGGGAGATTTCCCATTCTAATGGGCTGAAGGGATGGTCCGCTACCTGGGTGTGTTGATTCCATCCAACCTCACCCGGTTGTCTGCAATAAATCTAGAACTGTTGAGGGAGAATCTATCAGCCACGTTGCGGGGGAGGAGGGGGCTACCACTCTCGCTTCAGGGTCGCATCGCTTTATACAACATGGTCCTATTCCCTAAATGGACGTATGTCCTACAGATGCTCCCGCTTACTTTAGGCCACAGGGAAGTCTCATGGCTACAGAGGCAGCTTAATGGGTTTCTGTGGCAAGGGAAAAGAGCACGAATTGGGCTTAACACATTAATGCGGCCCCAGGGGAAAGGGGGACTGGGGCTTTTAGATCTGAGACTTTTTTCTATAGCTAGCTGTTTACGTCACCTATCAGATTGGTTCCGATCCACTGAATTTTTCTCATGTACGGAAATCGAGACTGCTCTGATGGAACCTCTTCATTTTGCGTACTGGCTACAGGCCCCCGCAGATCAATTGCCCCCCCCCCCCCCCCCGGGTCCCTACAAAGTCATCTTGAATCCTTTACGTAAAACGTGGCAATGGCTAAGCAAAACTTTCAAGTGGGACAAATCAGTGTCGCCCTTACTGCCAATCTGGGGTAATCTGGCATTTCCAGAAGGAGGGTCCTCAGTTCTATGGAGGAGGTGGTCAACTCGGGGGATCCACTTCCTATTCCAGGTGGTCACAGAGCAGGGATACTTGAAATCGTTTCAGTCTCTGTGTGAGGAATTTGGTCTGGATAGGGGTGATGCATTTGCTTATTTACAGCTGAAACATTATGTTCGGTCACTGCAGGCTACCTCCCTGACCAGAGGGGTGTGGGAGCTCCAGGATGAACTACTAGGACTAGAGGCGCAACTGAGAACTCCTTTGAAATACTTTCATGGTTGCCTACGAGACTCTTAAACATTATTTACAAAAAAAAAAAAAAAAATTGGACAAAAAAAAAATCTCAAAATACAAGGGAAGATGAAAAAAAAGGAAACTGAACATGGGCACACGAAAAAAGTTCTTAAAAAAAAAAAAACGCCGAAAGGCACAAAAAAGCTTTCCAGACCTGTGAAGAAACAATGAAAAAAGCAGTAGAAAAAGAACCTGTGGTAACCGTGCTCTTGTGGCAGGTGGGAAGGCTCTCACGCTCCACAAAGCTCTGTTAAACTTGTTATAAGCTCCGGACAGGGCAAAGTGGCACTGCGTTACTCACTTGTAGAACTAATGCCCTGCTTGTCCTCGGAGAATAAAATAAAAAAAAAAAAAAAAAAAAAAAAGGGGTGAACCAGCTGACCCCACAAAAAATGAATAATTAGAATATTACTAATTGTGATGTTCATAAACTGTCATAATTATAATATAAACATTAAAAATAATCCTAAAATGTATGTTTGTGCCAGTTCGCACTTCAATGGGGAGCTGATACCAAAAGAAAGCACTGCACATGTGCTGGTAGTGAATTACTCTGCTTTCAAATTGTAAATGTGACTTTCAATAAAACAAATGTATGCACCAGAGAATGACACGGGGACAAAGTCTGTCCCACTCCCCACCCCATCCCCATGGTTTCTGTCTCTGGCACTGTCTCTGGCACTGCATGTACCGTGGTGCTCATGCTGCTTTAAAATTGACTTGTGGAGTAAATGCAGAGCAGATTCAGGGTTCACCCCCTGCGCACACTTTTCATTTACTGCACATTTAACGCAAATATTAAAATATAGTTAAGTGCAAAACTTACCACAACTTAGTAAAAGGCACCATTAATATTAACTGATCTAAATAGTGTGCATTAAGCACATGAAGATCTAAAAAATACACAAACATGGGGGCGTGGCAAGATGGCGTCCTAGCTGGTCTCTCAGCATTCTCTGTGTTAGCAGGTGATTCCTCGGGTCTGTTTCCTTTTTGAAAATTAATATGCCACACACTAAAAGAAAAGGGACGACAAGGAGATTGCCGCCGATACCCCTAACATCGTCCCCCGCCCAGCAAACAATTGACCGCTATGTGAGAAGCTTACCTCCTGGACAAGGATCGGCGAGCTCTGCTGTAAGCGATGTCGACTTTGGGGCCGGAAACTTCTTTATCGCCGCCTAAGCTGAATCCACCACCTTGCCCTGCTGCCTCCAGGTTGGAAGTTGCGGACCAGACTGATTCCGAAGTGCTGAGTCTGAGCTCGCACGGCGGTGCTTCCCCTGGAGGAGCAGAGGGAGACATCGAGGAGCAGGAAGTGCTCAAGGACGTGACAATGGAAGTCATTTGGCAAGCGGTCCAGAAACTGACGGAAGACATGGCAAATTCCACTAAACAAATGTTTATGATAGTGAGTAAATTGACGACTATGTCTGACTCTCTAGATAATATAAAACAAGATCACGCTAATCAAATAGGTCAACTAAAAGAAGAGGTTAACTCTGTGAAAATGGTAGTGGATACTTTGGTTAAAGATAAAGTTTCTTCGGCACGGAAATTAGAACAATTAGAAAATCACAATCGACGACTGACTTTGAGATTACTTAATTTTCCTATGTCGTCAATAATGACACCCCATGATTTTCTTAAGAAGTATTTTCAAGAAAAACTGAATTTATCTTCAACAGATATTCCTCCTTGCAGTAAAGTTTATTATTTGCCAAATGTTCAAAAAAATAGAGAAGTTTCAGAACCAGTGAAAACTATGCCCGCTATTGATACTCAAAATTTAACAGCTATTCTGGAAGAATCTATGGATGAGATCACATCCAGAGGAACTTTGATTATAACTTTAGTTTTCGAACAAGATATAAATATGTTGATGAAACTGTATTTTAAATATTCTTCTAAAACATTTTGTGGTCAGAAAGTGTGGATGTTCCCGGATGTGGCAAAGATTACACAACAAAGGAGAAAACACTTTTTACTTATGAGAGACGAAGTCAAGGGATTAGGTGCAACATTTATGTTGGCCTACCCTTGTAAATGTTTGATTCGCCTGTCTGGGACAAAATATGTTTTTTTTGAACCATCTCAACTAAAGACGTTTCTGGACTCTAAAAGATCTTCTAGTTGAATGACATTAAGAACTATCAGCAATAATAACTCGGGATAAAGATCAGGACTTACCTATACGTATTAAAATAGTTTCTTCTTAAGTTACATTCTCCTTGAAATTGTACTTACAACCCACTACCCCCCCTTCCTAGATTGTGGTCTGAGGCAGAGTATAAATAATTGTTTTCTGGAAATCTCTGTTAGATTTTCTATGTCTTCTTTTCATTTTTTTGTAAATAATTTCTCTGTATTGCCTTACAAATGATTGTTTGTATTATTGAAACTAATAAATAATAAATAAAAAAAATAAAAAATACACAAACATATTTATGAGTATGAACATATCAAAAAACAAACATGAATGTGATGGGTAATAATAATTAAAGTATGCACAACCTATTATGACATTTATATCCCACATTAGCCAAAGGAATTTTAAGTTCAATGTGGCTTACATTAGATAATCAAAATAACTACAGAAGGAGTGTAACAGTATTGGTGTAAATGAATAACTGTGGGTTGAAAAAAGTACAATACCATGAAAGTAATCAAAAAGTTGGTTGAGTTGGATATATTAGTTATAAATCAGCCATAGTAGGAATTAAACATAGGATTGTTAATCTGTTGTAAAGAATGTATTAAATAGATAGGATTTCAAAGGTTTGCAGATTATTATATAATTATGTTGGTGTTTTGTAGGTATAGGTAGTAAGTTCCACCATTTCGTGCCCAGATGAGTTCAGCTGATAGAACAGATTTATACACAATTTTTCTGCAGTTTGTGAAACACAGTATAAATTAATTTCTTGCTCCTTGGACTACATTGCGCAGGGGAAGTTCTATGAGTGGTTGCATGTAATCTGGGGCTTTTCCATAAATTATAAAATGAATAAAAGAACATATCTTGAAGTAGGGTCTAGCTTTTATAGGTAACCAATGAAGCTTAATTAACAGAGAGGTTGCACTGTCAAAAGGTATCATATTATAAATAAGGCGAGCTGCTGTGTTTTGAACCATTTTAAGTTGCATTGCAGTAATTCAGTTGTTTTAGTATAAGGGATTGTACCAGGAGTCCACATTAAACCTTTAATGTAAAAAAGTGTATAAATCAGAAGGAAGGGAGAGAAGAGGAATAGGGGAGTAGGAAGTTGGTAAATGGAGAGAAAGGAGAAAAGGGGAAGGGAGAAACAAAAGGACATATGGCAATGTGGGAGGAGAGCATTAAAAATGGGGAGAGGAAAATAAGGTAAATTATGGGGAGGGAAACAAAGAGAAGGGGAGAGGGTGAGAAATAAGGGGGGCAGTGGAAGGAGAGAGGGGAGGGAAGGGAAGAGAAAAAGGGTCGGAAAGGAAACAAATAGATGGTGATGAGACAGAAACAAGGATCATTTTACATTTACCCCCCCCCCCCCCCCCCTCAAATCCTATATCTTGATTTAGACCTTTAGAATGTACAGCATCAAGGGTGTAATTGAACTTCTCTTCCTGAAGTAGAATCTGCTCAATATTTGGCTGTGTGAGTACTGACAGATTATGAGCATGTACAAACAGTACAATTGCCATAATGGAAAAAAAGTCCCACTCGATAATTTGCTAAATTATTATAAATTTATAATTTATGAATAAATTATAATTTATGAAGAGAATTCCAAATTTTGGTGCCTTCATAGGAGAAATTAGCAGAGTAAATTGTTTTATATATCACATTCTTACAGATAGGGAAATGTAAGACCAGATATTCTCTAGATGATGAAACAGCATTACAAGGGGGTAGTTCAATAAGATTATTGATATATGATGGGGGCTTGACCAAACAGAATTTGGTGAATGAAAATTCATAATTTGAAAGATATTCTCTCTCTTATTGGTAACGGAATGTAGCTCATACAAAAAAGGAGTGACTTTGGCGAAATGAGATCTAAACATAAGACGAGCAGCAGTATTTTGAGCTGTATGTAATTTTTTGAGAAGACCACCTTTAAGTCCAGCATAAATGGAATTGCAATAGTCGAATTTGGTGAGGACAAGGGATTGAACCAAGAACGAAAGACAGATTTAAAGAAAAATGGCCTCAATCTCTTTAGCTTCCAAAGTGAGTGAAAGACACTTGAGGTCAACTTAGACGCTTGGTTTTCAAGGGTGAGGAAACAATCTATTGTGACTCCCAAGATTTTCGTTGATGAATCAAGGGAATAAGTTTTGTTCTTAATAGTAAAGTTACTAAGACTCATAAGATGGTGAGGGTTAGTTATAATTAGAAACTTAGTTTTATCCGTATTACATTTTAGTTTGAAATTGAAAGCCCATGATTCCATAAGTTTTATCCCTAGACTAATCATGTGAGTTACGTCAAGTAATTCCTTAGAGAATGGGATATAAATGGTGACATCATCAGCATATATGTATGTCAAAAGACCATGTTTTTCTAAAAGATGACCAAGAGGAATTATCAATGTTGAACAAGATGGGGGAGGAAAGAGGGGAACCCTGAGGGAACCCACAGTCAGCAGACCAAGTGGAAGAAAGTACACCTGATTGTTTGACTTGATACAACCTAGATCTTAAGAAGCCAGAAACCATTTCAGGATAACTCCACAGATTCCATAATAGTCAAGAATATTTAAAATAATATTATGATCAACAGTATCAAAGGCACTGGATAGATCAAATTGAAGTTATCAATATTTTGTTGCCAAAACTTAATTCTCTCCTCAGCTAGCTAAGAGGGTGGTAAGCACAGTTTCTGTACTGTAAGAGGGCCTAAAACCAGATTGTGAACTATGCAAAATGGCATGAAGCTGGAGATAGTCCATAAGTTGGCGCATAAGTCCTTCCATTACTTTAACAAGAGGAGGAAATGAGGCTACTGGTCTATAGTTGGACACTAAACTTAGGCTACTTTGGGTATTTTTAGGTATAGGAGTCAAAATAATATTGCTACAGTCAGAGGGAAAAATGCCTTTGTTATTACTACTTTTTCACAGAAAGGTATTGAATAATTAGGGAAGGGCTTCCTTCATGCAGAAGATTTGTCCAGCATCAGTCTAAATGTGCCAGCATTGTCCAGTTCAGCATACTATTAGTCAGGTTCATACAAAGTTAATTATGTTCAGCAGAAAATAAATCTGTTGCCTCTGCCTGCTTGCTATGTGAATATTTCATCACTGTTTCATTATTGCTACCAAGTATTACATATTACATTTGCTTTAAACTTTGTTTTAATTCATTTATCCAGTCCTTACATGCATATGGTTTTGCTTTTTAATCCTAAGGTGCTTGAACAATTTGGACTGCTATGTGTCCTGTACATCTACTGTCTTAATAGAGTAAGGAAGAAAATGATTTATGTTACCTTTACTAGTATTTTTACTGCTTATAGAATCTGGCGTTCTTGGGGGGGGGGGGGGGGAGTTCAAGGTGACTGCGGCACAGCAAGGGCTTGGCGGGCTGGGAGGGAGGAGATTATTTGCGGCGGGGACGGGCTAGTCAGATTTCTGATCCCATGCAACTCTCTATTGAGAACCCCTGCTCTAGAGTATTCAGCAGTTTGTTTTTTAAGGCAAAAAGTTTCATATGCCCCCAAAATATATCAATTCTTCCTAATATTCTTTTTGGATATCTCAAATCAAATGTGGAAATTTTAAGATGCAAACAATACCCTTTTCTTTTCCTTTCTCTGGGCTTCCAATAATGCCTCTCGCAGATGGCTTTGCTTTTACATATACGCCGTGTACACATCTACTGGGGTACTCTTTGCTAATGAACATATCATATCCTTGGATTGTTTCTCAAATTCAACAAAATTAGAACAGACTCTATAACCTCAGGAATTAGCATTTAATATTAAGTCTAAAATTTATTTTTAATTATATCAGGAAGACATTAAGAATAGCTTGTGTGTAACGCCCTTTCTTTTTTGTGTCTATAAAAGATAAATTGTATATGACAAAACATGAGAGAAGTGTTAAAGCAGTTTTGATAAAATCATGGGAATATATACTATTTGATGTCATTACAGTGGGGCTTTCCACATAACGGCACAATGAATTACAGTGAGTTAAAGCGCGGTTTCTTTTGAAGCAGTTGATACTTTTTTTTTAAAAATAATTCATCAGATTTTTGTACATACTTGTTTTATTGAAATTCACATTCAGTTTGATAGGAGGACATTCACTAGCAGTGCATGAGTATTGCTTTCTTGCAGTATCAACTTGTCATTCAAATGTGAATTGGTACAGCATTTTAGGGTTATTTTCAACATTTATTTTATGATTGTGGAAGCTTATGTACATCTCCATTACTCATTTTCTTTCACAGTACTTCTTTTTTCCAGTCAGTATCTGGTCCTCACCCCACCCTTTTTAAAAGATTTTATTTCCTACCAGAATTGGTAAATATGTCTAAATCACCGAAGGGTCCTTCTACCAAGCTGTGGTAGGTGAGCACTAGTGCATGCTTACTTCAGCTTAAAAGGGTTTACCGCAGGATGCGCTCAGGTGTCCTGTGTTAAGTTCAGGGTTAGTGAACACACCACGCCCTAAAAATTTTATTTTTTTTTACTGTGGAGGGGTCATGTCTGGGGCAGAGTTGGTGTGTCTGTGGTAATTGGTTAGCGCAGCTACATTACCACATGCTGATTAACACATGAGCCCTTGGCATTAGTAACGGCACATGTGCTAATATTTTTAATGGCTACGCACTAATAGCAACATTAGTGCATGATCATTAATACAAAAATTGGCCATTTTACTGTTGCACTAAAAATGGCCTTAGCACATGGGAAAGACCCGCATAAGGGCGCACTAAGGCCACTTTTAACACTGCTTTGTAAAAGAGCTCCTGAGAATGTGAGGCATCTTTTGGTTTTTACTATTGAATGCTACATATGAGACTGAACTCCAACTGAGGATATGATATGCTTTCTCATGAAGACTCCATCAGAATATTTTTTTCTTCGATATAAAAGGTAGTGTCTAACACTTGAGAGAAAAATATGTGCCCATGTGCACTTCTAGAAAACCACAGTGAGTGATACAGTGTGTATTTAATCATATGGTATTCCAAATACATTTCTTTGTAATTAAGAGACATGACAGCACTTCATGTTCCAGGTTATCTTATAGGCATCTCTTTTTGAAATGTGGAAGGAAAAGAGCGTATCATCCTTTTTCAATTGCAATACAGATTTTCAATGAAATACATGTGTGGTCATGCTAGACTACACATAACTAAATGTACTTATAGAAGATCATAGCAACAGTGTGTTTTAATAATGAATAGGAAATACCGTATCGCCTTTTTTAAAATTGCAAAAGGTTTTTTTTTTTTTAAACTGGAATACAGGGGTGGTAAGAACAGACAATATATTATAAAGAAGAGTACAATAAGTTGTTACATAATATTTCTCTGTTCAGAGCGGTACTTCTTGATATGATGCCCAGATGAGGTTTTACAGAGATGAAACCACCTTTTATAAGCAGTAAGTACAGCTGAGCATTAATTTACCAATTCCTTGCAAAATCACCATTTAGAGGCTTTTTTACAAAAACTGCCAAGAAGCCCGCAGGTATAAAATGGGCTTCTTTGCATTTATAGCGCATACTAATTCTGTTAGCACAAGCTAAGCTTTAGTAAAATGACCCCTTAGTGAGATGTAAAATAGTTTATTTTTTATTTAAGAATGGTCATTTTTAGACACATCTACTAACTAAAGCACCGCTTTCCATACGTTCTTCATGATTATATTTTCTTTAAACTATTTTAGTTTACTTATAGCTGTGTTTAAATGCGATATAAGTGTGTTGCATATCTTGTTGATTACAAGACACAGAATATTTTAATTTTTGATTTTTATTAAGTTCCAAAAACTTATTGAAGAAAAAGAAAAAAAAATAATAAATGAAAATAGAACATAGTACTACATGGCACATAAAAGACATTACAGAATCACTAATAGAAACAAGCTAAGTGCAACAGTTTAGGAATACCAGTCTCACATAGTATAACAGCAGAAAAGCCATTGCCCACAAAAGCAACAATAAGCAGATCAAGAACCATAATTCACAGGGTGCAGATCTCTGGGGGGGTATCTACAATTTGGTAATTCAAAGTGTGGCCGGAGTGTTACAGACAACATAATCAGTAACAGGAGACCACATTCTTTTATGCCTGTCCATCCTCCCTTTCCTCTCTGCCATATGGGTCTCATACTTAAGATATCTGACAGACTGTTCTGCCAAAATTGAAAATTCAGTAAAAAAAAGAATTATTCCTGTTACACAATATAAACTGTAGTTCCGCAGCAGTTAGTATAGATATTAATCAAATCTGATCATCAGTAAGTTTCCAGCTGAAACTTACTGAACAACAGCCTACCATAGGACGTTGGAAGGTTCAGTTGTAGTAGTTGCTGTATAAAGGACCAGACCAGCTGCCAGAAGGATCGAACATTAGGGCAATAATATAGCATGTGGTCTACATATGTTGCTTACAAGACCAGCAGGTTGCCACATAAGCTGAAGATATTCTGTGAAGCTTTACCGGTGTCCAGACCACCTGTCTTGCAATCCAAAATAGATTGACGTAGGGATGCTGAAACACTACATCTTACATGTTTGGACCAGAAGTGGGACCACTGAACGTCCGTGATGTGAAATCCCGTCTCTTTAGCCCAAAGAGTTTTAAGAGTGCCCACACGCCCTTGAGAAACTTTCAATTTCACCAGCACCTTATACCAACATAAGGTTTCATTCCAAGGTCTCTGATCTGTCTGCAAGTCGTAGTAATGCTGGCTGCTGTTTCCATTTGTACCAAGGAGGAGAAAAGCATTGGCTTAGTTGCATCCACTTAAAGTGTGAAAAGGGGATAGGTATGTTTCCTTTGAGTGTCCAAAAAAGAGAGGAGCATTCCCTCTAAAAGAACGTCCTCCAAGGTATATATATGCCCTGCTATAGCCATTCCAACCAGAATTACATGTTGCCATTGAGCTGTAGTTTAGGGTTTCTCCATAATGGTATGCTGACTGAGCACAGGGACGGAATAGACATCCTCGCATCTATGGAAGCCAGCGCTAAGCATGTAGAAGTCAGCAATGGATTCTCCTGAAACACAGGTGTCATGCTCATACCCAGTACATCACAAGTATGAAAAGGGGCCATCGGCTTAGTTTCCAACCTAACCCATCCAGGAACTTCCTGAGTCTGGTCCATCAGCAACCACTGCAGGCCCTGTCTCAAATATATATGCTCAATGATAGTCATAAAAATTGGGTAAGTTCACACCTCCACAGTCTTTAGGCAACTGCAGTTTTGCCATGGCTATCCTTGGTTGTTTACCATGCCACAAGAAGCGAGTAATAATTCTTGTAATGTCCTTATATACTGTAGGGGTAAAAAGATTGGAATCATATTCATGAAATACATCACCACAGGTGCAATGGACATCTTCAAGGTTTCTGCTCTTCCCCACCAAGAAAGTCACATAGGGGCCCACTTTTCACAGAGATCTCGTACAGTAGAAACAAGTTTACATTCATTTGCCTTTAAAGATTTCTGCACAGTCTGCCGTATTTGGATTTCCAGATATTTGAATCCCCCTATTTGCCATCTGAATGGAAATTGTTCAACGAAAGCTTTTGTACAATAGGCATTCAATGGCATCAGTTCAGATTTTGTCGAGCTAATCTTATAACCAGCAAAGAGTCAAAGTGATTGATCTCTGAAGATTGAACAGCCAACAATAGGGGCTCCAGTGCTAAATCACATAGTAATGAAGACAAGGGACACTCTTGGATCGTCCCTCTGTGTAATCTAAATTGAGAGGACAAACAACTGTTAATGTACAACTGTGCAACAGGGGCAGTATATAGAGCCTTGACCATCCACAGTACTCCTCACCCAGTCCAAACCATTTCAGCATTTCCAACATATTAGGCCATTCAACCCTATCAAATGCTTTCGCAGCGTCCAAAGACACCGAGAAGGAAGAAATATACATACATTTAGTCAGTTGTAAAAGCTGAAAGTAAAGCCTCGTATTTGCAAAATGTCACTGTGCAACAAATTCAGTTTGGTCTGGATTGATAATTTTATGGCGACACCTTGTCAGGGGTGTCATTTTATCTGTTTTATAGCCCCTGAAGCAGCCCTGCTGGGCGAAACTCGGGCTGTACTGTATATAATTTTTAATGTATCTATTAATAAATTACATTTTTTCCATCACAATCTGCTTTGTTGATTTTCCATCTTGGAGTTTGCAGACCGTCTGCCCCTTGGCTTTCTTGGACCCTTGTTATTTACTCCTGCCAGATACGTGGCTTGGAGAAACATGCCGTGGGCACGAGCCCATAGCCACATCTGAGCAGCTTCCTGACACAGGGGGGGCGAGATCTGGTGCCCCCCTGCTTGTTGACGTAGTACATGGCAACCTGATTGTTTGTCTGAATTTGAATAATTTGATTGGACAGCTGATCTCTGAAAGCCTTTAGAGCGTTCCAGATCGTTCGCAACTCCAGGAAATTGATCTGAAGACCTGATTCCTGGGAGGACCAAGCTCCTTGAGTGTGAAGCCTGTCTACATGGGCTCCCCACCCCAGGAGAGATGCATCCGTTGTCAGCACTTTTTGTGGCTGAGGAATTTGGAAGGGACGCCCCAAAGTCAAATTGGATTGAATTGCCCACTACTGAAGGGAATGGCGAAAGTTGGTGGGTAGCTGGATTGCATCCTCTAGATCCCCTGCAGCCTGAAACCACTGGGAAGCTAAGGTCCATTGAGCTGATCGCATGTGAAGACGGGCCATGGGAGTCACATGGACTGTGGAGGCCATATGGCCTAGCAATCTCAACATCTGCCGAGCTGTGATCTGCTGAGACACTATGGCCAAGGAAACAAGAGCCAGAAGGTTGTCCGCCCTCGCCTCTGGAAGATAGGCATGAGCCGTCTGTGAATCCAGCAGAGCTCCTATGAATTCTAGTTTCTGAACTGGAAGAAGATGGGACTTTGGGTAATTTATGACAAACCCCAGTAGCTCCAGGAGATGAATAGTCATCTGCATGGACTGTAAAGCTCCTGCCTCTGAAGTGTTCTTCACCAGCCAATTGTCGAGATAAGGGAACACATGCACTCCCAAGTCTGCGTAGCGACGTGGCAACTACTGCCAGGCATTTCGTAAACACCCTGGGCGTAGACGCGAGACCAAAGGGCAGCACACAATACTGAAAGTGCTGTGTTCCCAGATGGAATCGAAGATACTGCCTGTGAGCTGGCAGTATCGGGATGTGTGTATAAGCATCCTTTATGTCCAGAGAGCATAGCCAGTCGTTTTTCTGAATCATGGGAAGAAGGGTGCCCAGGGAAAGCATCCTGAACTTCTCTCAGACCAGGTATTTGTTCAGGCCCCTTAGGTCTAGGATGGGACGCATCCCCCCTGCTTTCATTTGCACAAATACCTGGAATAGAATCCCAGCCCTTCTTGCCCTGGTGGAACGGGCTCAACCGCACTGGCGCTCAGAAGGGCAGAGAGTTCCTCTTCAAGTACCTGCCTGTGCTGGAAGCTGAAGGACTGAACTCCCGGTGGGCAATTTAGAGGTATAGAAATCAAATTGAGGGAGTATCCTAGCCGGACTATTTGAAGAACCCACCGATCGGAGGTTATGAGAGGCCACCTGTGGTGAAAAAATTTTAACCTCCCTCCGACCAGCAGATCGTGCGGCACAGACACTTTGATAGCGGCTATGCTCAACTGGAGCCAGTCAAAAGCCCGTCCCTTGCTTTTGCTGGGGAGCTGCAGGGGTCTGTCTGGGCGCACGCTGTTGATGAGAACGAGCACGCTGGGGTTGAGCCTGAGAAGGCTGTCAAGAAGGTGAATTGTACCTACGCTTATTGTATATGAATGAATGAATAAATAATTATATCAATACTTTTAAGTGACACTCAATTTCCTAGAAATGAAGAAAAATTAGCGCATCAAGTGTACTAAATATAACATACTTTGACCTGAGTAAATGGCTACTTAATGGTGGCATTGCAAAACAAAAACATCTCAGTATTGTAGAGCACAATTTTCTCTTTCAGATGATACTGTTCACAAGCTGATTCAGGCAGACTTTTTTTAATAATTGGCTTTGAACTTTGGTACATTTTACCATTTGCGCTGACAGTGCCAACTTTGAAAAGATCCTGCAGGGCGGTTATAGATGCTGGTTAGTTGCAAATCTGGCAGTATTATGTCCAGCACAAGCATAATGCTTGTTCAAAACTTCAAGTCTGTATCTTTGTTTGCATGGAAGTTGTTGCAGTCTGAATATTGGTCCAAATATGTTCCGATGAGTCGCGACCAATTTTGATGCACACTTTGAGTCAACTTGTTTGACTGGATTTTGCATCCATAATGTTAAAATGTATTTCATCGGAATTAGCATCAAAAACTGTACAGGATTTGAATTTTTTAGCCATTCTTATAAGTGTGTTTGGATTTTATAAGACCCCAAAAATGGCATTTTGGTAAATGTGGCGTGCTCATGAACTGACAACCTTTCAGAAAAGGGGGTCTAGATCTGCAACTATTGTAGTTAGAGACCTCAAATTTTGGGAAACTTCGTTTAACGCCTGACTCGCGCAACAGATAAAATTTGAACAAAATTGGAGAACATGATGGTGGGAACATTTTTTTAAATTTTAGACCACTTGGCATGGAATGACCCTGAAGCAAAACGAAGGTACCTCATAAAAGGCTACAGAGGAAACTGGAGGGTCATGGGATAGGAGGAAATGTCTTATTGTGGATTAAAAACTGGTTGAAGGATAGGAAACAGAGTGGGGTTAAATGGGCAGTATTCACAATGGAGAAGTGTAGTTGGTGGGGTTCCTCAGGGGTCTGTGCTAGGACCGCTGCTTTTTACTATATTTATAAATGATTTAGAGATGGGAGTAACTAGCGAGGTAATTAAATTTGCTGATGACACAAAGTTATTCAAAGTCGTTAACTCGCGACAGGATTGTGAAAAATTACAGAAGGACCTTACGAGACTGGGAGACTGGGCGGCTAAATGGCAGATGACGTTTAATGTGAGCAAGTGCAAGGTGATGCATGTGGGAAAAAAGAACCCGAATTATAGCTACGTCATGCAAGGTTCCACGTTGGGAGTTACGGACCAAGAAAGGGATCTGGGTGTCGTTGTCGATAATACACTGAAACCTTCTGCTCAGTGTGCTGCTGCAGCTAGGAAAGCAAATAGAATGTTGGGTATTATTAGGAAAGGTATGGAAAACAGGTGTGAGGATGTTATAATGCCGTTGTATCACTCCATGGTGCGACCGCACCTTGAATATTGTGTTCAATTCTGGTTGCCGCATCTCAAGAAAGATATAGTGGAATTGGAAAAGGTGCAGCGAAGGGCGACTAAAATGATAGTGGGGATGGGACAACTTCCCTAAGAAGAAAGACTAAGGAGGCTACGGCTTTTCAGCTTGGAGAAGAGATGGCTGAGGTGAGACATGATAGAGGTATATAAAATAATGAGTGGAGTGGAACAAGTGGATGTGAAGCCTCTGTTCACGCTTTCCAAAAATATTAGGACTAGGGGGCATGCGATGAAACTACAGTGTAGTAAATTTAAAACAAATCGGAGAAAATCTTTCTTCACCCAACGCATAATTAAACTCTGGAATTCGTTGTCGGAGAACGTGGTGAAGGCGGTTAGCTTAGCAGAGTTTAAAAAGGGGTTTAGACGGTTTCCTAAAGAACAAGTCCATAAACCACTACTAAATGGACTTGGGAAAAATCCACAATTCCAGGAATAACATGTATAGAAAGTTTGTACCTTTGGGAAGCTCGCTAGGTGCCCTTGGCCCGGATTGGCCCCTGTCGTGGACAGGATGCTGGGCTCGATGGACCCTTGGTCTTTTCCCTGTGTGGCTTTACTTATGTACTTATGAAGTGCTAGCAAGATTCCTGGTTATGTAGTGATAACCTATTCCTTTTATACCTTTTTCTAACTATGTGTATGTGACAATTTTCAGTCTGCTGTTTCTGCTGATAGCCCCCTTATCTAAACACAACATTTAATTTACCTGTTCCAGCAAAACCAGTCTCACGACCTCCAACCATAAATCTTTGCACAGAATAGTCCTAAGGTTAACCTCCTTCTTCATCCCTCCCTTTTACTGTGCTTGCAAGTGGAATTTTAAGATAAGATTATACTGAAATACTGTCTGACCTTACCTCGCTGTTTTACAGAGTTGGGCAAACTCTGCTCCACAGAAAAGGAAAAAAAAAAAAGGAAGGCATCTTAAAAGTTACACACTGTCTATAATTTTCTGGCTGTTTTGTGGGCATGTGATGCGCTGTCTGGGGCGCTGAAAATTTAGCCCAAGAATTTTGGTGATCAAGTCCTCAACAAAGGACACAGGGTTCTGTCCTTTGATTCCTTCAGTGAGCCCTTGAATTCTCAAATTATTCCTTGTACTCCGATTATTAGAATCTTCGCGCTCCTGTTGCAAGGCTGTAATGACCTCATGTTGCTCAGACCACCGCAGGGTCATATCTTCAAGGCCTGGCACTCGTTGCTCAAGTTCTGCCGTTTTTTCAGAGCACAGTTATTTGGGCTGAAACTGTAGCCACTTCTCTCTGTAGATTTGCAATGTTGGTAGCTCTCTCACAAACCATGCATTTAATTTCCACAGTTCTTGCATTACAGGTTTCAGCAAGTCTTGCATTTCTCGTAGAAACGCCATTTTCAGGGGCCTAAGGGAGATCTTGTTTCAGTCTTTTACCGCTGCTTTGTGCCCTAAAAGTGGTTTCCAGCTTGATTTGCTTACATGCTGCCATCTCCTAAAGTAGTTAGTGTCAAAAAGAGTTTGTTGCATGAAGAAGCACGGGTGATTCTAATGGATTCAGAATATGCAGAAGGACAGCATGAGAATCAAGCTGCCATCTCGGTTGCTGCAGGCTCTGCTCCCCCTAATTTTTGATTTTTACTTTTCATATTTCAATGTTTTTTATTGAAGCAACGGTAACATTACGATGCCATTAAATAAATTTCCATTAGTTACGTCAGACTTAAGTTATACAAAATCAAGTCTACCTGGCATTATATAGAGCATCTAACTTCAAAAGCTTTGACATTTTCTAATTTTTAATACCCCCCCCTTCCCCCCCCCTCCCTCCCTCTCTCTCGAACACAGTCTGAACTCAAGGGTCCACCGTCCCAGGGCCTATTAAATTATGGAAATCATTCCTCACTCTCTCACCAACCTTCCCATTGAGTCAAAAATTTAACAAATAACTCTTTGCTGATGGTGTTAGGGTTTGCCAGAATGCTGACCACCGCTTCTCAAATAATTTTTACTTTTCATATATGTTTGCACAGATACATATGTTCACTAAAGCTACAGAAGTATCTCAGATTTATCAGGACATTGTGTATATTTTGGCATATTGAAAGGTTGTGTATGTCCTTCCATTTTTGTTGTTCTGTTTTTTGTTTTTCATATTATGTATATGTTTCCCTGGATTAATCATATTTATATTTTTATTCATACAATGTGTTTTAGACAGTTTTAAAGATGTTTTATATATTCACATATATTCTGCTTTTTGGGGTCCTTTTATTAAGCTACGATAAAAAAGTGGCCTTAGAGCACCTTTGTGTGGGTTTTTCCCCATGCACTAAGATAATTTTTACCGCAGCAGTAAGATGGCCGATTTTCCAATTTTTATATTAATGGCCATGCAATAATGTTCTCATTGAAACCACAAACAAGATTCTCTATATAATGCTTAGTGAGCGATGAATACATTGTATTTTCCAATACAATTTATTCACCGCTCACTAAGCATTATATAGAGAAACTTGTTTATTGTGGTTTCGATGAGAAGCTTTTGACTATTTTCCTCATTAGATATTTAGTTTATACATGCACTAATGTTGCCATTAGCGAGTGGCCATTAAAAAGAATTTATCACGTATTTACCAACACCTATTTTGCAAATGGTAAGGGTTCACGTGGTAATCCAGCGCTAACCAGTTAGTGTGCAGTAATGTAGCACAGGAATACCTACTCTCTAGACCCCTCTAAGAATAAATAAAAGTATTTTTTTAGCACACACCAATTTGACAGTTACTGCAGGATGCTTGAGTGCACTTACAGCAGCCTAGTAAAAGGGCCCCTTTATATGTTAGGATTAATTTTGTGTGTTATGGTTTTTTATATTTATTTTTTATCTATGTGTTTTATTTACATTTGTATATGCTAACAGTTAAGTACCCCTGATGCAGGCAGGCTTTGTCCTACAAACAGTCGTATTTATCATTTATTCAATCTTAATATACAACCATCTATGCAGAACATGTCAAGGCGGTTTACAATGCATAAAATAAAAATTAAAAGAATGAAAAGAACTGCATAAAATTAACAGGAAAAGAGGCTAACAGAGAACACACATTCAGTCTAGATTCTGAGACAGGAACCTTGGGTCATTGTGAGTGCTGAGACATCACCGATATATTCGGATACCACAATAAAGTCATTCGACCTTGATAAACCCCTAACATACCTTTTTCTTCTCTTGGTCATCACTGCTTCTTCTATTTGAGTGCTCCATTTCTTAAAATTACTCAAGCTCTTAAAATGACTGACTAAGCTCATAGCTAGAAGTTGACGAACTCTGCTGAATTTGTCTGCCAACTGATTTTGATTTCCCAAAATGTAAGTGGCTTGGAACATTCTGTACAAATTTGACTCTCTCTTCTCAAGCGTCCTCTCTGGTGCAGAGGAGCTTTGCTGTTTTACGTAAGTTGCGGACAAGGGTATTGTTGATAGGCCCTGTTTTCAGACTTTGGAGTATGCCCATGTCTCTGTTCATTATGGAAATGGTTGGAATAACTGAATGCAATATGAAAACATTGCAGACTCTTCAAACTGTTGCTACTCGGCTCCAGGGGTAGGTTTGATCATTTGACTCCACTATATCTGCAATTTCATTGGTTACCTGTAAGGTTTTGATGTAAATTTAAAATAATGGTGTTGATATGAAAAGCTGTCATCCACGGGCTGATCTGGTGAAATGAAAAATTATGTTTCTTACCTGATAATTTTCTTTCCTTTAGTCACAGATGAATACAGGTATTTGTGGGTTGTGTTCATCTACCAGCAGATGGAGATAAGAGAGCACTGAATTGCACTGCCTTATGGGATGGAATTCTCCCTGGTCAGTCAGTATTTCTCATAACAAAACAGAAGGAAGCAGAATTATAACATTTCTCTTCCCCCACAGGGAAAAGGATCAATCCAGAACTGTAAACAGGTAAGACTAAATCCAATATACCACCTAAAAATTAAAAAAAAGTAGCACTATGGAGAGAAGGAATAGAAGTCACCGAGAATAACCGCACTGGATTCATCTGCTGCAACTACAGAAAAACATAATTTTTTGTTCCTTAGCATCAGCAGCAGATGAATCCAGGTACTTGTGAGATGTAGCAAAGCAGTCCTTAAATAGGGAGGGATCTGGAAGAACCCGTGGAAAGAACTGATCCATCCAAAGATGCACTCAGCCACGCTGAGACCTGGAACTGAAAATGACAGGAGAAGGAAAGTTTGGCAGAACACACAAACACCCAACATCTGTAATCCAGAGAGAACAGACGGGTGTACGCCCAGGAAGATATGATGCACAGTTAGAATACGCCTGGAAGACATCCTGGTGTGGAAAACCCACTAGCAAAACGCGGACGCCATAGCCTTCCTGATCTAGCAAGGAAGCGTGGTTTGGAAGTACATTTCTCGGATAGAGGACTTGTAGATCACACACAAGAAACAGACCTATAAAAGCCAAAAGGAAACTTCCAAAAAGAAAAACATCCCACCAGCCGGAAAACAAGAGAACAAGAGAAGAAAATCAGAAAGCCGAGGACTAAGGCCAGGACTGAGTGCACTGTCCTCCTTCAGGAGAAATCTAGCGGATCTCGACCGAAGGCAGCAAATCTGAAAACCTGGTTGGACTGAAATCAAGAGTCCTGAAAAATTAAACCGTCCCAGACAATAGCATGTGGAATCCAACCTCATCTGAATGGAGGTTGGTTAACTTGTCTTCAGAAAAACATTGGGTTTGTACTTCACTCAGAACTACACCAAGTTTGCGAAGTCCTCCTGAAACACCGACGTGCCCCAAAATGGGAGGCCAAGCAGCCGCTGTAGAAAGCTACAGCTGCTATGCAGAGTAGTAACTAAATTAACAGACAGAAAGAAAGCTACAAGCCCACACCAAGTCAAACAAGGGATCAAAATCCCTGAGTCAACTGGGACATTCCCACGCTTACACAAGCTGCACAGTACAGTCTTAAGAGATCAAAAATGACCGAATCGTCAGCGGAAAGCTGTGCAAAATCCAGTAGAAGTGGCAGAGGATGGCTTGCAGTTCCATGGAAGACAGCTTTAAACAGCCGAGAAAGAAGCACCACAGAAGCCTGACATGACACAATTTCAAGGAAGAATTGCTAAATAGAAGCTGTTTGGTCCAGAACCCAAAAATACTTCAAGAGTTTAGGAGAAGAACAAAGACGTAGCACCTGAGGAGGAACAAAGGCTGGAGCAGAAGAGCAACCTAAGCCTATGGCCAAAATCACCCCCATACACCCCAAGAGCTTGGTGGAAACAACCAAACCCTGGAGAAAGTGAAGCTCAACCGAAAGAAGAAGATGAGATAGTCAGGAGACATTTGTAGACTCCTCAGAGAAGAAGAGAACATTAGCTCAAAAGAGCAAGAAAGAAGAATCTGAGGGCAAACAAGCTCGAGACACAAACACAGAATCTTTAACAGAAACTTGCATGAATGGACAGACAAGATAGTCCATATGATATATCTGCCTTTATATTTGTGTGTCCAACATCCGGAAGCAAATTTGACTCCTTTATCCGGCAACATCCTTCCAAGAATTGGAAATCAGAGAACAAAACCATGAAAGGGAAAACTGGAAAATAAAACCCTGCTTCTTAGAGATCACTTAAAGAGTGAATCACGTTCAAAATATGCTCCTTAGTCCACAAAATCATTCACGGAGATGCACCAGCCTACATGTCAGACCTGATAGACCTACCACCTAGGAATGCCAAAAGATCATCCCGCACATTCCTTAACCTGCACTTTCCTAACTGCAAAGTTCTAAAATACAAACTAATGCATGCGTCAAACTTTACCTACTTGAGCGCACAGTTATGGAACGCATTGCCGCGCAACTTAAAAATGATCTACGAACTAACGGACTTCCGCAAACTACTGAAGACCCATCTCTAACATGGAATACCTCAACAATCAACCAATGTGAATATACACAACTCCCCCACATATAGTCAGAACTGTTTTACAATATATGCTTGTTATATTACTACCATGTCACCAAAAATCCTGCTGTAATACTAATTATCTATTTTCTAATATACTTCCATTATTCACGATGTATTGTAAGCCACATTGAGCCTGCAAAGAGGTGGGAAAATGTGGGATACAAATGCAATAAATAAATAAAATTTGACTCCCTTATCCAGCAACATCCTTCCAAGAATCGGAAATCAGAGAACAAAACCATGAAAGGGAAAACTGGGAAATAAAACCCTGCTTCTTAGAGATCTAGAGAGGCCAGAACACCCCCTGCTTGGACTGCAGTTATACCAGACATCCACATGGCCCGAGTGACACGGAGACCGTAAAGATGCGGAGAACTCGTTGAAGCTGAAACTCAGGGGAAGGCATTACCCTTAGCCTGAACACAATGTAAATGAGAGTACTCCAGAAAGCTGTCAAAGAGAGGATCCTGTCCCTTAGGCCAGTCTGGCCAGGAGGACTAGAGCCCTCGAAGGCTAAAACAAGACTGAGAAGCAGTACTAGAATCCTGAGACCCATTCGTTGTCCCTCAGACACGGAGTACAAGAGACATGGAGTACTGTAGAATTCAAACCAACCTCTCTAGATCGCCTCCAAACAAGAGCCCACCTCGAAAGGGTAGTTCGTCCAAAGTGAGAGAGTACCATCAGATGCCCAAATCCTAAGCCAGAGCTAACATCTTGCCTAGAGAGATAAGAGATGGCTGAAGTGACATGTTCACTTGAACCGGCTGGAATGGGTACAGAAGGTGCTAGCCAGAGTAGTTGAGAGCCAATCAGGCCCGAACATAAATAATGCCACACTGGAACCGACCATAGGTTCCTCTATCCCAGTATCCTGTTTCCAACAGTGGCAAAGCCATGGTACAAGCATCTGGCAAGATCGCAAAATAGCACCATACATTTTAAATTGGTTACCCTACAAATAAGCATAGGATATTCCTCAAGTGCATCTCAAGAATGACTGATGGACTCTTCTGCTAGGAAGAAGTCCAAAACTTCATCAAAACTCGCTACGCTAACTGCATAAACTACATTCTCTGGGAAAGAATCCCAGAGTTTAATTACACTGAGATGGGAGAAATACTATCTCCAATTTGGTGAAGAGTATATAGCTGAGTGGAACCATGCATTCATGGCCAGCTCACAGCAGTGGGTCCAGAATTAGAAACCTGTGAAGCACCAAGTTCACCCTACGCTAGCCACAATCAGCAGGAAAACCGAAACATACCGAGACGCAAGAGCATTGCCACTGAGAAAGCAGTGCCAGATCTAGCACGGAAGAGGCTATGCCAGCAACAGGGTGCCAGACTTGCAACAAGCTGCTGAGGAAACCAACACTTGGAACGTTAGAACCATTGCATGAAAAGAGCTGATCCATCCATGCCAAGGTAAGCAGCGAAGCAAAAATCGCCCCCAAGAAAGAGCAAGGAGTACCATCTCCTACCTGTGAGCTAGACAGTGACATCAGCCACCTTCCTGAAAAAACTGTGGTGTGTCTAAAAGCACCGTCACACCATCTTAAAGAGAAACAACCCAGCCTGGGATAATTGGATTGTCTTTTTTTTTTTTTACAACATGCAAGTACAAAGTCAAATTCAACAGGACAGTAAACTCCTGTGGAAGGAAGAGAACCTGAGAACGCTCTGGAAGCCAGGAGAGAGGGTTCCCCTATCCCCCGGTCCCCAAAAAGGGCAGGGAGACTGGGGAAACATGCCTCAGGCATCAAAGCGCTGGTGGCCATACCGCAAGATCACTACTACATGAACTTGCGACAAAGACACTGCACAAGCACAACCAGTGCTGTCACCCCAATGAGGAGAAAAATTAAAGACAAGGAAGGCATCCCCTGAAGGAGGGAGAAGGGGAGAATTTAAAAAAAAAAAAAAAAAACCCTCGCCCCAGGGAGTCAACAGGTGGCCTGCCAGCTGTGATATGTAGTCTTGAAGAAGCTGCTACCCTCTCCATTATCAACCCTGATATTGGACGCACCAGTATCCCTCCTGGAGCCCATGGATAACAGCACCTGCACCTCCAAATCCATGCTTTAAGTACTTTTTAACCAGATGGAGGAAGGAGAATGGAGATAGGGCAGGAAATGGCAAAAGGATGAGGTAGGGACCTGGGTTCACCAGGTGTACCCCCTAAAGGCAGCACCGCTCAGTTGCACAACCCAAAGCTCTACTGAACTGAGAAACCCAGAACAGGAGCTGGCAACAGATGAGACCAGGAGCTCATGAGAGACCGTCCATCCGCCTTGCTGGAGATAGAGAATACTCACTGACTAGGGAGCATTCCATGCCATAAGGCTGTGCAACTCAGTGCTCTCTATTTCCACCTGCTGGTAGATGGACACAACCCACAAGTACCTGGATTCAATGGAACCCATGTTTCAGGGAGAACACTGCGTTCTGAAAAAGCTGTGCAACAGCAAGTTCCTTCATTAACTAGAGCACACTGGAAAGTCATGAGGGCGGGAGCCTTTTCAAATCTGGCAGTGAGAACTGAGGGGGTCTATTTTTAAGCTATTCTCAAAGGCCTATTATTTTTCTGCTGCATTTGGTGAGACCTCTGTGGGGAGTCAGCAATGATTATGAATTGGCGTTAGTTTCTGCTTTTTTTTTTTTTTACTGATTTAATATTTTAATTTGGTATTCTATTGGGATGTTTGTCCTTGAGAGTATTTGCTTTCCATCTAATTTTTTGGAGTTCTTTTCTTTTTCTGTTTATGTTACTATTGCACACCATTGTGTTACTGTTTTTAAGCCAAGTGGTATATCAAATAAAATGAACTGTAAATACAACTGACTGAAAATCACAAAGTTCCAAATTCTTGCTACTTCTCAACCTAGTTGAAAGGACCCGGCACCTTCCTGTTTGTTAACACAAAATACTGCCACTTGATTGCCATCTAAATTAGAATGGATTGGCCCAGGAGAAAATAAGTAAAATTTTATGTTCTTAAGTGTTTAAGAGTGAATGTTTCTCCTTGGAAAGTATTCAAAGCAGTTTGGTACTAATGGTGGCTGCTTAAAGTGTGCCCATCATAAGACTACATGTTCTGGCACTGTTCATACAGAATTTTGGGGGCAGGTCTGGATTATCTCTTCAATCTATGGTAGGACATAGCATAGCTTTCCAGTCAATCAATATTTTGTTCCAAGAAGGAGCAGAGCTTGCTTTGCTGTTGGAGGGTTAGCAATTATTTTTAAGTAAAGCTCTGGTACTTGGGAAGAAAACTATTCTCATGCATTGGAGAGGGAGGGACATGTCTACCATAGCCCACTGGAGGAATCTGCTGTCTTTATAGAGCATAGAGAGGTAGGTCACGCTAATAGTCATAGTCACAGGTGGCAGAGATTACAGGATATATGGGTATCCTTTTGGCTGACTCTTCCACACAAAGATCATAGTTTGCTATTAAGCAGATAAGTATTCCTTTATTTATCAGTGGTTTTCTGTTAACTAGAGACAAATTTATGTTTTGTTTCTTCCATGCCAGATCCTTGGGGGGAGGGGGATTAATAGTTTAACAGCTTCTTAGATAACAGACTAAGACTTTGGTTTTGTAAAAAAGGAAAACTTTTGTTTGACGGTTTCTAATCATTGATAATTTATGTCATTTGTGCATGATGCAATAGCACTACGTATCTTTTCCTTTAGTGCTGAACTATTTCATGGTTACGTTTAGTTAGAACTGTTGTGTGAATATTATTTTCTCTTAACTGAGCTTGGCATTGCGAGAGATCCATGACTTGCAGACTAGAGTACACTGTGGGCTATAATGTTGTATGCTGTTTATCATTGTCTATAAACTGTATTGCCAATGCTTATGGTTATATTATTTCTGTACTATCAGTTCAAGTTGTTTGTTCCATGAGACAAGTATTAGTTTCATTAATTTTGCAGGATACTCAAACATGATTTCTTAATTTAAAAAAAAAAAAAAAAAAAGAGGTGGGGTGGGGAGGGGGGCGGCAGCAATGACTTAGGAGTAATGTCAGGAAGTACTTTTTCACAGAGAGGGAGATGGATGCCTGGAATGCTGTCCCTGGGAGGTGGTGGTGAAGAAAACAGTAACATAATTCAAAAATGTATAGGATAATCACAAAGAATTCCTAGAATGGAAGCAAAAGAAAAAAAAATAATAAAAAAAAAAACGCAGAGCTTATTTTTATTTATTTAGATTTTGCTCACACCTTTTTCAGTAGTAGCTCAAGGTGAGTTACATTCAGGTACACTGGATATTTCTCTGTCCCAGGAGGGTTCACAATCTAAGTTTGTACCTGAGGCAATGGAGGGTTAAGTGATTTGCCCAAGATCACAAGGAGCAGCAGCGGTATTTGAACCGGCCACCTCTGGATTGCAAGACCGGTGCGCTAACCACTAGGCCACTCCTCCACTCCACTATGATTTGGGCAGAAGCCAGTTTGGAGTGGATGCAGCATCTGGTTTTTGGAGATAAGTTCTGTGATTTGCTAGTGAACTATTGTTTCAGTGAGCTTGGCTAGAAATGGGAGGTTAGCTATCGGGCAGTAGTTAGCAGGGTTGCTTAAGGAATATGTTGGGTCCATAAGCTTAGGACAGACATACGCTGAGCTCCAGGCATCAACTGGAACTATTCCCATGGAGAGACTAAGGGTGACCATAGAATGAATGTCGGGAATAAATGCAGGTAGGAAACGTTTAACAAAGATGGAAGGGTAGGGTCATGGGGCACTGTAGTAGGTCTTTGGGACTGAGTAAGCCTATTTAGTTCAGGCAGAGAAGGGAGAGTAAAAGATAACATTTCGGACTGAACAACGGCAACGGAAGCCACAACACTCTGGGAGACAGACGAACAGGGAAACGTGGGTGCCAGTAGGGGCTGTGGTGACAGAGCAAAAGGAGGCAACTGTGATACTTTGACTTCAAAATACCTTGTCTGGGTACAAGCACGTGATGCAACAGCAGAAGAGTCCTGAGGTGTAGTGAAAGTGGCAAGTGACTGAAGGATTTTGTAGAGTGTAGCTGATGTGGGGGCTCTCATGATTTGCGATGTGTAATATTCCTTTTTACGGAATAGTACGGCAGTTTTATAGGATCGCACCAGAGAGCTGTAGATGTTAAGGTGGGATATGGTGGGGCTGTGGCACCATTTACGTTCTGCTTGATGAAGCTGTTGCTTCATTTGGCACAATTCTGTGGTATACCATTTTGCTTGGGGTGTAAGAGAGGTCCTGATAGTGCATGAGACTAGTGGGCCAAGGAATGAAAGGCAGAGAATAATTCAGTGTTCCTGGAGAACACTTGATTTGTCAGTGAAAGTTTGCTGAAGGAAGGGAAGGTAAAGGAACTCTGAAGAGAGGTCACTAGTATCTCTATAAAGAAAAGTCAAGTTAATGGGGTGACTCTAGTTCCTTTGTAGAACATAGGTAAAGGAAATGAGGGAATGATCCATCCAGGAAAGCGAAAGAGAGGAGACAGTACTAAAGAAAGGAGTACAGGTAGCTGAAGTCCAGGGTATGACCCCCCAGAGTGAGTAGGTCCTTCCACGTGGTGAATTAGCCTCAAATCAGAAAGAAGCATAGAGAAATCCAGACAGAAATGGGAAGCAGGATTATTGACATATGTTAAAGTCTCCAAGTGCAGGTGAGTGCACATGAGGTGTAGTAGTCAGTGAGTAGGTTTGCAGCAGCTGGAAAGAAGAAGGTGTGGGCAGTGACGGGAGGTAAAGAAGAAGGAAATGCATAGGTGGTGCTAAGGGCAAGAGAAATTGAAAGGTTTCCAGAGGCAGCTGGAAGCCAGAGGTGAAAAACCTAAGATATCAAGGTTAGAAGAATAAATGACAGCAAGACCTTCACCATGGCTGTTAGGCCTATTGGCAAGATAATAGCGATAGGCAGTTGGGGTTGCCTGGTTAACACAGGACGCGTCCACCTCAGAAATCCAAGTTTCTGTAAGGCAAAGCAATTCCAATTTCTGTGCAAGGATTAGGTTGTGGATGAGAAAGCATTTATTCCTCAGGCAGCATACATTAAGAAGGTCAATGTTTAATGTGCCATAGAGGGGGCAAGGGGGAGGGACTCGGCGGGCCGTCAGGGGGAGAGGACATAGGTGTCATTCGTGTGAATGATGAGGTAAAAGCCAAGGGGTGGGAGGCCTATGCCCCCAGTGAACTGGGGTAGTTTGCAAAAAGCACGTGGTTAAACTACAGAGAAGAAAGAATGCAGGCACCCTGTAAAAGTGAATAATGTCAACAAAAGGGAATGCAAGAAGGCTTAGGTGGTAACTCCAGTAATTGGGAAATAAGGCCAGTGCCAGGAAGACTTCTACAGTCCGTGCCCTGAAAATGGCAAGGACAGATCAAGAATATATATGTTATATTGCAACACATGCTATGAGTTTACCTTATTAGGCAGATTGGATGGACCGTGCATGTCATTATCTGAAATCATCTACTATGTTACTATGCAGCAGACTGATGAGGCAAGACTACTTGCCTAAATCCATGTTGAATTTGTCCCATTAAACCATATCTATATGTTAAGTAAGTCTGTTCTTTATAATAGTTTCTATCATTTTGTCCAGCACCAATAGGTCTGTAGTTTCCTGGTTCACACAAACCCTTTTTAAAAACTGGCATTACACTGGCTACCCTCCAATGTTCAGATGATATTAATGACAGTTTACAAATTACTATTGAGAATCCTTGACAAATTTTCTTTGGATTTAAGAAATTGTGGCTAAGACCCCCCCCCCCCCCCCAACATGGCCACCATGCTGTTCCCACTGAAGTGAAGGGGTGGGGAGGAAGTAATCTGAGGTCTACCACAGTTCCTTTAGGGCCTGATTTGATAAGGATATTTTCCCATTTCTTCTCCACATCAAGCCCATAATGCACCCTGCAGGCCACTGGCAGAAATATACAACCAACAGCTTCCCTCCCTGCCAAGTCTCTCTCTCTCCTTCCCCCATTTTAGTTTCACCCAGTCTTTTAGCTTGTTCCTCCCCACTAGTCTCCCTCCCCTCATAAATTAGCCATCTCCAACTTCTACTCTCCAGCTAGCCTTTGCAACCAAATAGGCCATTCAGTCTTCTCCCTGGCCCCTACTCTGACCCCAGCACGCCAGTCAATCACACCTCCCCCCTAGCACACCAGCCTTCCCTCCTTCCCTCCAGTTAGTCCTCAGAGCTACTACTAATCATTACTCTGCTGTTGTGGCAGCTGCCAGAGTAGGTACTTCTTCCTCCCTGCAAGTCTGAGCCACACGGTGCAAGAACTCTTGTGCTGGTCTCGTGAGACTTGAGATCAACTTGAGAGTTCCTGCACCATATGGCTCAGACTTGCACAGAGCAGTGCACGGAGGAGAAAGTTCCTGCCCTGGCAGTGTTTGTAACAACAGCCACAGCAAAAAGGAAAAAACAAGAGAGATATGAAAATCCCAAGTGTGAAGACAGAAATATCTAGTCCCTGTGGCGACCTGGCTTCTGAAATTTGTTGAGCCTTGCTAATAAGCATGCAATCTCATTTTTTAGTGTTTTCAGCACTCTGGGAAGGATACCATCTTTCGGGTTCAGTCTACTCCATCAGTCCCAAAGGAGGAAATGTGGTAATACAAGATCAAGAACAGTCCAGGATTTTCTGAGGAATACTAGCTCTTCCATTATTAAAAGAAATTTCATTTAGCAACATAAGTTTTAGAGCGAGTTCGAGCTCCACCTATCCTAGTAACATCTTCTTCTAAGTAAATTCTTCAGGAGACACACATCTGATGTATCCTAGCAGATAAAGGTAGTAAAGCTACTCCTAAAGCATAACAGTCTTCATAGGAATGGCAGTATAACTGAACAAAGAAAAGTCCAAAAATGATTTTTTTTTTCAAATTATTTGTACCTTATAGTGTGTTAGTACATACTTCTGTTGAAACAGCTAAAACACGATCAGGTATAATACAGAAGATTTTGACAATGTCCTTCCTCTTAGCAGCTCAGTAGTGATCTCTCAACTCCAAGCGCTGTTCTTTTCAGAGACTACCATTTCAATCTACATACTTCATTTGTTTAGTGCTTTTGAACAGTTTTGACACTATTTGTCATAACTAATTTTGACACCCTCCCACTGAACAGCTTGTTAGACATAACAGAAGATAATCTATCCAAAAGGCTGAAGCAACTTCTTTTCACAAAAAAGGTTTTAAAAATTATAATAGAAATCGCTAATATTGAGAAGTGTACAACAGAAGCTAGCAAGAACCTCACATAAATGGTGCACTGGATTTCAAAATGAACAATACTCAATATGGAATAATGTATATCATGTAACACTTCTAGCCTGTTCCTGAACCAAAATGTGAAAAAGAAAAACCAGAAAAAAAAAAAAAAAGAGCAAAACTTGTGTGTAGAGTTTCACATGTACCTACCTGCTCCAATTTCTTGAGGTTTATTTCGTTTCCAGAATTCACTTTCACGTCGTTGTTCCTCTAATTAACAAAACAAAGCCTCTGTGACACAAATGATTACATAAGGAAATAGAAAGAAAAGTGCCTTTTTAATTCATAAAGGATCAGATATACTAAGTTTTCTCCTGCAGACACAATGGGGGTAATTTTATAAAGCCGGTTCCACATGTAAAGAATGTTCTAAAGGTGGAAAATGTCTGTTACAAAAATTGTACAGGAAACTCACCTCCTTTTAATGATATTCATGAAAGTGTAGATTGGGTGGAGTTATGATGCACACACATGCTTTTTAAAATACATGCATATATGAAAAGAGTGCATACACGTATTTGCACCTGCCCTGAAGCAGGTGCAAATTTATGTAAGAGCATTTCTAGTCAAACCCTTTCCAAGATAATATGCTCGAGTGAAGCAGATTCTATTGGCTCAAAAAGCAGCTTCATGAAAGAAATAAGGAGACATTGATGTCCCATGACAAGAGGCTTCTGAAATGGTGGTTTCACATGGTGGCCTTCGTGAATCAACATTAAATATGGTTAAACTGGAAGGCTGGATATGCTGAGCATGCAAGAGATGTACTTTGATGGAGGATGTCTGCAGCCTCAAGTTGATAGAAATGATTCAAGTAGTGCAGTATGGAATTTAAGAGGTCACTGAGTAGGCTAATGACCATTAGTGAACCACCACATGGGAAAATCTCTGATATTTTAAACCAAAGGTACACCTGGTGGAAGGCTTCCTTGCTGTCACCAAAACATTGGAAGACCCAGGGCAGATTGAACACTGCTCAATTCCCATGCTATCTGGAATAGTAAATGGAGACTAGATGTCGGAGGGAGCGCATGTTCTGCATTATTACTGAAGGAAATATTTGAAGCATGTACAGAGGAAGAACTGTGAGCCTTTTGATAGGAGAGAAAACATTCTGACAAAGCCAGTATGGTGCTACAAGAATCATTGTGTTGGACCTCTGTTAAAACTTGTGCATGGTCCATTCTATGAGAGGGATGGAAGGATAAACAGAGAAGAGGCCAAATCCAGTTTATCGCAAATGCATCCCTTGCCAGCTGATCTGGAGATGGGCACACTGAACAACAGAAAGGTAGTTTTGTATTTTTGCTGCTGGTGACGAGGTTTTTTTTAAGTAGAGTTTCTCAGGCCTGGAAAATGTCCTGTAGGTTTTGTTATCAACACCACTCGTTGATATGAAGAACTGAGCTGAGCATGTCTTATCTGGTTCTGACTCCTAGGTATGTAAGCAGCATCTGTATATGGCTGGAAATCAAAGTCCCAAATTTGTGCTGCTTCCTAGCATGTGCGAAGGGAACCCATTCCTCCCTATTAGTTTCCATAAAATATAGAAGTTTGATTCCCCATTTGAATTAACACTGAAAGATCCTGAAGAAGTCATATGAACCCCCAGAGAGAATACAATATTACTCAGAGCACCCAATGATTAGAGCAGTTTGTCCTGTGAACAGTTCCTTAAGTGAGATGAGAGCTGAGATGAGAGAAGCATTTGTTATGAGGACAGAGTAATAATTTGGTAATGCAAAAAGAGATACCATTTGGTTTTCAGACCCATCACTGTAGTATAGTCCAAAGTGAAACTGACTGACACATTCTGGTAGAAAAAGAGGCAGCGTATATCGATTCTATCAGAATTTGAGACCTCCATTGTGGCTTTTTCTTTTTCAAGCGCATATAGGAAATTGATAAGGCCTGAAAAAAGGTCATATGATCTAAATCTGCAAGTAGACTCTGGACAAGTCTATCATGGACTACTGAATGCTTCTTGCAGTAGAAAAACTTTTACCTGAACTTTATTAAGAATAGCTCCTATAAATGAATGAACGTTGCTCATAGGTTGAAGCACTGACTTCTCAAGTTGATAAGTCCTAGACAATAGAAGGAAGCATACTGTTTTGTTCAGGGGCAATGCCTCCAAATGGGTTATAACTTTTCATATACCATGACAGTAATAAACCTCGTTCCTAAGGCAATAGATCCTGCTCAAAGTGTCTTTACAAAAAGACTAAAATAAATAAATAAATCACTGAACATCCACATACCATGCCAACAGACCCTGTGTCACATACCAGGCCTCTAAATCTTTTAAGTTTACTGTTAATGTTCACCTTAGCGTGTTTGGAAGATGTTTTTAATCAGGTCTATGGCACCTGAAGAAGCATAAAGAAGTCAGTCCCTGAGGTATGGAAAGACTAGATATCCCTACTTGAGCAAGAGAATGGCCACTACTATGAGAGATTTGGTGACTACTCTGGAGGCTGATGAGTAGCTGAAAGGAATGCCTATGTATTAGTAATGGTTGGTTTACACAAGAAAAAGAAGGTATTTTTCCGCAATTAGGAGTCCTGCTAGCCCAGTCTAGACAAGTGTGTTGTGCTCCCTAATCAGCAAATGGATTCAGAGAATACTGACTTTCAGAGATTTAATCACCAGTGTAAGGAATGATGCAGTCCTGGAACTTTTCAGTATAACTTTTACCAAAAGCAGAAACTGAACTTTAAACCATTCAAACTGATAAACAATCCAATGAATGAACAAATGGAACCCTATATGGGGTCAACACTACTACCAATCTCTACTAGTATAACTGACTAGATTAGATTTCCTAAACTCCAAGGAGCGAAAGGCACATCCTAGCAGTCTGTAGTCTTTCGGGCTAGACTTAGACCGGTCTAGCAGAATTCAAAGAAAGGAAATAAACAGGTAAGACGAATTTTACCTTCCTGATCATCCGATTAGATCAGTCCAGGCAAGTGGGATGTAACCAAGCTTCACTGACCCATGTGGAAGGAAGACATGAATCCCTAAAAGATCACCCTGCCATAGGCGCTGTCTTCGTGAGCCTGAACATCCAGTCTGTAATGCTTTCTAAACCAATATAACAATGACCAAGTCACTGCCCTGCAAATGTGTTTCTGAACACCACCTCTAGCTTCAGCCAGTATCGTTGCGGGTGCCCTAGTGGACTGGAGCCTGTAAAGCCAATGGAACCACTTCATGGCTCAACAGGTAAGCTGTCTCAATACCTTCCTTGATCCAGTGAGTTAAAGCCTCTTTGGAGGCTGCTTGCCCTTTGTGCAGACCACTGTGCAGAACAACATGATCCAACTTGCAAGAGGAATCTATCACTTTCAAGTAACAAATCAAGACTTCACAGACCTCCAAGGAAAGAAAAAAACCCATATGACTCCTTTGGCCACTCTTAGAGAAGGCTAGTTAAGGAGGAAAAGTAATATCACCTTCAACAAAAAGGAAGGTAATGTACATAAGAAGGCTACATAGGGATCTTTGCAGGAAAGAGCAACTCCAAAATGTGTATGGCTGAGCAAAAGCCACCAAAACCACAACCTTCAAAGATACATTCTTAAGCATGGCGTGCTTAGGGGCTCAAATAGGGGCCTGGCCAAGAACTTCAGAGCCAACAGAATGCAGTTTGCATGGTCCCTCAAGGTTCCCCATTTTCCCCACTCCTTTTTAAATGTTCTCATGGCCTCACAGGGATATCAATTAGAAGCAGCTGGTTATAAAGTTTTTATGTATGCGGGTGATATTACGATCTTAATCCCACTAGCAAATGAAGTTGAATACGTGATCCTGTAAACATCTACATGGATGTTTAATCGCCTAAAACTCAACAATGAGAAAACTAAATTTCTCTTATCGGACATACACACACCTCATACAAACATGTTCTTTAGTATTAAATAGCCTAACTTACAGATCTAAAATAAATAAATTAGAATCGTCCTTCAAAATCTTAGGAGTTATGTTAGATCATAATTTGTCATGGGAGTCTCAGACAAATGGCCTTTTAAAAAAAAACCTATACAGAAATATTTCACCCAAGCAAAATTAAAATTATTAGTACAAGTTCTAGTTTTGAGGAAACTTGACTACTGTCACATTATACATCTTGGTTGTGTAAAACATCTGCTAAGAAAATTAAGAACTACTCAGGATACAGCAATTCGTCTCATATGTGGTTTGAGAAAATTTGACAGAGCTTCTCCTTGTTATGAGAAATTCCACTGGTTACCGGTAGAAGCATGAATACTTTTCAAACTATGCTGTTTTATTTTTAAAATTTTGAAGGGCCTAAATCCAATTTGTGTGTTCAATGATCAATGCACTGGCATCAAAATATGATACCCATAACCTAAGATTATCTTTTCCATCATATAAAGGCTTACATTTCAAGAGAAAATTTGCAGCTTTATTCTCCTGTTAGGCTACAAAGATTTGGAATTCTTTGACAACTTTTGTAATTTCCTTATCTTATTATGAGCTTTTCTGTAAATCCTTTAAGGCAGTTCTATTTAGAAAATACCTGTATGTGCTTTCAGGTTAGATTAATTTAATCTTATTTACTATGTGCTTTTTATTAAGGTTTTGCAGGTAGTCTATTTAGAAATCTATTCTTAGTTTAATTCATTGTTAAATTGTATTTCTATTTTACTTATAAGCTCCCAGTTTTATTGAACTGCTTATATTCTTAAATGTAATCCACTCCAAACCTAATTTAAGGTATGAAGGGAATACAACTTTATGGTAATGTAATGTAATAAGAGAACCTATTATGGCACCACCACAAAACAGGCGGCATACTTGCTAAGGAGAAATTAGGACTTAATAATTAGTTTTCCATTAGTTCTTCACACTATTCCAGGATGAGTGGGTAGGCATGTCCATCGACCAGCAGGTGGAGTTAGATAATACAGAACTGAGCTCTAGTAAATAGCACCCTGCTATTAGCCCAGTTCCTCGGTATGAGTCCGAAAGCAAGGAAAAAAAAAAAAAACAGAAGCATGTTCAGCAACCTAATAGCCCATTGGAAAAAAAAAAAACCCAAAAGTTTCCCAAAGCTCAGCCCCGTGAAGCAGGACACCAATACTGCTCAGAACTCCGCCCATAGAAGGGCGTTGGCAAATGGGAGGGCTCTTAGAATACTGTGAAGAACTAATTGAAAGAAAATTATCAGGGAACTCCTCATTTCTCCTTCCATTATGTTACTTCCCATTATTCCAGTACGAGGGGAATATTCAAAAGCTATGCCTACGAGGGTGGGAAACCAAACCTGTCGCTCACAGGACCAATGCCCCAAAACACGGCCTTCGACAGCAAAGAAACATCCACCCTATAGTGCTTACTGAAGGTATGTTGCAAAGCCCATCGCCATCCTGCAGATATCCGCCGGAAAGGACAATGATGACGCCGCCCAAGACGTGGCTGTACGCCTTGTAGAGTGCGCCTTCAAGGCCTGAGGAGACTTCCCCTCCAGAATATAGGGTGCAGCCACCGCCTTTTTCAACGAACAGGTGATAGAAGCCTTAGAAGCCATGAGACCCAGCTTCTCACCCACGCTTGGAACACCAGCCCTCAAAGGTACACCACACACAGGCATAAGCCGAGGAAGTAGACCTCTTCCTGGCCTGAAGCAGGACAGCAATGACCGAGTATGAATTACCCTTGTTTCTCAAGCAAGCCCTCTCAAGGGCCTTGCCTTAAGAACAAAGGGGGAGGTATTCTCCATGACCACCAGCCCGATGGAGAAGCCCACAGTCCAGAGAAAGCCATAGCGGTTCCTTATCCATAAGCCACACCAGGTCTACGTACCATAGACACCGCGGCCAGTCCAGGGCTACCAGGACCACCCGGCACCAATGGCTCACCACTCTCTTCAACAGCCAAGGAAGGAAGGCATACAGAAACCCCTCACTCAGCCATGGCCGCAGTAGCGTACAGACCCAAGGAGTCCAGTTCACTGCGATGGCTGAAAAACCAAGAGACCTTGGCATTGCCACTCGTGGCCATGAGATCCAGGGATGGCACGCCCTAGCACTGAACCAGAAGCTGGGATGCCTTGTGCAACAACTCTCACTCTCTGGGATCTAGAGAGTACAAACAGAGGAAGTCTGCATCCACATTGAGAGACCCTGCAATGTGAGCTGCTGAGAGACAGAGCAGGTGTTTCTATGCCCAAGCCATCAACAAGCTTGACTCCACTGTCGGCTGACTGTTGCGGGTCCCACCCCGCTTGTTGATAAAGGCCACCGCCATTGCATCATCGGAGAATACCAGAACCAGGGCACTCTTTAGGAACTGTGCAAAGACCTCCAGACGCGATGCACCACCCAGAGCTCCAAGCGGTTGGTGGCTGCCACTCCACCGGATACCAGGAGCCCTGAGTCAAGTGACCCCTGTAATGTGCCCCCAGGCCACCAAACTGGCATCTGTGGTGACTACCTCCCAATGTAGAATTGGGAAAGGAACGGCCAACCTCAGGGACTTGGGACTCAGCCACCATCTCAAACTCCATCTGGAAGCCAGCGTCCATGGAAGCTAGATGCTGTGGTCCTCAGAAACTGAAGACCAGTAGCTAAGCAATAATTGCTGAAGTGGCCTCACATGCGCTTTTGCCCAGGGCACCGCTTCCATGGTCGCTGTCATGGATCCAAGGACCTGCACGTAATCCTAAAGAAGTGGACGGGAATGAAGCAGGAGAGACTAAACCTGAAACCTCAATTTCATGCGCCAACCTTCCGTCAAGAACACCTGGGCCCATAGGGTATCAAACAACAGCCCCAGATATTCCAACTGTTGAGAAGGGACCAGCCTGCTGTTTTCAAAGTTATTATCTACCCCAGGGACTGTAGAAGACGAACCACCATCGCCATCTCCTCCACACCATCCCAGTAGGATGATGCCTGAATCAGCCAGTTGTCCAGGCACAGTCGAACATGAATCTCCTGTCACTGCAGAAAGGCCACCACCACGATTATGACCTTGGAGAAAGTCCTCGGGGTCATGGCTAGGCCAAACTGCAAGGCCCGAACTGAAAGTGACGGCCCAGGACCGGAAGACGGAGAAATTGCTGATACGGACCCGAGATAGGGATATGCAGGTATGCCTCCTTGAGGTCAAGAGCGGTGAGAAACTCACCTTCTTGAACCAATGCGACCACCAACCGCAGGGTTTCCATCCGAAAATGGGAAACCCACAGGCACCGATTGACCCCTTTGAGATTCAGGGTCAGTCACACTGTTCCTTCTATCTTGGGAACCACAAAATAGATGGAGTAACGACCCTGGCCATAGGACAATGGCCCTAAAGCACCAACAATGCCTTGAAAAGCACCTGACACAGAGACCGTAAGAAGAGAGGAGCGACCGGGCAGGAGAATTCCAACCTGTAGTCATTGCGCAAAATGTCCACCACCCATCAGTCTTTGATGATGGTGGCCCACACGTCCAAGAACGCCCGGTGTCTCTCAATTGGAACAGATGGGTGGGCCTGCCGGGCATCATTGTGATTGTCAGGAAGCAGCAGCCGCTCACCCTGACTGCCCCACAGATTTTCTGTCCCCTCAAAAGAAAGACTGATGGGGCTGGAACTGCACCTTCTGACCAAAAAGGACTGCTGACCAGGCCTATATTTCCTGCTGTTCCTAAACTGGGCCAAAGTTGATGGGTGAGCCGTGCAGCGTCTATCCTCCGGAAGCTGCTGCGGCTTGGTCTCCCCTAGCTCCTTGACTAGGTTGCTGAGGTTTATCCAAACAAAAGCTTGCCCTGGAAAGGCAACTTAACTAGATGAGCCTTGGAGGCGGCACCTGCCTCCCAAACCTGCAGCCAGGACTAACACAGTGACCGTAATGACATATCCTTGGCCGAAACCTGAAGCATGTCATACACTGTGTCCGCCAGAAGGCTCAGGCCCGCCTACAACCTGGAACTGTTCTGAGAGGCAGATTGTTGGTACCACTGCAAACAGGCCCGTACAACAAAGGAGCTGCACACTGAAGCTTGAAGCCCCAGAGAGACCACCTCAAAGGCTTGTTTCAAAGTCTGCTCCAGCATTCAATCCTGAAGATTCTTCAAAGCAATACCACCATCAACCAGCAAGGTTTTCTTCTTGGTGACTGCCGTCACTAAGGAGGCCACCTTTGGCAGACCTAACTTCTCCTTTTCTTCTGCTACCAGAGGATAAAGACGGGCCATGGCTCACCCGACCTTAACACCGGCGTCCGGCACACTCAACTCTGCAGTGATGAGGTCCTGATATCCAGATGCATGGGAAATACCTTAAGAGGGCCCCCTGAGACCCTTCATAAGGCCTGCTGACTGACCACCTGGCAGTGCTGCCGAGGGCTCCTCTACGGAAAGTGCCGCCACACCTCTGAAATCAGGGAACCCAATTCCTCTTTGTGAAACAGGCACAGCTCCTGAGGGTAATCTCCCTCTTCCAAGCACTCCACAAGCGAGGACCCTGCTGAACAGACCAAGGCCACCTCCGACTGCAGGAATCATGGAGACCAGGTCTCAACGGGATCACCCAGAATCTCTGTTCTGCCCCTCATGGGTGCTGGAGAAGACCCCCCCCCCTCCCCCGGGCTTAGCGGCGCCTCAGAAACGCTCCCCTGCTTCATCACATAGGCCTGGTGGAGCAGAACATATTCAGGAAAAAACAGGAGGCCCTGACCCAAGGTTCCCATCTTAAGCCCTCCTGCCACCTCCGCTGGAGCCTCCTGCACGGCTGCATCCAAAATGGTTGCAGTTCCCACCTCCTGCAGAGAGGAAAGAAATCAATAAGCACCCCAGGAGACCTGGCGCCCGAATACTCCTGAAACTGTACATCAGATGACAGATGCAAGTCTCCTTCTCCAATCAGCCTGCACACCGTGCAGCGGCCTGATGAGCGCTGGCCCCCACAAAGGGAGCAGTGCTTCATGATCTCCACGGGAACAACGATGCTCCAATGGCTGTAGCAGGGGAGCGTTCTTTCCCAGGAAAAAGAAAGCTCTACTTTTGACTTTTTTTTTAAACCACGGGAACGTCAGACTAACGCCTTCGCGTCCCCGTTCACTTGAATACATTTTCTTTTTGCGGGGATGCCGAAGTGCTGCCTTCTGACAACAGGCTCTGTTAGACTGCTATTGCACCACACGGTAAACCAACCACCGACATGCAGCGTCCCAAGGCCCAATACTTGAGGAAAAGTCACCACACCGGGTTCTGCTCACCAAGGCCAAAGCTACCCCACAAGACAGGCCGGCCACAGTCTCCAACTGGCCCGCCAACTCTCTGTTCTGAACCTTCCCCCCCCCCCCCCCCCCAGACTGCTGAACAGGCTCCAGAGACAGAACGAGAAAAGGGAGCAGCGGATCACCACAGGCAGGCAACATGACAGGGACCCAGTACCACTAGGTAAATTTGGTACAAACACTGTCCACAACACTCTACTGGGGACCAGCTGACCAACTGGGAGCACAGGCCTCAGGATGAGAGAGAGTAGTGTGTTTAGCCACCTGCTGGAGATAGAAAATACTGAGGAACTGGGCTGGTAGTAGGGGGGTTATGTACTACAGCTTAGTTCTGTATTCTCTATCTCCACCTGCTGATTGATGGACATGACTACCTACTTTTCCTAGAATAGTGGGAAATAATGTAATGGAAATGCAGTTCAGAAAATGCACAACACCCAGATGCCCCACAAGAAGCTCTCCACCCAGCATTGGAAACAGGCCAGTACCACCATCTGTACCTTAAAAGAATTAAGCGAGACTCTGCTCTTGTAAAAAGACTAAAGTCACCACAATATCTGCACACAACACCAACAGGCCCTGGGTTGTACATGAAGCCTCAAATATGCGGTATAAGCACACATAGACGAGAGGTCAACATGCTATGCGAGCTCTCAGTGGCATAGCCATCACTACCATGGAATAACCACTGTGCATTAATCTATGTTTTTCAAAGGCCAGCCATTAGCCAAAAGAAGTCCCAATTTTCCATGAGGATAGGGCCTTGCTGAAGAAGGCCTCTGACCTGAGGAAAATGCAGCAGCTCCCCTACCAACAACCTCCCACGATCGGTGTACCACAGCTTCCAAGGTCAATCTGAAGCCACCAGGATCATCAGGGCTCTCCCGAGGACATGACTAACAGCTCCATCTATTCTCTGCATGCGACCTCTTTCCTATGGCTAAAAAAAGTGTCTTGCCTTGGCATTCTTGCTCAACAACATTAATTTAAATACCAGCATACCCCAGTGATCCACCGACATTCTGTCTAAGGATTCTCCACCCACCCAATGAGTAACGTAACCTCCAATGCCACTTGTGCATTCTTGGTTCTTGCTGTTCATTGATATAGGTCACCCCTGTGATACTATCCAATATGATACAGACCACAAACCCACCACTAGAAGGAAATAACTCTGTACCAGATGAACCCTCCTGGCTTCCAACCTGTTGATGCAATAGAAAACCTCCCAGTTTGATCAATGTCCATGAGCCAATTAACCTTGTCACTGTGCCCCCAACCAAACTGGCATTTGTTCTTACCACCCAACTGGGAGCTTCTGGAGCCTACCACCATGCTATCTCCTTGTCACAGAAGAAACCTGACACACTGCTAATATGGTGGTTTCTACTGCCCCCAAACCTTCTGCATTTGGGTTTTTTTTGTTGTTGTTGCATTTGTACCCCGCGCTTTCCCACTCATGGCAGGCTCAATGCGGCTTACATGAGGCAATGGAGGGTTAAGTGACTTGCCCAGAGTCACAAGGAGCTGCCTGTGCCTGAAGTGAGAATCGAACTCAGTTCCTCAGTTCCCCAGGACCAAAGTCCACCACCCTAACCACTAGGCCACTCCTCCACTCCTTGTTGTGCAAGGAATTCAGAAGCATCCCTCAGTTCCTCTCAAACCAACTCCAACTCACTGTGGGCCGACCAAAACCAATAGGACTCTCACTACCTGAGCTTGGCTCTGAGCATTTACTTTCCTTCTGTTTCTTTAAAGGGACAGACAGGATAGTAATGGGAAAAGATCAGGTAGAAATAAACTTACCATATCCCCTCTCCCAGAAGTGGCCTCACAGGGTCCCCCCTCACTGCCCCCTGAACTCCTACCCCACCAGGAAAACGACCTGCAGGTTCAAGGCCTGGCTCAGGGGCTACTTCCTACCTCAACTAGGGCAAAGATTCATAGACCTATTCCTAGGAGCCTGTGACAAGGAAATGAATCTCAACCTTGAGACATAGGTTGTAGTCTTAACCATAGGAAGACAGGACCAATGACAACCCTGCCACACCAATCCAGACTGTAACCATTTGCTAGAGGTACAGAATACTGCCAAGTTCCAGGACTGCACCAATCTTTAATACTGGTGATATCATCGAATGTCTGTATTCTTTGCCTCCACCTGTTGGCTGGGGTTCAGAACTCACCTGTTTGGCCTGAACTAGTAGAATAAGCCCAGATTCTTTTCCTGAATTGGAACAGACTTTTGCATTTTACTATAGGAGGACTGACTTTCTCCTGATACAGTTGGATATAGGCTTCAGGCATCTAAAACCAATTGAGAGGTCAACTTGGTGGCAGAGACTGAAACTTGAAGTTGTAACCTTGTTTTATGATGCATTCTCACTTCTAATTAAAAAAAAACCCAAAACCTATACTCAACCTCCTATAGCTATGGCAGGATATATTCTGGAGGGACACTAGCCATGACTATAGAGAGAAGTCAAAAGGTAGAAAGCTGCTATGGTTGTGCAGGTACAGCCTGCTTTTGTTTGCCCCCTTCTCACCGACAAGGTTTAGTGAAAGCCAAATGCTGGGTTTGCTGTGATTGACTGGCAAAAGAACAAATTTTCTTCTATGATAGTAGGCACTTCTACAGTAAGAAGTTGTGGTAATTTCTGTAGAGGATGATGTAAATGGTGGGGACACAAACAAAAGGTGTTGTAAGATAAAACAGTGATCTAATAATGTCAAAACTTATTTACTGTATCACTAAAAAGGGAGTTCCCAGTACAATGGACATTTGCTTTGTATGAACCTCTTCAGAAGCCAGACTCGTGCAGCTATGCAAGACATCTGGTGGCAAGAACAGAAGCTAAGATTATGGAAGTTCTTTTCAATACATCATACTCTGAATCACGACATAACTTCTGTGCGACACCTCAGCTCCTCAGTGTTTATGAAGCAGTAAGGGATGAGAGCGTGAGAGCGAGCATCCCCTCATGGAGATGCAAAACCACGTACACAGCAGTAGCAAGAATAATCTCTTCCACTGCCGAAGAGCACAAGAAATCACAAGTGTGCATCTGTAATAGTGTGAAGGACAAACAGAAAGAAAATAATCAGATAAGGCCTAATTTCTCATTCCATATAGTCCTTCCCACTATTCTAGAACTTGTGAGGTGTTCAAAGGCTGCCCTTAGAGAGGGTGAGCACCAGACACTGCCACCTACAGAACAAAGCCCCAAAGGCAGTGACCCGCCACAACCACCCTATAGTGCTTGGCAAATGTATGCATGGAAAACTTAAGCTGCTGCCTTGCAAATATACCTTGGTGAAAGCAACACGGTTTTGGCCCAAGAGGCCGACATGCACCTAGCTGAATGCGCTTTCATGGAAGCTGACACAATGGCCTCCTTTAGCCACCTTGCAATTGTGGGCTGGGATGCAGCCAGGCCCAGCTTCTGCTTACCAAACAGGACAAATAATCTGTCCAACCTACGGAAATCATTGATGGCCTCAAAAAATACCTAAGAACCACCCTTCTCACGCCAAACAGCCTCAAAGAGGAATATTGATGCCCCACACATCGTCCTTACGGAATGAAGGAAATGCCACCGATTAAGTGGAAAGAGGAAATCACCTTCGACAGAAAGGAAGATATCATAAGTACATAAGTAATGCCATACTGGGAAAAGACCAAAGGTCCATCGAGCCCAGCATCCTGTCCCCGGCAGCGGCCAATCCATGTCAAGGGCACCTGGCAAGCTACCCAAATGTACAAACATTTTATAATGGAGTGGAGGAGTGGCCTAGTGGTTAGAGTGGTGGACTTTGGTCCTGGGGAACTGGGTTCAATTCCCACTGCAGGCACAGGCAGCTCCTTGTGACTCTGGGCAAGTCACTTAACCCTCCATTGCCCCAGGTACAAATAAGTACCTAAGCCGCAATGAGCCTACCATGAGTGGGAAAGTGTGGGGTACAAATTAAAAAAAAACAAAAAACATTTTATACAAGTTATTCCCGAAATTGTGGATTTTTCCCAAGTCCATTTAGTAGCGGTCTATGGACTTGTCCTTTAGGAAACTGTCCAACCCCTTTTTAAACTCAGTCAAGCTAACCGCCTTCATTACGTTCGGCAATGAATTCCAGAGTTTAATTACGCGTTGGGTGAAGAAAACTTTTATCCTATTTGTTTAAAATTTACTACACTGTAGTTTCATTGCATGCCCCCTAGTCCTAGTATTTTTTGAAAGCGTGGATGCTTCACAGCCACCTGTTCCATTCCACTCATTATTTTATATACCTCTATCATGTCTGAAGTCAGACCCCTGCTTCCGAAAAATGGGTCCCCATACGACAAAAGCCTGCAACTCTGAAACCTGGCAAGCTGAAGAAGCTGTCACTAAAAATACTGCCTTCAGCATGAGGTACTTAAGCGTTGCTTTCATGACAGGCTCAAGTGCAGCCATCCGTAGGGCTCAAAGATTAAGGTTCCATTCCTGACAGACTCGACAGAGGGGATGCTGAAAATGACCCATCCCTTTCAAAAACCCGACCACATCTAGGTGCACTGCTGGCTAAAAATTCTGCACATGGATCCTGAAGTATGCTACCACTGCCACTTGGATCTTCAGAGAACCAAGTGCCAAGACCTTCTGCAGGCCTGACTGAAGGAACACCAGCATGTGCACCACCGAGGAAGACAGAAAAAAAATTCCCTTCTTTGAACACCAGCCTTCAAATGTCCTCCAAACATAGGCTGTTGAAGTTGAGTATTTCAGTGCATCAAGCAAAGTAGCAGTGACGGAATCCGAATAGCCCTAGCTCCTCAGCTTTGCCCTTTTAAGGGCCAAGCCATAAGACCAAAGAGTGAGGGATCCTCCATATAGACTGGACCTCGATGCAGCAGTCCTCGACCCCGTGGAAGCTGGAGAGGAGCCCCATTCAGCAGACAAATCCAGTCTGCATACCATGGCCTCATGAGGAAGTCCAGAGCCACTAGAAGGACCTGACCTGGATGGAAGGCAATTTCCCCGAGGTCTTGATCTACCAATAGCCACAGAGAAAAGAAAGAGCAGGCGGCCAGCCGACCACTCCTAGAAGAAATCATTCAGGCCCTGCAAACCCGGTTCCTGCTGTCAGCTAAGGAACCTGGGCACCCTGACGTCATTCTTCATGGTCATCAGATCAAAATCTGGAACACCCCATCACTCCACTATGAGTTGAAATACCGATCAAACAACTCCCATTCCCCTATGTTTCTGCTTAGAAGACCCATTCTTTTTAAAAGCTTACTTGGAGGATTTAAGTATTTTTAAAATATTTAATGACTGGGAGAGAATTTTATTATGATGAAAAATTTGCTGTTATTTGTTATTGGGTTTTTTTTTTAGTATGTTTTAATTGTTACCCACTTTGAGAGAAGGCAGAATACAAATATGAAATAAATAAACAAAATAAAAAAAGTAAAGGAAATGTGAAGCATTTGTTTACGCTTTCTAACAATAATAGAACCAGGGGACACAAGATGAAATTAGAATGTGGTAGGGTTAAAACAAATTGGAGAACATTTTTCTTTACTCATGTGGTTAGACTCTGGAACTCATTGCCGAAGAAGGTAGTGACGGCAGCTGGCCTTGCTGAGTTTAAAGGGGGTCTGGACAGATTCCTTAAGGAAAAGTCCATTGATCGTTATTAAATTTTGGGGTTTTGCCAGGTTCTTGGGGCCTGGATTGGCCGCTGTCGGAGACGGAGTGCTGGGCTTGATGGACCTTTGGTCTTTTCCCAGCGTGGCAGTGCTTATGTATGTCTCTATCCAATTCATCAAGCTGGTGGTCTCCTCCACCAATCGACTGCTGCATGTGCCCCATTGCTTGTTGACACAGTCGACAGTTGTCGCATTGTCAGAGAACACAGACTGAAGAACCGCTCAGGAAAGGGGCGAAAGTCCTTAATACATTCCCAATTGCTCCAGGTTCCAGACGATTTGTGGGCCAACGGGCTTCCTTCTCTGACCAGGTCCCTTGTGCCAAATTGGCATCTGTTGTTACTATCTCCCAGTGATTCAAGGGAAACAGAACTCCTTTGTTCAGATTCCCCAATGACAACCACCACTGTGCGCTGTGCTTCACCTCCTGAGCCCATGATGGCACAGGTTGTAATTCTGAGAGATTGGAGACCAGCAGCTGATTAGAGAATGCTACAGGGAGCGCATATGTACCCGAGCCCAGAGCACCACGTCCATTGCTGCCATCTTGGAGCCCAATACTTGCACATAATCCCAGACGAGGGGGACTTTGCCAAAGAAGAAACTGAATCGGTTGACCTCTGTTAGGAACATCCTTTCCTGTCTTGTGTTGGAGAGGGTGATAGATACCTGGAATGCTCTCCTGCGGAAGGTGGTGGAGATGAAAACAGTAATGGAATTCAAAAATGTGTGGGATAAATACAAAGGAATCCTGTTTAGAAGGAATGGATCCAAATCAGCTTATCAGTGATTAGGTGGCCAACACCAGTAATTTGGAAGCAAAGTCAATGCTGGATAGACTTCTACTGTCTGTGCCCTGATCGTGGTTTGGATGGATTTGGATGGGTTGGAGTGGAGCTTCGATAACTTTAGAAACTGGAGAACAAGTACAGTGTCAAGCAGACTTCTATGGTCTATGCCCTGAAAATGGTAAGGACAAATCAAGATCAGGTATACTTATAAAGTATCACATCATACCTTATGCTATGAGTTTATCTTGTTGGGCACACCGGATGGGCCGTACAGATCTGTATCTGCCATCACCTACTATGTTACTGTGTGTCAAAGAGCACTACCAGATATTCCAGGGAGCGAGAAGGGACAAGCCTGCTCCTTTCTAAATTTATTACCCAGCCCAATGACTAAAGGAGCTTAACAATGGATGAAGTTGCCACTTTGCTATCAGCTAAGGAAGATATTCAAATGAGCCAGGGTGAACCCTTATGTCCTGACAATGCAGGTAAGCTGCGACAACCACCATCACCTTGGAAAAGTCCTTGGTACTGTCACTAAGCCGAAAAGTATTGCCCAAAACTGAAGTGAAGCCCCAGATTTGCAAACCTCAGAAACTGATGAGGAAACCAATATTGGAATGTGAAAATAAACTTCTGAGCCGAAAGATACTCCTGTTCTCGCACTGATGCAATGACTAAGCATAAGATTTCCATCTGGAAGTGAGATACTCTGAGGCAATGATTGAGGTCCTTGAGAGCAACACTAGCTAAAAGGAACCCTCCTTTTTTGGCACAATGAAGTAAATGGAGTACCTCCCTTGGCTCTTTTCTGTACGAGGAACTGGAATGATGGCTTCTACAAAAAGCCGGGCCTCTAAGGTGCTCCAGACTGTGGATTCCTCGGTACCCCTTCAGCAGGGAGACTGCATGAAGAGGTGCAATGGGACAGGAAAATTCCAACTTGTAGCCTTCCTTGATAACCTCTAGGACCCACTGGTCTGATGTGATCTTGAACCAGTCCTCCATGAACAGCTAAAGTCGTCCTCCCACGGCTATGGTAGAGGAATGGGCCCAGCCACGCATCATTGTGAACCACAGGAAACACTGGAGACGCTCCTGGACTGGGGTGCTGAATTCTTGTCTCGTGTCCCCCCCACCCCCCACACACACAAAAGGAAGTGTCTGCTCTGGTACTGAAATCTTTTGCATACTGCTGATGCCCAGACTTATAACGCCTACTCTCCCGAAATGTACTATGAGCAGTGCCCGTAGTTGAGTGAGAAGACAATCTGGGCTTATCCTCAGGGAGATGCTGTGGCTTTGTTTCCCCCAGCTCTTTAACCAAGTTGCTGAGATCCTCACCAAACAGCCACTTGCCCCAAAAGAGCAGCTTTACCAGGCAAGACTTAGAAGCTGCATACACCACCCAATTTAACAACAAAGACCAATGCTGCACTGTCACTGCTAGCAACATGTCACTGGCCATAAGGTGAAATTTGTCATATATAGCATCAGCCAAGTAAACCAACCCCACCTCTAAGTGAGGTGCATAATGTCCTTCTTGGGAACCAGGCTGTACCAGGCTGTTCATGCAACTGCAGACCAAGGGACACCACCTCGAAAGACTGCTTCAGGGCACTTTTCAAACCTTCTGTCCAGCAGATCCTTCAAAGCAATACCCTCTTCCACTGGAAGGGTAGTCTTCTTAGTTACTACCATCATTAGCGAATCCACCCTGGGCAACTGGAATTTCTCCTTCTCCTCTGGCACCAACAGGTAAAGGCAAGTCACGGCTCCTCCACCCTTAAGCCCCATATCTAGGAACTTCCATTCAGCTGTTATCAAGTCTTGGATGACTGGATGCATAGGAAAAAGCCCTAGAAGAATATGATGCCTTTCATGATAGAAGAGCCCCGAGTGACACCGCAGGGTCTTCAATAGACAGAATAGCCAACACATCTGCAATCAGGTATCCCAATTCCTCTTTATGAAAGATCCTGAGAACTTTAGGGCCATCCCCCTCTTCTGAGGGCAGCTCCCCTTTCTCCAGAGGCACCCAGATAGAGGGGCCCAGTGACGTGTCCAAAAAGAGGGGAGTGGGAGACATCCCCATGCCCCTGCAGATCCAAACATGGCCTTATAGGTGCAAGAGGAACGCTAAGCAGGGAGAAAGGGGGCCTTGCAAAGAGCCTGCCTGTCCGTCCCTACTTCAACAAAAGGAAAACTTCCACAGAAAATGGAGACCTCAAGGCTCCATTCTCTCCTGACAGCCCCTGAGAGCATAAAATGACACCAGAGTGCTGTGTGGGAAGGCCCCCGTCTGTTCCTCACTGCCACGCAAGAATGGCAAAAATTTCTCACCCCAGGAACCTGAAGGCAACGGCACCTCTGGTGCCTGCACATAATCCTTAGCGGTGCTTTCCCCAGCCTCTTCTGATTTGCAAACTGCACAGTGTCCTGATGCTGATCAGCAAGAGGGAGCACAGCTTCACCGCCTCCGCGGGGACCACCATGCACTGCTTTCACAGTCACTCCAACTGCCCAGAATAAAAGAAGTCAGACTTATCACTGCTGACTCGCTTACCCTCAAATCGCTCTGGCTGCACTTCCTCGCTGATCACACAGGAAAGCAGCAGGGTTTCACTGCCCCTACCAGAGGTTGCTCTCCCTCTCCAGCCGCAAAGGTTCTGCTCCAGAGGCTGACAATGTGCTGTTTCAGCTTATTCCAAGTTTTCTCTCTTTTTTTTTTTAAAATTTAAGCCAGAGAAACAAATGTGGCAGGGGGAGGGAGCAAGCAGCAAGGCATCAGGAGACTGCTCGGTAAGCCTCCTCTGCCCGCCCTGCTCAACTGAAGACCAGCTGAACAACTGGACTAAGAGCCACTAATCAGAACTTGAGGCTGTAAAGCATGTCCACCCAAGCTGCTGGAGATGGAAAATACTGAGAAGAGGTGTTTCATAGAGGTTATAGGTCCAAGCTCAGATCTGTATTCTTTATCTAAGCCAATTCAGTTGGCACAAACTGCAGTCTAGGTAAACATGAACATGGTGAAGCAAGCAGAAAATGTCTTCCTTGGAATTCAGGGTCTGAAATAGACAAGAGAGAGACTACTGGATCTCGAGATGAAAGACTGTACCTTTGTGTAAAAATAACGCTCATAAGAATGGGATGGGTGTTACACTGGGCTGTAAATATTAAACAAATGGTAGATCTTTATAGTATCCCTTGACAAATTCATTGAACATCTTTTGCAGGACTGAATAGGGCAGCTCCAGCAACGATAACATAACAGATGGGGGAAAAAAATTAATTGGCCACTATTACAGAGATTGGATCGGAGGCTAGAAGAGGCTGAGCTGTCCATTATTGCACAGGAGATGTCTGTAGAATACTGCAGAGCAAGGCAAAGTCTATCAATACAGCTATTTTACAATCTGTGTCAATGTGCAGTGCTGCTCTATCCGTGCTGACATGCAAATGTGTCATCCATGCTGGTGGAGAAAGACAAAGATTAGTATTACCTATCAAGCCAGAGCCTTTTTAATGGCACAGATAACACAGGAGACAGTTGTGCATGTCTATGCTTAGGAGCAGCAGCAATCTGAATGACATCTACACTGTGCCTGCTCTTTTCCAGTGTTTTATATGTAATCTTCAAGGCTACTGTGACAGTAGGCCTATGCATGTGTACTGAAGATGACTGTGCATTAGGCCTGAAAGTTTCCAAGGTGGTTTGCGTTACCTTAAAATTACCCCTGGTGCCACTCCTTTGCAACTAGACTCAGTCACTGCACAGGGAGCTGGATGCAACATCCAGAGAATGATCTACTACAGTGCACAGAATCAATCCATCTCTGTGCAAACGTTATTCACATCTCCTTCTCTTGGATGAACAGGAGCCTTTTCTCCATCTCTACTGCTCAAAGGTAACATGTCAACAAAGCCTGCAGTCAGCCTGAATCCATTCTGAACCCAGATATATCAATCATCCTTGATATGTGTCAAAGTTTTGGATTTTTCTTCCATACTGAGGGCAGGACCCAAATCCTGACTTTGCAACATTTTCTGTAGTAATGATGGAAAACCCAAAAATACTAGGCTGTCGGTTAATTGCGTTGACTAACACGACTAATTTGTTACATTTTTTGTGATTAAAAATTTTAATCACAATGTCACAACTGTACTTTTTAATCGTCCAACAGCCCTAAAAAAATTACTTTTCTTTTTAAAGAAAGGACTGACATCGTCATCAGAATCGACAGCAGGTGAAAACTGCTTTGAAGGCGGGAGAGTTTGTTTTCGCATCTGGCAAAAAGGAAAAAACAAAACTGAGGATCTAAGAAGATCGCTACAGATAGGAAAAGTCACACATACTCGGAACTTTACACTAGAGAGCTCAAGGAAAGCTGTTCCATTCGATGTCATCAGATGTCACATACTTGCATGCTTGATGCACTGACAGAAAAAGCAGGTTTCACTTGCAGAAAATTATTCTTAGCCAAACACTGTACACATACTTGTGTTGACAAGATTGCTTCTACTTATTTGTCTATAGGTGTTCCCAGGAGTGTAGTCTCAGCAGAGAAGAGGCAAAGTTTCAAAATGCATGTATAAATTTTATAAAATACACATGGAGAAATCTGTACATGAGAATGTGTGTGCTACTGGGGATGCCTTTATAAAATAACCAATGCAAAAACACATGCCTGTTTTTAACAGGTTGATGTCAAAGTTCTAAAAACATGCCTATTTTATAAAGACAAATACTGAAAATCAAAACAATCCCAATAACATATCTTAAATAACTGTAAATCAATTCAAAAACAAGCACCCCTAAAACCTCCATAGTGTTTCAACTCAAAAAAAGATACAACACAGTCACTCAAGATGGAACTGAAGCACTCTGCTGACAAAAGACAATCTGCAAGTGGTCTGAGTGAGGAATCTGACTGGATGTCTGATTTAATCTGTGAGTTTTGTGCATGTAATCGAGAGCGAACACTGAAGAATACTCTGACACCATATTTGTCTCTTGTGTAGCTTGATCAAACTGTGTGTGGTGGATCTAAGGAGTTATTGCGGTTAATGGACCAGAGAATTTTGAAGCATTCTTTAAGGAGAGCTCCTGAAGCAGAGCAGAAACTCAACACACTGCTTTGGAGAAGCCTTTGTTTTGTATGGTATTCATTTTTGTGCTGGAAAAACATTTGCAGATTGAAACGCTATGTTGACACAAGACAATATCATTTCATGATATTAAGTGACTGTGTTTTGTCTATTTTTGAGTTAAAAACACTATGAGGCTTATTTTCAAAATACGGACTTACAAACATACATAAATATTAAGTGGAGTGGAACGGGTAGACACGAATCCATTGTTTACTCTTTCCAAAAATACTAGGACTAGGGGGAACGCAATGAAGATACAAAGTAGTAAATTTAAAACGAAGCGGAGAAAATATTTCTTCACTCAACCTGCAATTAAACTCTGGAATTCATTGCCAGAGAATGTGGTAAAAGCAGTTAGCTTAGCGGTGTTTAAAAAAGGTTTGGATAACTTCCTAAAAGAAAAGTCCATAAGATATTATTAAAATGGACTTGGGAAAATCTACTGCTTATTTCTTGAATAAGCAGCATAAAATGTATTGTACTGTTTTGAGATCTTGCCAGCAGGGCCAGTCTTAGTAAGTGCGGGGCCCTGTGCAGACCAATTTGATGGGGCCCCACCCTAGCTCCGCCCCACCCCTCCCTCCCGGACCACCCCCCCTCCGAGCTCCAGGGCTCCCTCCCACCCACCCAGCTCCAGGGCCAAGCCCCCTTCTGAGTTCCAGGGCTCCTCCCTCCTTCCCAGCTCCAAGGCCCCCCTCCCTCCTTCCCAGCTCCAAGGCCTCCCTCCTTCCCAGCTCCAAGGCCGGCCTCCCTCCCTCCTTCCCAGCTCCAAGGCCGGCCTCCCTACCTCCCAGCTCCAAGGCTCCCCTTCTTCCGAGGCCTCCCTCCAAGTTCCAGTCCCCCTCCCTCTGAATTTTAAAAGTTACCTCATGGGGTTACAGGCAGGCAGTGGCAGGAGTGAAAAGCATGTGAGTTGCTCGGCGCTTCAGGAGCCTTCCCTCTCTCAAGCTCTGGTCCCGCCCTCATTTCCTGTTTCCACGAGGGCGGGACCAGAGCTAAGAAAGGGAAGGCTCCTGAAGCGTCGAGCTGCTCGCACGCTTTTCACTCCTGCCGCTGCCTGCCTGTAACCCAAGGTAACTTTTAAAATTCAGAGGGAGGGGGACTGGAACTCGAGCGGTCGGGGGTGCGCTGCACGGGGCCCCCTTGAGCGCGAGGCCCTATGCAGTCGCCTCGCCCTAAGACCGGCCCTGCTTGCCAGATACTTGTGACCTGGATTGATTACTGTTGGAAACAAGACACTGGGCTTGATGGACCTTCAGTCTGTCCCAGTATGGCAACTTTTATTTACTTATAAGTTACTATGTAACTTTGTAAGTCTCTGTGCTTTGAAAATGAGCACCTATAGACACCCATTTGGACAATTTTTCCATTTATTATTTGGACCAACGAGGAATTTGGGAGTTTAAGGAGCTGTTCTACTTTGGTAGTAGGGTGGTTCTTGCTTCCATCTGAGGGTCCTGTTTATAAATATATTTTCACCACAGGCAGGAGGCATGAGTGTAGGTGAGAGGAATTTGATATGGGAGAAAGAAAAAATCAAATACTTGGGCACTAATATACCGCAGGATTTGACTACTCTATACTTTAATAATGTGCAACCATTACTTACTCAGACTTGTACGCAGCTGAGATTGTGGCATGATTATCCACTATCAATAACAGGGAGGATAGCCTTATATAACATGGTTATTGTGCCCAAGTGGCTATATGTCTTCCAAACCCTGCCACTGTTTTTACGCTTGGAAGATGAACAGAAATTGAATAAGCAACTGAACAAATTTTTGTGGAAAGGGCGGAAGGCTCGGATACCGATTGCAACACTCCAGATGTTGGTGGAACATGGAGGCCTGGGACTTTTGAGTGTGAGACATCTTACTGTAGCATGTGGTATGAGACACGTCTCAGATTGGTTTCGTAACACAGCGGAGTTTTCTGCCACTGAATTAGAGACACAGCTCACTGCTGGGATCCACTTCAGTAACCTGCTACATACAGGCGGAGGTCGGATCCCGCCGATACTACAGGACTCTCATATAATGCCAACAGCGAAAGCAGTTTGGAGATGGATCTGTCGCCTTCACCAATTCTCATCACGGACCACCCCATATTTGACAATTTGTGACAATCCAGACTTCCCGCCGGGACAGATATATGGTGTATTCCGCCGTTGGAAAAGCAAAGGGTTAATTTACATAACGCATGTGTTGACTGAGGAGGGGCAAATTCAACCATTTGAAGAGCTGAAGTCTAAATATTCTTGCCGACAATCAATCAGAGTACTTCCACTAAATACAATTAAAACATTACGTTTCCGCTCTGGAGTGGCAAGACCTGACGGAGGACGTGCAGGAGGAATTGTCTGATGCATTCTCCTTACAAGCACAAAATAAAGTTCCGCTCCAGATGCACCATAGGCACATCAGAGACACAATACCAGAACCTGATTACAAGGGCCTGGCACAAGCCTGGACCGCAGACTTAGGAACAGAAATCTCCTATCAAATTCTTAAAGCATATGTCTTGTCTTTGCGGGGCTCTTGCAGGATGATGTCACATTGGGAATTACAATTTAAGTTTGCTATGCGTGCACATATTCCACCAAGAAGGGCCTTCCATATGGGAGCCTCGTCGGATGGGGCCTGTCTGAAATGTGGCGAGATGGGAGTACAGTTAGGACATATGTTTTGGCACTGTGCAAAAATAGCAAAGTTCTGGAGGAGTCTCCTACAACACGTATCCCTTATGTGGAAGGCAACATGGTGTTGTGAGCCACAACTATTGTTTGGTATTCTGGGATTGGTGTCCCCGACCCCAGCTGGTTATAGAGGATTTGCAATTCGGGCAACAACTGTAGCGAAGAAAGTAATACTAACCGAGTGGATTACAAATAAAACTCCCACAGTTCATCAATGGAGATGCCAAATGGTTTGTCTCATGAGGTTTGAGAGACGGCTGGTGGATCAGAAAGGAACCTTTAAAGAATCAGATTTTTGTAAGATATGGACTCCATTTTGGTTGACATTGCCTCCAGCGGTAAAAGGTCCTATACTAAATTTTTGATGTACACAATAATATAAATAAGAGTTTGCATTATGTAAGTAGAGTAAATACACAGATGTTTAGGCACCATAGACAAATGAGGAGAAAGAGGAATTTTTTTTTTTGGGGGGGGGGGGGGGGGGAGGGGAAAGAAGAGGGGGTAGGAGGGAGGGAGGAGGTTAGGTATAGCTTTTAAGATTGTATAAAATGATGATGTGATAGTATGATGTTTGAAGTTTGATTCAAGACCCATCTGCATTTGGATACTGTACTGTATTATACGCTTAATGATTGATACCATCATCAATAAAAACTTATTTGCAATAAATATATTTTCATTTTTGAGTTCATGTGCTTTTAAATTAGTTAATGGTTATTTCTATGTTATTAGGATTGTTTTGATTGTCAGTATTTGCCTTTATAAAATAGGCACCTTTTTGAAATTGTAAGCAATCTGTTACAAAATGAGTTCATCATGAATTTCTTTAATGAGAAGTATTTGAAACAATGAGCATTTTTTCACATCTATTATGCGTTACATTTGTTCTACTGTGCACCTTTTTCTTCTTAGTGCCTTTACAAAACACACAAAGGTGAAATGTATTCTTACCTGATAATTTCCTTACCATGATTCCTGCTAGACCAGCCCAGACTAGCGCATTTGGCTCCCCAATCAACTTCAGGGATCACCACCATTATAAGAATTGGTAGAGTCCTATAATCATCCAGTATGCTTTTGCCCAAGCTGATGTGTTAACCATTTGAACTACCCAAGAGAACAAGACCCATAACACAAACTGACATACTAGAAAACATCTCCTTAGACAAGGGCAACAAACTCATCGGGTTTTTTTTGTGGTTTTTTTTTTTATTTAACTTGTAGGAACAGAATGACAGTAACATCATCTCAAGCTTTGGGTTGGCCTTGGACTGGTCTAGCAGGCCTCAAGAAAAGGAAATTATCAGGTAAGAACAAATGTGGTCTTCCTTTTCTTCCTACTAGACCAGCCCAGATTAGTGGGACACACCCCAGCTTTACTCTCTCGGATGGAAGGCAACGTTCCCTCAATGATCATGCGTTCAAATGTGCCATCTTCTTTCGCCTACATGTCCTGTCTGTAGTGCTTCAGAAACAAGTGCAAGACAACCAAATCTCCACTGTGCAGATTTGCCAGCAAAACTGTCTGCCTCAGATCAGCCTGCGCTTTTGTTGAATGCACCTTCAGCACCACTAGAACTTCTCTTCTCTGCAACAAATATGTTGAGCTTACCGCTTCCTTAATCCAACACACTATAGAGGCCTTGGACGTTGTCTGTCCCTTCCTAGGGCCATTGTGACAATACAAAAAAAACTGATCTGATTTCCAAAAAGAGATGGTCACCTCCAAAAAATAGATCAACACCCTGCACACATCAAGCACATACAAAAAAATGTTGTGACTTTCTTTATTTCACTTAGAAAAGGTCAGAAAATGTATTTCTTGATTCACATGAAACAAGTGATACCACCTTAGGTAGAAAGCGTGGCACTGTACGCAGTGACACTGAAACCTCTGAAATGGTACAGGTCTCAGCAACAGAAGGCCCACAACTCAAACTCTTGTGAGCTGAACATACCACCACTAAGAAAACTGTCTTTGATGACAAGTCATTCAGAGTCGCTTTCCTGAGTAGATCAAATGGCAAACTCAACAGAGTATGAAGACTTCTCACGGGGGAACTAGCCGCCTCAACGGAGTACCCAGATGCTTAGCTCCCCTCAGAAACTGTCCAATGTCTGTGTGCATCAATAAGGAGGACCCCTGAACCTTCCCCTCAGTAGCATGCAAGTGCCACCATCTGACCCTTCAAGGAGCTAACAGAGTCTTCTCTCTAAATCATCCTTTAAAAAAAAAAGGCTAAAATAGCAAAAATGCCCACTCACTGGGCCACTGCCCCTGACAGCTGACACCAAGTTTCAAAGACTTCCCACAACCTCACATATGAAAGGGAGGTAAAAGCTTTCCGTGCTTTCAGGGGGTGGAGCAATCATTGTGGGTAAAAATAAAAAAAACTTTCCAATAAACTCAAGGGCTAGGCTGAAAGGGTTCTAGTCCTGGTGCAACTGAGTGCCTTAATGCTAAGTGAAGATACCCGAGTATACTAGTATTCCATAATAGAATCTAGGTGCCTAGGCTCTGTTATAGAATACGCAACCATCATGCAGTCCTTGGGGGGGGGGGGGGGGGGGGGGGGAAGACAGCTAAATGGAGGTGCTCAGTTAATATAACTGACTCCAGTGTCTAATGGTGACAGTCAGTCACTTGGTTCTCTCTAGCAGATCCTAGCCATCAGATTACTTCCATGGTGTTCACTGTCAGAAGAAAAAAAAAAGCAGAGATCTCAACACCTACCCAGCTAATAACTGTGACAGAGATGAATTTGTGATATTCTTATGGAAACCCATGAGAATGGAACCTTGATTCAGAATCCTGGGTTTCCTAGGAGTGCGAGTGGTTTCTCCACCAATAGTTTCAAGATGTCAACACAACAAGGCTGCCGAGGCCAGTTAATCATGATCAGAATTACAGGAAAGGGATGACTGGAATCCTGCACAGAACATGCCCAATTTCAAGTCTGTATCTTTGTTTGTATGGAAGTTGTTGCGGTCTGAATATTGGTCCAAATATGTTCTGATGAGTCGCGACCAATTTTGATGCACACTTTGAGTCAACTTGTTTGACTGGATTTTGCATCCATAATGTTAAAATGTATTTCATCGGAATTAGCATCAAAAACTGTACAGGATTTGAATTTTTTAGCCATTCTTATAAATGTGTTTGGATTTTATTAGACCCCAAAAATGGCATTTTGGTAAATGTCGCGCTCTCGTGGACTGACAACCTTTCAGAAAAGGGGGTCTAGATCTGCAACTATTGCAGTTAGAGACCTCAAAATTTGGGAAACTTCGTTTTAACACCTGACTCGCGCAACAGATAAAATTTGAACAAAATTGGAGACATAATGGTGGGAAGGTTTAGACCGCTTGGCATGGAATGACCCATCTGAAAGAGGCTCTGCACACCGGAGCATACCATACTGAGCCACCCTGAGGGCCCAGTAGTCCACTGTGATGTAGGCCCACTCCAATATAAACTGATAGATGACCACCAACTTGTTGAGGCTCCTCAGAATGGTCCTGCTGGTACTCATTGGTCAATTTTACCTCCCAAACCTGAGAGGCTCCTACCACCCCCCTGGGCTTGCAGGCACCCCAGGAAAGGACTGAAAATGACAGAAACAATGTTGGGGCCTGCTTACCTGTCCTGAAGCAAGGACAATCCCTCTAATGTGACCTGGCTGAAGACGCTCTGAATGCTACGCAAGTGGTCCTCTGGAAGTCTATGTAGCTAGGTTTCAGCCGAGCCCTTAACCAGTTTCATCAAATCCTTCCCAAAAAAGGAGCCTACCTCTGAAGGGAAGTTTGCTAAGCTACTGCTTTGATGCTGAATCCATAGCCCAATTCTGAAGCCAAAGAACTCACCGTACCACCACTAATGACACGTATGACCTAGTCCCAATATGAACAAGGTCATAGAATACATCTGCCACAGATGTAGCCCCCGACTCTGCCAACTCTGGGGACTGCTGTACCCACATAAACCACATATATGGTGGTCTGGGTCCCCATAGCCAAGGCTACAAAGGCCTGATTGAGGAACAGCTCAACTCTTCTGTCCTGAACATTCTTGACTGCCACACAGTCCTCCACCGTGACTGCCTTGTGACCACGATCACAATAGTTTCCATTCATAGTAACATAGTAAATGATGGCAGATAAAGACCTGAACGGTCCATCCAGTCTGCACAACAAGATAAACTCATTTTACATGGAATGTGCTACTTTAAATGTATACCCGAGTTTGATTTGTCCCTGCTTATCTCAGGGTACAGACCATAAAAGTCCGCCCAGCATTGGCTTTACTCTCCAATAACCGGCGTCACCACCCAATCTCCGCTAAGATTCCGTAGATCCATTCCTTCTACACAGGATTCCTTTGTGTTTATCCCACGCATCTTTGAATTCCATTACTGTTCATCTCCACCACCTCCGGAGGGAGGGCATTCCACGTATCTACCACCCTTTCCGTGAAAAAATACTTCCTGTCATTACTCCTGAGTCTGCCCCCTCCAACCTCGATTCACGTCCTCTAGTTCTGCCGCCTTCCCGTCTCTGGAAAAGGTTTGTTTGCGGATTAATACCTTTCAAATATTTGAACGTGTGTATCATGTCACCCGTTTCTCCTTACCTCCAATGTATACATGTTAAGGTCAGCAAGTCTCTCCTCGTACGGTTTGCAACGCAAATCCCAAACCATTTTTGTAGCTTTTCTTTACACCGCTTCCACTCTTTTTACATCTTTAGCAAGATACGGCCTCCAAAACTGAACACAAAACTCCAAGTGGGGCCTCACCAACGACCTGTAGGGGGGCATCAATACCTCCTTTCTTCTGCTGGTTATACCCCTCCCTATGCAGCCTAGCATCCTTCGGGTCACGGTCGTCGCCTTGTCACATTGTTTCTTCACCTTCGGACACAAACACCCCAAGGTCTCTCTCCTGAGTCGAGCTTACTAAACTCTCCCTTCCTATCTGGTATCTCTCTTTTGGGTTTCTGCACCCAAACGGAAAACCTATTATGAACTGCCTAAGTCAAAAGCAAATACTCTTATTAAACCTTAGATCAGATACAATAATCCATACACACCGCGGGGACAAAAAGTCACCGCTACCTCATTAACCTTAAACACCACTGTTAACGCAATATTTAGTACGCTGTATTGAGATTTTTTGCACTAAGAACGCTCAGCTGGTTTAGATGTATGTACATACACCATAAGGAGGTGGAACATTCAATGTGCTATGATGGTTTCCATCTATGACACTACCACATATTCCTTTTGGGGATATAATGGTTGTAATGGGTACGGACAGCTAATCAGAATTCTCTCATGACAGAGGGCTTGGTGCTCCTACACACCAAGTCCAGGCTTTCTCACTTCTCCAGTCCCTATTCAACTCCTCCAGCGGTGCCTCCCTACCTGGAAACCCCCCCCCCCCCCAAAAAAAAAAAAAAAAAACAGGGACTCATTCATGTCCAAAGGGGCAACTTCCCCTTCCTCAGGGACATACTGCCTTCTTCACTGTCCACCCCCCCGTCAATCATCTTCATGTCCCAAGTCTCCACCAGGGCTGCAGCCACTGCCATGTAGCATAGAGTTCAGCCTGGGCCTTTCCAGGGTTCCTGTGCATCAATCCTGATGCCCCTCTGAACACCTCTGGTTAAGGAAACTGCAGCCTTCTGGACATAACTGGCAATTATCAGCAGGTATCCCAGAAGCAAAGAGCTGACTTGGCTTACCCAATCCGAGGAACTCCCTCCGCAGCTCCTGTCACTCCCAGGGCTCCTTCAGGTTTGTCCCCCACCCCACCCCACCCCCACCCCCATTATTCCTGCCCAATGGCCACATTTCCTGCCAGCAAGAAAAGGCCATCTGATGCCTCCTCCAAGCAGAAAACCTCTTGTCCTCCTCCGACTACCCTGCCACTTCACTATCACAGGCAGGGCAAAAAGAGGAGGCAGCTGAATTAAGCCATCACATTGCTGCCACAGCATCAGCCGCATTCTGGCCCTGCAAAGCTGGGCAACTGCTGGTGGAGTGCTTCTATTGCTCAAGCCACTCAAAAATGTTGAAGTCTATCCAACTATGATTGGAAACACTAATGCTTTTATTTTTATTTTCTTCAAATAATGCTCCAGACCAAAGGCAGGGAGGAGACGGAGGAGGGGGAGAAAGAAAAAGCTCACACATAAGAGACCCAAGAAGGGCTCCCACAGGATGTCCCTTCCAATTTTTACTTTCCCCTCTCCTTCCAGCCAGAATCCCATGAGACCTTCACTGCCCAATTCAAAGCCCACAAGAGAAAGACTGTAGCTCAGCCCTGGCCAAGGTGTAATAACTTCCACTATTCAAATCAGGCAAAGATCAAGATACTGAGATTCCCAGGGACATGGGCTGTGGTCCAAGCCTCTGAGTGCCAGACCACACTGTTTCACTAATCTAGACTGCAACCAAATGCTAGAGTCGGCGAATATTGGATCATTATAAGACTACCTCAATCCTTACAGTGGTGGATATGTCACTGAAATTCAGTGTTCTGGGCTGGTTGGGAAGCATAACCTACTAGTCTGGACAGGTCTGTCATGAGGAAAAGAAATAGGCATGTTTTTGGAAATTTTGTACAGGGCATGTTATAAAATTACCCCCAAAATGGGAAAACCTCATGAGTCAGTCTGTCCAACAGAAAGCAAAAATTTCCAAAAATCTTACCTTCTCGAAGCCTGGGTACCAATTTAAATATGATTTCTTCCAATGTATTGTCTAATCTTTAAAAAAAGAGAAAAGAAAAGAAAAAGAAAAAAATATTTTAGAATTCCAAAAATTACAAGACATAAAGGGGCATGTTCACTAAAGCGTACTAAGCATTAGTGCAAGCCTATGCTAACACCTACCACATGATAAAAACAAACAGTCCTCATGGTGATTATTGTGGGATGGGGCAAGGACTCCACAATGCAGTTAGCACACACTAATTACTGTGCGCTGTCACCTATGCAGTGAGTACAATGCAATTAATGCCTCTTCAAGAGATGTTGTATGCAACATGCTAAATTGTGAATAAACTTCAAATGAGCAGTAAAGAAAATTTTCTGTGCAATAACTACAGCAGACATGCTGAACATGCCCTGAAAAGTTACTGCACAGCCCTTACTTTTACAATGAGTTAATTTTGACTGTTAAAGCATGGTAAGAGTGAAAATGTACTGTAGTTTGGTAAACAGACTCTCTAAATACAGCAACTAAGTCCAGTGTTTGTGTGAGTGAAACATTTTTATAAGAACCAGAAATTTAGCCTAGAGTTAGCATTGGACCTTCTGCTCCCAGGTCACTGTGGGCAAATAATGCTGTAAAAGCAGTAACAGCCCCCAGATGGTGGTGGTTTAGGTGAGGACAAATTCATTATCATAGCTTAAAGGTGTTACAAGGTTCTGGAAGGAACTCTGGTGCTTGGACCCTAGCCTAGGACTGTCACCGAATGATCAGACCAGGTATGTAGGCGAGAGGACATAAAAGGAAAAAAAAATCCTTGGGTAATGCAACTGAATTCTCACTGTACCAGATTTCTGTCTTACTTTTGAATGGTAAAATTAGGTCTTACCTGATAATTTTCTTTCCTTTAGCAACAGCAGATGAATCCAGGAACTGGTGGGTTGTGTCCATCTACCAGCAGGTGGAGATAGAGATAACAGAACTTTTGGGAGTAATAGCAGACGGCCAGCCCCCCTATCAGTTAGTACAAGTCTGTCGAAAGCAGTAGAAGTAGGCCAATCAAACTCAATAACTTGAACTTAGAAACCATCCTCACTATAATGAAAGAAAACCAACTGGAAAACTGTAACTATGAAACTTCTGTTCCAACAATCCCTGCCGAGGCAGGTCTTTTTTTTTTTTTTTTTAAATATCTGTCTGAATCTGCATTAGAGAAAAAAGAACACAGAAGCGGAAAAAGTCGGCTAACGGGAGGGATCCTAGATTCATCTGCAGTTGCTAAAGGAAAGAAAATTATCAGGTAAGACCTAATTTTACCTTCCTTGTCACAAACAGCAGATGAATCCAGGAACTGGTGGGATGTACCAAAGCCTACCCTAAGAAGGGTGGGAAACAGACGTCCCCCGCGTCAACACCTGAGCCCCAAAATGAGCATCTTCCGTCGCAGCGACATCCAAACGATAGTGTTTGACAAAAGTATGACGAGAAGCCCAAGTAGCTGCTCGACAAATTTGATCCACATGAAGGATAGAGGTATCCGCCCAAGACATCGCCTGCGCCCGAGTAGAATGAGTTTGTAGAGCCAAGCTATAGTGGCTTTGGAGGCTGCCTCACCTCTCTGTGGCAAGGAAAGGACAAAGAGGTGGTCTGATTGCCGAAATTCATTGGTGACCTGGAGGCAACGTAAAAGCACCCTCCTCACATCCAAAGGCGAAGGAATGCAAACTCCCCTGGAAAATCCTCTTTCCAAACGATGGAAGAAAAAAAGAGTCTGATTGAGGTGGAATTCTGACACTACCTTCGGAAGAAAGGAAGGAACTGTTCGAACAGAGACCCCCGAATCTGAAAACTGTAAAAAGGGATCCCTACAAGATAAAGCCTGCAGTTCAGAAATGCGCCGAGCTGAGGTAATGGCCACCAAAAACACTGCCTTATGAGTAAGATCCTTATCCATTGCCTATTGTAAAGGCTCGAACGGAGGCGCCTGTAAAGCACTGAGCACCAGGTTTAGTCACCAAGGAGGACAAGGTTGCCGAAGAGGCAGACGAAGATGGAAGAGCTCCTCGCAAAAAGCGAACCACATCCAGGTCAGCTGCCAGGGAGAACCCGGCTACTCAACCTCAAAAGCAAGCTAGAGCTGCTACTTGCACTCGCAGAGAATTATACGCCAGGAAGGGTGAGCCGGTCTTCTAAGCACACCACGAGGAAAAGATTTTCCATACTCGGACATAAGCGTAAGAAGTGGACCGTTTCCGGACTTGTAGAAGCATGGTAATTACAGGTTCCAAAAACCCCTTATTTCTCAATCGGTGCCTTTCAATAGCCAGGCCATAAGACCAAAGTGGGAGGGATTTTCCATCTGGACAGGGCCTTGGCACAGTAGATCTGGAGTTACCGGAAGTTGCAGCAGAGTGTCGTGCCGTAACCAAACAAAGTCTGCATAACACGGCCTTCGGGTCCAGTCTGGAGCCACCAGAACCACGAGCCCGCGATGATGACTGATGCAATGGAGAACTCTTCCTATCAGAGGCCAAGGAGGAAACGCAGAGTAGCCCCTGCTTTGGCCATGGCTGCAGTAGGGCGTCGATTCCTGCAGACTCCGGCTTTTTCATGAGAAGAATCTGGGAACCTTGGCATTCTGTACCGTGGCCATAAGGTCCATCACTGGAGTTCCCCAACGACGAGAAAGCAGTCTGAATGCAGCCGCCGACAGCGTCCACTCCACCGCATTCAACAGATTTTGACTGAGGAAATCTGCCTGGATATTGGTCTGGCACCAAACCCCTTAGACAGAAATTACACTGGCTCCCACTAAAAGAATGAATTATGTTCAAAACCTGTTCCTTGGTTCATAAAATTATTCATGGCGAGGCCCCGTTATATAGGTCAGACCTCATAGACTTACCAGCCAGGAACACACAAAAAGATCATCACATACATTCTTGAACCTCCATTACCCCAGTTGCAAAGGACTTAAAACATAAATCAATATATGCATCTACCTTCTCCTACATCAGCACGCAACTATGGAATGCACTACCAAATGCCATTAAAACAATGCACGACTTGATAGCCTTCCAGAAATTACTAAATACCAACCTGTTCAAAAAGATTTATCATAATAATCCTTCATAAATGACCTGACATCAAAACTCTACCAAAACAAGATAACATTGAACTCTTTGTATTTCTTTACTTCAATTACTTTATCACCAATTGAATGTTATGCATGCCCCCTTATCTCTTACACCTGTTATGAACTGTTTATATACATTAATTTATTTTAATACTGTTTGTACTCTAAATGTTGTAATACCTTGTATTTCTCATTCCGTAAATGGCAATCGCCATTACGGCTATATGTAAGCCACATTGAGCCTGCAAAAAGGTGGGATACAAATGCAACAAATAAATAAATATGAGCCGCTGAAAGGCAAAGAACATGAGTCTCTGCCCAACCCATGAATCAGGATGCCTCCACCGCTAGAGACACACTGCATGTCCCTCCTTGTCGACTGATGTAAGCTACTGTCATCGAATTGTCCGACAACACTCAAACTGGTTTCCCTTACAGAAGATCCTGAAAAGCGGCCAAGGCATTCACCACCGCTCTCAACTCCAAACGATTTATGGACCACGCCGCCTCGAGGGGGGTCCAAGTCCCCCGAGTCACTCTGTGTAGACAATGAGCACCCCAACCTGCCAGACTGGCATCCGTCACGACCACCACCCCATTCAGGGAGGCTAACGGCATGCCCTTCTGCAAAGTGGTCAGGCAGATCCACCAAGACATGCTTTCCCTGGCCACATCCATCCAGGGCAGGCGCCATTGATAGTCCAGAGAAGTTGGTGACCATCTGCTCAGAAGAAACAACTGTAGAAGACGCATGTGAGACCTTGCCCACGGCACCACTTCCAGGGTAGCTGCCATGGACGCCAGGACTTGAACATAGTCCCAAATGCGAGGGTGGGGCATCCGAAGCAAGGCGTGCACCTGTGCCATCAGTTTCATCCTTCGGCCATTGGGGAGGAAGACTTTCCCTACCTTCGTGTCGAAGAGCACCCCCCAGGTACTCCAAGGTCTGAGTCGGAAACAGTTGACTTGTCTGAGTTGATAATCCAGCCCAAAGACTGAAGAAGAGAGATTACCTGGGAGGTGGCAGTCCGACTTTCCTGAGCAGAGTTGGCCCGAATCAACCAGTTGTCGAGATAAGGATGAACTCGAATTCCCTCTTTCCGTAAGAAAGCCGCCGCCACCACCATGACCTTTGAAAAGGTACGTAGAGCCGTAGTCAGGCCAAAGGGAAGAGCTCGAAACTGGAAGTGATGACCTAAGATCGCAAACCTGAGAAACCTCTGATGCGGTTGCCAAATTGGTATGTGTAAGTAAGCTTCTTTGAGGTCTACCGCCGTCAAGAACTCTCCCAGCTGCACTGCCGCAATAATAGCCCATAGCGTCTCCATGCGAAAATGACGAACTCGCAGAAACTTGTTCACGACCCTTAAATCAAGAGCCAGGCAAAAAGTTCCACCCTTTTTGGGCATGATGAAGTAAATGGAATAGCACCCTTTGTGCAATTCGGAGGCGAGACGGGAACTATGACTACCAATGTGGATAGTACCGCTATCCACTTCAAATGTGTTCCGCATCGAGATTCCAGAAATAAATTCTGCGACAGGTGCACTGAATTCCAGTTTCTATCTGTCCCGCACCATGTCTAGAAGCCAATGGTCTGAGGTTATCTTGACCCACTCTGGGAGAAATAGAGAAAGCTGCCCCCCTATCTGCTGCTACCCAGAATGGGCCAGCACCCCATCATTGTGAGGTGCGAGAAGTGGCTCCCTGACAATAGGAGGTTCTTACAGCTCGCTTGTCATTGCGAAAGGAAGATCTTTGCTGGAAACAGGGACGCTGAAAGGAGCCAGAAGCCCGACCTGGGCGATAACGGCACACATCCCAAAAACGAGCTTCAGCGGGCCCGTCTGGAAGCAGGCTTAGGTCTATCTTCAGGGAGAAGTTGGGATTTGGACTCCCCCAAATCCTTAACAATTTTTTCCAAGTCTTCCCCAAACAACAGTTTACCTTGAAAAGGCAAACGGATAAGGCGCTTGTTTGGAGGCCATGTTCGCCGACCAATGACGAAGCCATAACATCCTCCAAGAGGAAACAGCAAGAGCCATAAGCTTGGCTGTAGAACGAACCAAGTCATAAAGGGCATCTGCTAAATAAGCCAGACCTACCTCTATTTGAGAAAAAGCCGGAAATCCGGACCCATCTGTCTCCTGAAGAGACTCTTGCCCAGAGTGGAGCCAACTCAGACAAGCTGTAGCTGCATAGGAACTACAAATGGAAGCCTGAAGTGCCAATGAGGCCACCTCAAAGGAGCACTTCAAGGAGGCTTCCAGACGTCTGTCTTGCATGCCCTTGAGTGCTACTCCACCCTCAACTGGTAGTCTTTTTAGTGACCGCAGTCACAAGGGCATCCACCTTAGGAAGGGCTAAGTGCTCCAATCACACCGACGCGACCGGATAAAGACGAGACATGGCCTTGGAAACCCTCAGAGCGCTATCTGGTTCCAACCACTGGGCAGAAATCAATTCGTCAATGGTCTCATGCACTGGAAAGGCCCTAGCCGGACGTCTAGTGCAGGCCATCTTAGGATTCACAGACTGAGCAGCTGTAACAGCTGGGTCTTCAATATTTAAAGCTTCTAAAGCTTGCAAAATGCGAGATAACTCATCTTTCTGGAAAAGACAAACCGAAGAGAAATCATCTGCCTGCTCCTGAGGATGGTCAACATCCTCTAATTCCACCACAGTCGCCTGTCTCCAGGACCCCTCAGAGGGAGCAACGACCGACAGAGCCGCCGACCCTGGGGCCAAAGACCCCTCCTCAGCACCAGGAGAGGTCCTTCTCCTCTTAAGAGCCACCCCGTCATCAGGCAGGGACCCCAAAAGACCCTTCTCGCCCCCAAGAACTGCCGAAGGTCCAGTGGAGAGAGCTGAGGTAGAAAGGGGGAGGGCTGATGCATCAAAAGTACAAATTCTGGAGAAAGAAATTCCCTCAGGGCAACAGGAGTCGCTGAACTGTGACCTGTCAAAGAAAGCAGCATTTCAGACCCCCCCCCCCCAAGGCCCCCTCCGAAGGGGAAGGCGAGAGATCAGGAACCGCTACGGTAGCACTTTCTAAAATGGCTCGCGCACCACGCAACTCAGCACGGGAAAACGCCGTCTCTAAGATGGAGTAAGAGCCCTTTGCCCCAGGCACCTCAGCGCAATCAGCGCTACAGATTCCCGCTGCAGAACACCGCTTCCCACAGTGGGAACAGCGCTTGACCGTTTCTGACGCCTGATCGTTTCCGCCGCCATACCGCCCCGCTGGGAGAAAAACAAACCCGAAGTCGGCATTTACCAGCTGATTCCCCCACAAGCACTGAACTGCACAGCAGGAGCCGAGGAAACACGGTCTGGCTCTAACAGCAGCAGAAATCAGTCAGACAGGCACGAAGCACTCTCAGCTCTCAACAGGATTTTTTTTTAAAATAAATTCTATTGTTCTCTTTTTTTTTTTTTTTCTTTTTTGGTGAGGAGAGAAGAGAGCAGAAAAAGAGAGAACTGAAGCCTGTTAGAAGAGATTATGGGATGAGGCAGGGACCTTGCAGTAAAAGTATGCCTCCAAAGCAGACACCCTCTCCTGGCTCAACTGGCCAATGGCCTAGGAGCACTCTCAGTGGCCTTGAATCCAGAAGCTGGAGAGAAGCCTTCCAACACCTGCTGGAGATAGAGATATACTAACTGATAGAGGGACTGGCCGTCTGCTATTACTCCCAACAGTTCTGTTATCTCTATCTCCACCTGCTGGTTGATGGACACAACCCACCAGTTCCTGGATTCACCTGCTGTTTGTGACAAGGAAGAATTGATTTTGAATTAAATTTGAAGAGGAAACTGCCAAGTCAAATAAAATTCAATAATACAAGTAAAAAAAAAAATCAAATTTCTGAATATCAGCAAAATATCCCTGTGACCGTTAAAGTATGCACCAATTATAATAAAAACTGAGGATCAAGACACAGTAACACAATCTCAGGTTAGCCACAACTGAAACATACAGGGTCTTTTCAAACCTTTCTGCAACAGAGCAAATGAGCACACTCATCTGCCTTAAGAATGAAATCTGAGTGCTTACCGCCAAAGATGCACAAATGAATCATACTCAAGGCATTCACTCTCAATGCAGCTCTTGTGCAAAAGGAAAGGTCACCCAACAAAAGGATTCCAAGATCTTTCTTTGAGTCACCCTGATCCTTTGGGGTCTCATACACTTTTGCTTATAACCCTTTCTGCTTCTGGCATCATGACTCTCTCCTTGTTTGCTTAATTTTTTTTTTTTTTTTTGTTATATTTGTACCCCGCGCTATCCCACTCATGGCAGGCTCAATGCGGCTTACATGGGGCAATGGAGGGTTAAGTGACTTGCCCAGAGTCACAAGGAGCTGCCTGTGCTGGGAATCGAACTCAGTTCCTCAGTTCCCCAGGACCAAAGTCCACCACCCTAACCACTAGGCCACTCCTCCACTCCTTCTCTTTATAGGTAAGGGAAATTGACTTGGCTTTAGTGGGATAAGCAAAGTAGCTTATCTATAATGGGGGTTCTTCATAGACAGAATATATATACAGTGTACCTGAATGTAACTCACCTTGGGCTACTACTGTAAAGGTGTGAGCAAAATCAAAATAAACCACACGAGTAACATCCAGGAACATACAAATCATTTAGGTAGCAATGCACAGGCCCTACCAAGTTAAAACATAATGGGCTTAATATTCATCCACAGGCCTAAAGTAAACTCCCTTGCTATCCATACAGCAAAGGAATACTACCGGCTCCATCCTTATTGCTGCTAGTGCCGGAGCAAATAGACCAATTTTCACCTAGAACTACCTGCATAGCATCTTGAACATTGGCGGCTTGAGGAGTTATAGGTTTATTGGCCAAGGAGGTTGGGGATCGAGAGGGGAGAGGTAGGGAGTACTTTGCAAGATGTCTGTCTGTGTTTCCCTCCTCTTCAGACAGCTCCAGAGCAGTCATTAAATTAGCTTGTTAGAGCTAAACGCTCTGGAGCTGTGCATCGCCCAGAATGCTCATTGAGTATTAATGAACTCATTGTAATACATTTGCATGGGGTTCTCGATGGCTGCTAACTGCACACATTAGAACCACGGAAAACCCCTTTGTGAATTACTAGTAAAATATTGTTTGCTTTAGACTGGCTACAACTAGTCTAATGCAAACATTCCCAGCACAGTAAAGCTTTGTGCATCTGGCCCTTGATGTGGTACAGTTTGGAGGACACTGAATAGCAACTAGGTTGTCAGTCCAGATGACTAAAATCCCCTTTGCAAACCCTACCATGAACACTTGAAATGCATAGGGGATTGCTAAAACATTAAGTAGAGTAGTGAAACAATTTTTTTCCATGTACGTCCAGATGTCTTGGGTGCATAGGTGGCAGAGTTAATCCCTAACCTGAAAAGGATGTGTGAATGAATAGAATCAGACAACTCTGAGGCTGTTGGAAAGCGCATCCTTGATTTAGATTGTAAGGTACCCGCCATTAAAGTAGTGAACATTGCATAGATGGCTGTCGATTGTGTTTTACTAAAAGTCACTACTGCAGTGGTTTCATATAAAACCTTGCAAGAGGACTACACTGACTGAGGCTGCCAAACGTCCCAGTAGTCTGTAAAATCCGTGCGCCGAGGTGGACTGAATGATGATGCATTGACTCAGTGGTATGACAGTTTGCAGCCTGATGTTTAGAAAGAACACTTTCTGCTGGACATCACCAAGCACACCCCTGTAGCCATGCCAGGATTAATGTTGATTCTTTCCTGTTGAAGGAAACACAGCATGTGGATGTTTGGACTGTGGGGTCTGCTGAGCTTCTGGTGAGTGGCTGTGTTAACAAACCTGTTTTACGTCTACTACTAATCACTTCTATAGCACTACTAGATGTATGCAGCACTTTACACGTTATATGCAGGTACTTTCTCTGTCCTTAGAGAGCTCACAATCTAAGTTTTGGGGGGTTTTTTGTACCTGGGGCAATGGAGGAATAAGTGACTTCCCAAGGTCACAAGGAGCTGCAGTGGAAATTGAACCCAGGTTGCCAGGATCAAAGCCCGCTGCACCAACCATTAGGTTACTCCTCCACTCCACACCTGTTTTGCGCAGATGGGCTGCTTCAAGAGCAGAACCTTGCCACTCACGATATGCCAAAGAGAATAATTCAATATTGATAATGACACTCCCAAAAGATGAATCAGAGTAACTTCTAGCAACAAGAAGGGATGGGAATGTGAATGTAGGTGTCCATGAAAATAGCCAATTACTGCAGCATAGAGTTAAATGTATCCAAGATAGTGTGTGTGTGCCTGCTTGCTTATTTTCCCTGCAACATGGTTGGAATCTTAGACCTAAGATGGGCCTGGGCCCTTTCATGTCCATCTTCTAGGGGATGAGACATGCTTGGAATCGAATCCATGGCCCCTTTCTTGAACATATACCTCTTCAATCACATTGACGTATGAAAGGGCTGCAGCTCTGCTAATAAGCCAGAGATTGGGATAATGTCCAATGATAAAAGTCAGGTTGGAAATTGAGTGATGTTTCTCACTTATCCTTGGTCTATTGTGCTGAATACCCATTTGATCAATATATTTTTCAACACTTCTAAAAAGAAAGGAAACTTATCCCCCAAGTGGAGGATTGCCACAAACCCTGTGTGAAGAAGTGAGTGCTATAGCAGCAGGTTTCCCTAAGAACACTCCCTCAAAGGTATTGAAGCCAGTGGCATAGACAGACTTGACATTGTCCAGACTTAACATGAGGGGGCACCAGGCATATGTGTGAAGTGCTCTGTAAACTCCTAAATAATGCCTTAAGCATGCACTTGATGACAGATTTCTAAGTAAACAGTCTATCCTGCACCAAACATAATCCCCATACATACTTATGGAAACTTTGGGCTCCTTTACAAAGCCACGGTAGTGATTACACGTGCAGCATATGCAAAGGTAAAATTATGTATCATACCTGATAATTTTCTTTCCATTAATCATAGCTGATCAATCCATAGACTGGTGGGTTGTGTCCATCTACCAGCAGGTGGAGATAGAGAGCAAACTTTTGCCTCCCTATATGTGGTCATGTGCTGCCGGAAACTCCTCAGTATGTCGATATCAAAGCTCCATCCGCAGGACTCAGCACTTAGAGAATTACACCCACGAAGGGACACTCTGCCCAGCTCACCACCGCCGAAACGGGGGAGGGGAATTAACCCAGCTCATCCCCAAACAAGTGGGGGAGGGGAATCCGTCAAGCTCATCCCCGCGGAGCGGGGGAGGGACACCACACCCGCCGATGCGGGGGGATCTGGCTTATCCTGCAACCGCAACCGCGGGAGGAGCTGACTCACCCTAAAACCGCCGAAGCGGGAGGGGTACAAAGCTGCCCTACAGCCGCACGAAGCGGGAGGGAGTGCCGGCAGAATTTAAATCTCAATCCAGCCCCGTAAAACGGAGGGGAGAGGAATGCAGCAGCTCACTGTAACACAAACTCGTCTCAACTCTTGAAGAATCCAAGTGAAAAAACTTGAACACGAAGTCTTTCTGAAGTAACTGAAGACTAAACTTGAACCTGAAATGCAACCAGACTAAAAACAGTACAGATATCTGGGAGGGGCTATGGATTGATCAGCTATGATTAATGGAAAGAAAATTATCAGGTATGATACATAATTTTACCTTCCATATCATCAAGCTGATCAATCCATAGACTGGTGGGATGTACCGAAGCAGTACTCACCCAGGGCGGGACATTGAAATCCTTGACCTCAACACTGAAGCTCCAAACCGGGCCTCCGCCCGTGCAGCCACAGTCAAGCGGTAATGCTTGGAGAATGTATGAGCCGAAGCCCAAGTTGCCGCCTTGCATATCTCTTCCAAGGAGACGGACCCGGCCTCTGCCATCGAGGCCGCCTGAGCTCTAGTGGAGTGAGCCTTCAGCTGGATAGGCGGCACCTTCCCCGCGGCCACATAAGCCGCTGCAATGGCTTCCTTGACCCATCTTGCCACTGTAGGCTTAGCAGCCTGCAGACCCTTACGAGGACCTGCAAACAGGACAAACAGATGATCCGATTTCCGGAACTCATTGGTCACTTCCAAGTATCTGATGATGACTCGTCTCACATCCAGATATTTAAGAGCAGAGTACTCCTCTGGGTAGTCCTCCCTATGAAAGGAAGGGAGACAGAGCTGCTGATTCACATGGAAGCGAGAAACAATCTTGGGCAGGAAGGAAGGCACTGTGCGAATAGTCACTCCTGCCTCAGTGAACTGCAGAAAGGGCTCTCGACATGAGAGCGCCTGGAGCTCGGAAACTCTTCTGGCTGAAGTGATAGCCACCAAAAAGACTGCTTTCAACGTCAGGTCTTTCAGAGATGCCCTCGACAAGAGTTCAAAAGGCGGCTTCTGCAATGCTCTTAGCACCAGGTTAAGATTCCACGCAGGCACCACTGAGTGCAGAGGAGGGCGCAGGTGATTAACTCCCTTGAGAAAGCGCACCACATCTGGCTGCGAAGCCAGGGAAGCACCCTTCAGGCGGCCCCTGAAGCAAGCCAGAGCCGCTACCTGGACTTTAAGGGAACTGAGCGACAGGCCTTTCTCCAGACCTTCTTGCAGGAACGCCAACACTGAAGAAATTGGAGCAGTGAAGGGAGAAAGTGAGCCTGCTTCACACCACGCTGCAAATATACGCCAAACCCTGGCGTAAGCAGTAGAAGTAGAGCGCTTCCTCGCTCTCAGCATAGTGGCGATGACCTTGTCTGAGAAGCCCTTCTTTCTCAGACGCTGCCGCTCAATAGCCAGGCCGTAAGACCAAAGGGGGAGGGATCCTCCATCACCACGGGACCCTGATATAACAGGCCCTGCTCCACTGGCAGCCGCAGAGGATCGTCGACTGAGAGCCTGATCAAGTCCGCATACCAGGGACGTCTGGGCCAATCCGGACCCACCAGGATTACCCTGCCGGGATGCTTTGCCACCCGGTCTATCACCCTGCCCAACATGGGCCAGGGCGGGAACACATAGAGAAGCTCTTGCGTCGGCCACTGTTGGAGAAGAGCATCTACTCCCAGGGATCGAGGGTCCCGTCCTCTGCTGAAAAAGCGCGGCACTTGGCAATTGGCCGATGACGCCATCAGATCTAGGCTCGGCTGGCCCCAGCGCTTCGTGATGTCCAAGAACGCCTGAGCAGATAGCTGCCACTCTCCGGGCTCCAAGGTATGGCGACTGAGAAAGTCCGCCTTGACATTCATGACTCCGGCAATGTGGGCCGCTGACAGCTGCTCCAGGTTCGCTTCTGCCCACTGGCATAGATTCATAGCCTCCTTGGCTAGAGGGGCGCTCTTGGTACCTCCCTGGCGGTTGACATAGGCCACAGCCGTGGCATTGTCCGACAGGACCCGTACCAGCTTCAGCACTAGTACCGGGATGAACTCCAAAAGCGCCAACCGAATGGCTCTGAGTTCCAGGAGGTTGATAGACCACTTTGCCTCCGCAGGAGACCAGAGCCCCTGCGCTGTCCTTCCCAAGCAGTGGGCTCCCCAGCCCGACAAAGAGGCGTCCGTCGTGACGACAATCCACTCCGGGGTCACCAGAGGCATTCCCGCAGACAACTTGTCTGTCTGCATCCACCAGCTCAGCGCCTTGCGCACTGCTGGGTCCAAGGGAAGGCGCACAGCATAATCCTCCGACATCTGAGTCCAGCGCTGCAGCAGAGATTGTTGTAGTGGTCTCATATGAGCCCTGGCCCAGGGCACTACTTCCATCGTGGCCATCATAGAGCCCAACAGCTGCACATAGTCCCAAGCCCGAAGAGGAGAGGCTACTAGGAACTGGTCCACCTGAGCCTGAAGCTTGACAATCCGATTGTCTGGCAGGAACACTCTGCCCACTTGGGTGTCGAATCGAACTCCCAGATACTCCAGGGACTGAGTCGGGCGCAGCTGGCTTTTTTCCCAGTTGATGATCCATCCCAGGAAGCTCAAAAGAGCAACTACCCGGTCCACAGCTTTGCCGCACTCTGCATAAGAGGGGGCTCGGATCAACCAGTCGTCCAGATAAGGATGGACTTGTACTCCTTCCTTTCGCAGGAAGGCCGCGATGACCACCATTACTTTGGAAAAGGTCCGCGGAGCAGTAGCCAACCCGAACGGGAGGGCTCTGAACTGGAAGTGTCGGCCCAGGACTGCAAAACGCAGAAAGCGTTGATGAGGAGGCCAGATGGGAATATGCAAGTACGCTTCCTTGATGTCCAAGGATGCCAGGTACTCCCCTGCCTTCACTGCCGCTATAACAGAGCTGAGAGTCTCCATGCGAAAGTGCCGCACTTTCAAGGCCCGATTGACCCCTTTGAGGTAGAGGATAGGCCGGACAGAACCTCCTTTCTTTGGTACCACAAAGTAAATGGAGTAACGCCCCTTGCCAAGCTGACTTTCTGGCACCGGAACGACCGCACCCAGGCGGATCAGATTGTCCAAAGTCTGCTGCACTGCCACAGCTTTGACCGGAGACTTGCAGGGAGAGAGTACAAACCCGTCTCTTAAGGGTCGGTAGAACTCTAGCTTGTAGCCGTCTCTGATGACTTCCAGCACCCAAGCGTCTGAAGTTATTGTGGTCCACTCGCCCAGAAACGAGGACAGCCGTCCTCCAATCTGCACTGGGGCGTGGACCAAGGCCCCGTCATTGGGTACGAGACCCTGGGGGAGGACCGGAGGGAGCACCTCCGGGACGGCGGTCTCTGCGAAAGGAATGCTGCTTGGGGGAGAAATTCCTCTTAAAGGAAGAGGGGGCAGAGGATCCCGACCTGCCCGGGCGGTACCGACGGGCTTCCTGAAACCGTCCTCTGGAGGTACCGGGAGGAGTACTAGCCCGAGCCCTGACCTCTGGTAACTTCTTGCCCTTAGACGTGCCGAGATCGGTCACGATTTTGTCCAGCTCGACCCCAAAGAGCAGCTTGCCTTTAAAAGGCAATCTAGCCAGGCGGGATTTAGAGGCGTGGTCAGCAGACCAATGTTTCAGCCAAAGCCACCGCCGCGCAGAGATTGTCTGAGCCATGCCTTTAGCTGAGGCCCTCAAGACATCATACAGCAAGTCTGCCAAATAGGCTAAGCCCGATTCCAGGGCCGGCCAATCAGCCCTCAAGGAATGATCCGAGGGGGAAGCCCGCTGCACAATAGTCAGGCACGCCCTGGCCACATAGGAGCCGCAAACTGAGGCCTGCAAACTTAAAGCAGCCGCCTCAAAGGACGACCTTAAGGCCGCCTCCAATCTTCTGTCTTGGGCGTCCTTTAGGGCCGTGCCACCTTCCACCGGCAACACCGTTTTCTTAGTCACCGCAGTGATTAAAGAATCCACGGTAGGCCACAGATAGGCCTCACGTTCACTTTCAGTCAAAGGATAGAGGCGGGACATAGCCCTAGCCACTTTAAGGCTCGCTTCAGGGACATCCCATTGAGCCGAAATTAAGGTGTGCATGGCATCATGCACGTGGAAGGTTCTAGGCGGGCGCTTCGTCCCCAGCATAATGGCAGAGCCAACAGGGGCTGAGGGAGAGACGTCCTCCGGAGAGGAAATCTTCAAAGTGTCCATGGCCTGTATCAACAGGTTGGGCAAATCCTCTGAGCTAAAAAGCCGCGCTGCAGAGGGGTCATCCGCTCTATCCGAGCGGGGATCCGTCTCCTCCAAGGAAACCGCAAAGGACCGTTGGGAGAACTCAGATACGCTGCCCTCATCTACATCGGAGGAGACAAAGTCCTCCAAGGCCTGGGAATCAACCCGAGGGCGTTTACCTCTGGGAACCTCAACCTCTTTACCAGACGAGGGAGCAGGGGCAGCGTTTTGCATAAGGAAGGCCTGATGCAGCAGCAAAACAAACTCGGGGAGAAACCCCCCAGACTGTGCACTTCCGCAGCCTGGGCTACAGACCTAGACGCACCCTCAACCGGCGCTCGCAAGAGCGGGGGAGAGACATGCTGCGCATCCAAAATGGCGTCCGGCGCGACACTCCGCAAAGGAGCCGCGCGGGAAGAACGGCGCTTAACTTTAGCCGCTTTTGTGCCGTCGCCCAAATTAAGGGCGTTCATGGCATTAATGTCTCCAACCTCAAGGGCGGCCCAAGAAGAAGCCGTCCGAGCCGCGTGGCCGGCCAAGATGGCGGAGGCGAGGAGCGGGGGATGGGCGTTTATGGCGGGAAAAACCGCCACGCCGGAGGAAGGACCGGGACATTCATCGGTCACGAAACTGTCACCCAACAAGGGCGAATCAGGCTTTAAGACCCCCGCATCCCCTCTAGAAGCGCTCAAGCGATCCGGGGAGCGACTCTTTGCGCCCTCGCCCTCCGACGCCATATGCCACGAGGAGAAGAATCGGGGAACCCCCTGCCCGCTATAAAAAGGTAAAAATTACCTGCTTGCCGCTCCGAGCTGTAACGACCTGGTGTCCCAGTGAGTAGCTGCAATAAACGTTTAAATAAACGTCGAAATAAACGCCTTTAAGGACGTTCAAAATTTTTTTTTTTTTTTTAACGGAGCCAGCGGGAGGGGGGAGAAAAGGAGGGACCTGGCACCACCAGGTTTGCACTTGCTCAAAAGAGCCCTCAACCCCAGGCACTCAACAAAACCTAAGAATTAGGCTTGGAGGCCTAGCCAGAGCTGCTGCTGTGTGTGACCACCACCTGCTGAGATAGAGAACATACTGGGGAGTTTCCGGCAGCACATGACCACATATAGGGAGGCAAAAGTTTGCTCTCTATCTCCACCTGCTGGTAGATGGACACAACCCACCAGTCTATGGATTGATCAGCTTGATGATATGGAAGAAGCCCATTCAATTCCCATGAGCTTTGTCACATTTGACATTTGAAAATCACTACTGCGGCTTTGTAAAATGAATCCTTTTGAAACACTGACATTTTAAAATAAATTTGCACTACTCTATGACTAAACTCTGCCATTATAGTAGAGTTGACTGTGGTCAACATCTCAATACACATCACAGTATTCCGCAAAATAATTGCCACAATGGTATATATCCTTCAATTTTGCTTTATAATAAACATCTTAATAAGCTGTATTAATAAAACAGGTACATACTTTTAAATTATCAGTTTAAATATGTAGCCTATGAAACATAATATAAAAAAAATACCAACCCCTAACACTGAACCTAGCTCCTCCTCTAAGATGGATGCAAAGCGAAAAAAGGGCATTTCCACAGGAACTTGCCATACAAAATAAAGTTCATTTTGGTGTAATTCCAATTAACATAGATCCGTTCCAGTCCCAAGCATATTGTGAAGTACTGTATCTATAGTACAAAGCCTACAAAAATCACTCAGCACCCATACAGCTAATCTGCTTTACCATACCACCACTAACTTACCGAAGTAACACAAGGATCCTACCTAGGATAATGCAACACAATAAATATTGTAGTCAGACCTAGAACATCAATACGCCTATTGGAAAACTGAACAAGATGAATTATTACAGAGGCTAAAACAGAAACTCCGTGCAAACACACTAACTGGCCTCAATCACAGACCCTTGCCAGTTACAAAATAAAAGTGACCACAAACTTAAAATATGGATAGACAAAAATGTATCTTAAAGCCCAAGAAGCCACACTCTACAGGCAGTGCAACATTAGAGAAAGAACTAGAAACGGCACCCTGCACTCTGAAAAATATAAAGAAACTGGTGTAAGTTTACTGTAAAACTGACATTTTCAATTCACTGAATTAAAAATAAAATTATTTCTACCTTTGTTGTCTGGAGTGTTTTGTTTTTTCCAATCGTGTTTGTCCCAGTCTCCAGTTTCTGCTTTCCTCTAGCTTTCCTTAACTTTCTTTTCAAGATCTTCAGTCCATCTCCTACTTACACCCCTTCCTGCCATCTTCACTTCTCTTATATCCATCTCTGCCATTGATCTTTTACCTTCAGTTTTCCTCAATCTGCTCAGACTTCATTTGCTCTTAGTATTCAATCTTGCCTACAGCTTTTCATCTCCCTCACCCAACCATCCCATTCTTCATCCTGTTATTCCTGTTTTTCCCTCTTCCAGCACCTTCTCTTTCTATTCCTCCCTTCAGTACAGCACCCTCTATTTTCACTCCTCTCTCTTTCTCTCACCCCTTCTGTCCAGCATATCCTCCTTCCCTTACTTCAATCCAACATCTCTGCCTATCATCCTACTCCCCCTCATATCCTGAATACCTCCATGTATCTCTCCCCTATAACTCTATTCCTCTCATGTCCAGCATATCCCCTCTATCACCATCCCCGTCCAATGTCTAGCATCCACTGTTTTCTCCCCCCCCCCCATTTTCAGCATCTCCTGTCTTTCTACTCAACCCATGTCCAGCATCTCCTGTCTTCCTACTCACCCCATGTCCAGCATCCTCCAATATCCCTTTTTCCCCCTACCTGATTTAGCATGATCTCTTTCCTCCTCCTCTAAGTGAGCATCTACCTCCATCCTTCTTATCTGTTCCCTTCTCCACTACTGCCAACTCCAGACTTCGCGCCTTCTGTCTCGCTGCACCCTACGCCTGGAATAAACTTCCTGAGCCCCTACGTCTTGCCCCATCCTTGGCCACCTTTAAATCTAGACTGAAAGCCCACCTCTTTAACATTGCTTTTGACTCGTAACCACTCGCCTCCACCTACCCTCCTCTCTTCCTTCCCGTTCACATTAATTGATTTGATTACTTTATTTATTTTTTGTCTATTAGATTGTAAGCTCTTTGAGCAGGGACTGTCTTTCTTCTATGTTTGTGCAGCGCTGCGTATGCCTTGTAGCGCTATAGAAATGCTAAATAGTAGTAGTAGTAGTAATCTCATTCCAATACATCCTCTCTCTCCCCCCCCCCCCCCCATCCATATTCAACATCTCTATTCTATTACCTCACCCCCCCCCCCCCCCCCCACTATCCCTTTTTCTCCCTCTTTGTTGTCTCAGCAATTTTTGTTCTGATTAGGCCGGTCTCAGTCTCTTTACTTTCCTTATATGAGTCTTCTCCAGGTTTGCCTTTCCATTTCTTCTCTATATCTGTCAGGCTCTAATCTTCTTTTGTTTTCACTTTTCTATGTTTATCTGCCCATTTAAATTTACCCTCATTCTCCCTTTCTCTCACCCTCCAGTCATTAGTCTCCTCCTTTCATGTCTCATCTACCTACTGATTTTTCCCATTTCCCTCTCAAGATCTCTCCAGCACTCCCACACCACATACTACCTAGTGATAAAAAAAAAAAAAAGAACAGGACTGCTACAGATCTCTAAATAGAAACCACAGGCTAGCAGAAAACCACACCTTGATGAAATGCACAAAACACAGACTCTCAACAAATAAGAAACAAAGGACCACAGATTAGTAATATAGAGCTGAAAAGACTGAAATGAACTCAAGAAGTCAGACCTTGCATACAGCAAACAGAGAAACAAAAAATAAAATACAAGACATCAAAGATGCACATTTCCCAAGGTTGACATATTCCAATTAATACATTCAAAATAAAATACTTTTTATACCTTTCTTGTCTGACCATTTTATTTTCCCCATTCGCTTTGGTTCAAATGTCTGTTTTCTGCTTTTCTAATTTTTTTCCTGTCCTTGCACGGTCTCCTGTCCATTCGTCATTTCTTTTTTTTCTCCATGTTCACCATTTATCTTCTTTCTGTATCCCTAGCCATACAGTCCAGCATCTCTCTCTCCCCCCCCCCCCCCCCCCCATGTCCCTATCCTTATCCTCCCCTATGTTCAGCATATGTCCTCTCAGGAATCCCATCTCCCTCTTTTCCAATATTGCCCTCCTCCCCCCCCCCCCAGGCACCTATATCCATATTTTCCAGCACTGTCCTCCTCCTTGGACCACATCTTCCATCTTTCCAGCATTGCCCTCCCCCCCCCCCCCCCCCTTGGCACCCATATAACTCTTTTCCTGCATTGACACCCCCCCCCCCCCCCAGGCTAATATCATTCCCTCTCTCTCACTCTTCCTTTCTCCCCATGGTCTGGCATTTTTCATACAATTTCTCCTCCTCCTTCCCCTTCTGGGTCCTGAATCGCTCTCTTGCCCTCTCCCTTCTTTCCTGTGGTCTTCCCTACCTCTCTTCTAGCGCCGGCAGCAATTTGAACAGGCTGTTTCCAGCTGGCATTGACACTTTCTCTCTGCAGGGTCCCGCCTGATTCTAATGCAACTTCCTGTTCCCAAGTAGGCAGGGCTTTGAAGAGAGAAAGGTCTGATACCAGCTAGAAGCAGCTTGCTCTAATCGCTGTCAGTACTAGAACAGAGGTAGGGAAGACCAGTGGGGAAGGAAGGGAGAGAGGCAGCAGTGCAGGACCGGGGGGGTAAGGAGAGAGCAGACTCGGGGCAAAACTTGCCATATTCTAAAATCAGCCCTTCACAGAAAGTCTATGTGCCTGACGAGGGGGAGGGGGCCTCCTGTAGCTACACCCTTGGATGAAGCTAAACCTCATGGCAGGTGGCACTAACCTGCTAATCAGAGGGGCGGGGCTCAGGCACAGAGGTAGTTAAATGCCCTGGGGTACAACAGATCATGTAGACCCTGAGGGAAGAGGTCCCCAGGACAGAGACCCTGAGCGCAGAGGTCTCCCTCCCAGAGTGTTGGTTGGACTCCAGTACCTGTGGGGGATTCCCAGGAAAGGAAAGACTAGGTCTAGCTCAGAGGTTTCGCACAGACTCCCATGGACTGTATAAGAAGACTGTATAGGTAAAAGAGTGCCTTTATTCATCTATGAAGACCCAGGTCCTGAGTGTCCCAGCTGGAGCCAGGCCTGGGTTTATGTGCGAGTAACCTAACTGTGCTGAGGAAGTCTGACAGGACAGAACTGAAATAATTGTCCATGTGGTTGTGGCCCATTTTTGAGTCTGCCACAGGAACATATTGTGCTATTTTGATTACTGTTCTTTTTGACTTACACTGCAGTCTGCTGTGTCTGTGAGGGCTCCATGCCTGTCCATCAGTCATGCTGTCACACCCTGTATTTTGAAGTTGTTAATGTGCTAACTGGAGTAACTGCGCATAAAGGTTGGTAACTTTCATGAAGACAGAATGGCTAGTAATAATATTGAGTAGTATAGAGAATAGAAGTTGATGCCTATGAAATGTAGACAAGCAATCAGTAGGGTTTAGCAGATTTTAAACTAATGCTGCATGTTATCGTGTGAATCGCAGCATTAACAATGATTATTAATCACGATTAAGGAGAAATTATGACTTACCAGATTATTTTCTTTAGTCAGCAACACTGTTCTGCGCGATTGGGTGTTATCCCTTCCTACCAGCAGGTGGAGGTAGAGGAAACTGAATTCTCCCTGGAACAACCCAGAATGCATCTGCCTAAGCAGCAGAAGGTCCCTTTTGTAACACAGCCATGCCCCATCAACCACTGCAACTGCAAAATCATGAAGCGAGCAAACACCACAGAGTAGCACTAGCTACCCCGTATGGCTGAAGAACTGGAATCATATGGAAGATATGACTGAGCCAAAAGGTCCTTCAAATTTTTAGCTCTGCAAAAACCAAATACAGGAAGTAGTCAATTATAGGATGAATGCTCAAAACTGGACAGTGACGTAAAACAGATGATCTCACCCTGTCAACACCTGGAGAATAGGGTAGCACACAGGTAACCCTTTCAGTAGCCTCATTAGTAGAAGGTAACAAAAGATGCTCTTTGGCTGCCTAGTGTGCCCTCTTATAAGCTTTTTTTCACCACTGCAAAAGGGATAACCTTGTTGGAGAAATCTAGTGAACATATCCTTGGCTTGATGTTTATTCCATTACTGAAGAACAAATCTGCTTTAATCAAACAAATTGTCCAACTGGGCTGCTCTCCCAAAGTTTACAAGGGTGCCCACTTTGAAAATGGAGTAGTGTGTTCCTATCAGTGGCCTTGCAATAGATGGTATAATTGCAGGTATTGTCCACTTTAGAGATCTTAAGATCTGAAAAAGATTTCATGGTCACTAACTTTATAGGTAAACCTCAAAATCTCATCACAAGCATTTAACCATGTGAAGAAGGCATTGAAGCTGGTCCTATCACCACTCGAAGATGTCATTGGTAAATCTTTTCCAAAAAAGGATACACAATTTGTAGGGGATAGACTATCCTTGTATGCGTTGCAGCATTTGAATTGTATCCTTTTCAGGTTATGTGGTTGTTCTTAATAGCCGTTCCATTTTTTTTTTTTTAACACACATACGTCGTGCACCTCCTGTGCTGCGGTTTATGCAGTTTGGTGTCCTTGTAACATGGTCTATATCAGTAAAACCATGCGATGTTAAAATAAGGATTCTTGAACACAAAAGTTGCTTGAAATGTTAAGATTTAATTTACCCTATGGTTGAACATTGTGTGGCTTTTCAACACACTTTTGAACAGTTAAGATTTGTGGTACTTGAGGAATGTCGCCAATCTACACGGGATGCTTTGCTACGACTAAAAGAATACCTTTGGATTCATTCTCTGGATACCATCACACCCCAGGGTTTGAATAGGACTGTTGATGCCTGATTTGCTACTGATTTTCTAATTAAAATACTTTTTGTTTTTAGTTTTTCTTTTTTCGTTTGCTTAGTAATCTTTTAAAGTATTTTTCTAAGTATTTTCTTTTTTAGGATCTTGAGTGTGCCGAATGGCTAATTTGCATAACGTTATACACAGAGGTCAACACATTGACGCAAGACCTCCTCTTTTTTATGATGTTTGAATTGGTGGCATTTTCATTCAGCAGTTTGCCATGATTAGTGAGACCTGAAAATTTTGTGTTTGGTAAGTGGTATTCTTCATACTATAGGTTTTGAGTGAATTTTGATCCTGTTTTTGAATTGTAAGTGGCAGAACATGTTTTTATTCAATCATTGTGTTCCGTTTCTTTTGATAGAGGCTCTGTCCTGATCCTCCAAAGCATGTCGAGTTCGACTGAAATGCCTCCCTTCAATATGTAGGGCGTTGGGATCCTCTTGAAGATTTTTACGGTGCTGTCACCACGGTTTGGGGTTTGAGATAAGTAGCCGCTAGTACTTTATCATATTTTGCTTTTGTATGGTGCTTTTTATATTACAATTAATTTTGAAATCAAATAAAAATTCCAAAAATTTAAAAACCTGAAGACTTTGAGGCAAGTGATTGATGGATTTGAGAGGAGCTAGGATCTGAAATAGCTGGGGCTATAAGAGGTCCGATAGCCCATTACATATACTTCTAATGCTCTTTGTCTTTCAGTGTCCTTTTTCTGGGTTGTTACTAGTATTTTGCATTGCCACTTATACTTATGTTCCCTTTCCTTTTTCACTGTACGGCTGCAAGGAAATGTTTTTTTTTTTTTAAGAACTGAAAAGGAAGCACAAAGCACACTCAGAGCACTGAGTCCAGGTCTTCCTAGGACGGGATTGCAGAACAGTGTCAATGACTATAGAAAATTACCCGGTAAGTCAATTTCTCCTTTTGTAGTGTCAGCTCCATTGTTCTGCATGCCTGGTATGTACCCAAAGTAGATCTATTAAGCAGGGGGAAACAAGGCACCCCAAACAAAGGCTCCAAAGTCTGAGGGGACTCTGGCCAACATATCCAACCTGTAATACTTAGGTAAGGAATGAAGTGATGATCAAGTCACTGTCCTACAAACCTCCCCAAGGGCTACTGCCCAGGCCTCCCATCCAGGGAGCAGCTTGAGCCTTCAGCCCCTGAGGCACCGAACAATTCTTGCAAACGTAGGTGGACTCAAAAGCCACTTTGATCCACCTTGCAATGGAGGCTTTAAAATCTGCCTGGCCTTCCAAGGGCCATGGAAAGAACAAAAAGGTAGTCAGAGAGACAAAATTCAGTCATCTCCCTCAGGTACCAGAGCATCGTCCTGTGTAGATTCAGCTTGTGGAGCCTTCAATCCACAGGAGCCTAACTCCGCATCAAAATGGAGGGCAAGCAGACTTCTCAATTCACGTGGAACAGAGAGACTACTCTAGGCAGAAAGAAGGGAACTATACATATGGATACCGAGTCCTCTGTGATATGGGTCGTGACAATATAGTGCCTGCAGCTCAGAGATTCTACAAGCAGCCGTGAAAGCCATGGAACCCATGGGAGAGGAAGAAGAAAGAGAGAGAATAGACATGGGGATGGAGGAAAGGGAGGAAGAGAAAAGATGCTAGAAACGGGGGCAGGAGAGAGGGAGACATTGGTCCTTTAATCGCATGATTAAGTGAGATGCAGTCCTATTTTAAACAGTTGCCAGGCGTCGTCTGTGAATTATCTGCGTTTCTCCAAAATGACTTGTCATACACATTAAACTAGTCACTGCGATCATCTTCACCAAGGCCATATGCCCTGAGCCATGCCAGTTTACATATCATATGTTGGCTGCAGTGATGTGCAATGTTTTGTTATATGAGTCATAAGTAGAATACATGATGTTAACCATACACTCCTCCTATCATAGAGAGACTGAGCAAGTTGAGACTACACTTTTGCAGGGAGAGGGCATAATGGACCATTCCTATTTGATCAGTAAATGAGCATACTGTACCATCTGCAATTGATGAGCACTGATCCTGGAAGACATTCTCTGCAATAAAAGATTTGTACTGGCTGGGCCACAAGTTCTCTGGGAGCCCACAAAAGTCATTTATGCTGTCAGAACATCCCATACTCGAGTCATGTAGAAACTTAGGAGAAGGGAGTAGGAGGGTTCTTCTAGGGAGTTCAGATGATTCCCAGAACTTTGAGAGTCATGGATATGCTCATTCCAGTCCTGACCTTGAACCAGGTCATATCTTCATTATGTGAGAAACGTGGTATCAAGAGTGATATGGTTGCAGGAGAGGTTCTGTGGGCACGGAAGAGACATTAATCTTGAACAGGCAAGAGATTAGCAGAAAGCTTATTCCATGAGAACTGCTCACACACACTGATAACCTCCTGTGATAGATACGATCATCTTCACAGGCATCTGTATTTGGATCTACCTGATGCATTTCATTAGTAGCTCAAAGCCAGTTATTCAGGTACATAGTTTGAAATGTCTATATGCGAATGCCAGGAGCCTAAGAAATAAGATGGGGGAGTTGGAATATATTGCACTAAATGAAAAATTAGATATAATAGGCATCTCTGAGACCTGGTGGAAGGAGGATAACCAGTGGGACACTGTCATACCGGGATACAAATTATATCGTAGTGATAGGGTGAATCGGATTGGTGGAGGGGTAGCATTGTATATTAACGAGAGCCTTGAATCAAATAGATTGAAAATTCTGCAGGAAACAAAACACTCCTTGGAATCACTGTGGATTGAAATTCCATGTGCAAAGGGGAAAAGGATAGTGATAGGAGTGTACTACCGTCCGCCTGGCCAGGACGAACAGACGGATGCGGAAATGTTAAAGGAAATCAGGGACGCAAACAAACTGGGCAACACAATAATAATGGGGGATTTCAATTACCCGCATATAGACTGGGTTAATGTAACATCTGTACACGCAAGGGACATAAGATTTCTTGATGAAATCAAGGACAGCTTCATGGAACAGATAGTTCAGGAGCCGACAAGAGAAGGAAAAATACTAGACTTAGTCCTTAGTGGTGCTCATGATCTAGTGCAGGGGGTAACGATACGAGGGCCGCTTGATAACAGTGATCATAATATGATCGGTTTTGATATTGGCATTGAAGGAAGTGAAACTAGGAAATCAAGTACGCTAGCGTTTAACTATAGAAAAGGTGATTACGACAAAATGAGAAAAATGGTGAAAAAAAGACTGAAAGGAGCAGCTCGCAGAGTAAAAAACTTGCATCAGGCGTGGATGCTGTTTAAAAACACCATCCTGGAGGTTCAGGACAAATATATTCCACGTATTAGAAAAAAGGGAAAAAAAGACTAAACGTCAGCCGGCATGGCTAAACAGTAAGATAAAGGAAATCATTAGAGCCAAAAAACAATCCTTCAGAAAGTGGAGAAGAGAACCAACTGAAAGTAACAGGATAGATCATAAGGAATGCCAAGCCAAATGCAAAGCGGAGATAAGGCGGGCAAAAAAGGACTTTGAGAAGAAATTAGCGTTGGAAGCAAAAATACATAGTAAAAATTTTTTTAGATACATTAAAAGCAGGAAACCGGCCAAAGAGTCGGTTGGGCCGCTGGACAAAAATGGTGTTAAAGGGGCGATCAAGGAGGACAAAGCCGTAGCGGAGAAATTAAATGAATTCTTTGCTTCGGTCTTCACCGAGGAGGATTTGGGGGGGACACCGGTGCCGGAAAGAATATTTGAAGCGGGGGAGTCGGAGAAACTAAACAAATTCTCTGTAACCTTGGAGGATGTAATGGGTCAGTTCAGCAAGCTGAAGAGTAGTAAATCACCGGGACCTGATGGTATTCATCCCAGAGTATTAATAGAACTAAAAAATGAACTTGCGGAGCTACTGTTAGAAATATGCAATCTGTCCCTAAAATCGAGTGTAGTACCGGAAGACTGGAGGGTAGCCAATGTTACTCCGATTTTTAAGAAGGGTTCCAGAGGAGATCCGGGAAATTATAGACCGGTGAGTCTGACGTCGGTGCCGGGCAAGATGGTGGAGGCTATTATTAAGAATAAAATTGCAGAGCATATACAAAAACATGGACTGATGAGACAAAGTCAGCACGGATTTAGTGAAGGGAAGTCTTGCCTCACCAATCTAATGCATTTTTTTGAGGGGGTAAGCAAACATGTGGACAATGGGGAGCCGGTTGATATTGTATATCTGGATTTTCAGAAGGCGTTTGACAAAGTGCCGCACGAAAGACTCCTGAAGAAATTGCAGAGTCATGGAATCGGAGGTAGGGTATTATTATGGATTAAGAACTGGTTGAAAGATAGGAAGCAGAGAGTAGGATTGCGTGGCCAGTATTCTCAGTGGAGGAGGGTAGTTAGTGGGGTCCCGCAGGGGTCTGTGCTGGGTCCGTTGCTTTTTAATGTATTTATAAATGACCTAGAGATGGGAATAACTAGTGAGGTAATTAAATTCGCCGATGACACAAAATTATTCAGGGTCGTCAAGTCGCAGGAGGAATGTGAACGATTACAGGAGGACCTTGCGAGACTGGGAGAATGGGCGTGCAAGTGGCAGATGAAGTTCAATGTTGACAAGTGCAAAGTGATGCATGTGGGTAAGAGGAACCCGAATTATAGCTACGTCTTGCAAGGTTCCGCGTTAGGAGTTACGGATCAAGAAAGGGATCTGGGTGTCGTCGTCGATGATACGCTGAAACCTTCTGCTCAGTGTGCTGCTGCGGCTCGGAAAGCGAATAGAATGTTGGGTGTTATTAGGAAGGGTATGGAGTCCAGGTGTGCGGATGTTATAATGCCGTTGTATCGCTCCATGGTGCGACCGCACCTGGAGTATTGTGTTCAGTACTGGTCTCCGTATCTCAAAAAAGATATAGTAGAATTGGAAAAGGTACAGCGAAGGGCGACGAAAATGATAGTGGGGATGGGACGACTTTCCTATGAAGAGAGGCTGAGAAGGCTAGGGCTTTTCAGCTTGGAGAAGAGACGGCTGAGGGGAGATATGATAGAAGTGTATAAAATAATGAGTGGAATGGATCGGGTGGATGTGAAGCGACTGTTCACGCTATCCAAAAATACTAGGACTAGAGGGCATGAGTTGAAGCTACAGTGTGGTAAATTTAAAACGAATCGGAGAAAATTTTTCTTCACCCAACGTGTAATTAGACTCTGGAATTCGTTGCCGGAGAACATGGTACGGGCGGTTAGCTTGACGGAGTTTAAAAAGGGGTTAGATAGATTCCTAAAGGACAAGTCCATAGACCGCTACTAAATGGACTTGGAAAAATTCCGCATTTTTAGGTATAACTTGTCTGGAATGTTTTTACGTTTGGGGAGCGTGCCAGGTGCCCTTGACCTGGATTGGCCACTGTCGGTGACAGGATGCTGGGCTAGATGGACCTTTGGTCTTTCCCAGTATGGCACTACTTATGTACTTATGAACACCCTGACTCCAGAAAACTTAAAATCTGAATTTGTACCTCAGGCAATGATGGGGTTAATGAGTTGCCCAAAGTTGCAAAGGCAACTCATTAACCCCTGGATTTGAACCCTGGCTCCCCTGGTGTTCAGCCTGCTACTCTTAGCACAAGGCTACTCCTAATGATTTCTTGCTCAGTGTGGTAAAAATTTGGCATAGCTTTTTAAAGGGATTTCCTTTTTTTTTTTTAGCTCTGTGAATCTAAGCATCATTATGAGATATCAAAGGGCTAGGGGACTGTGGCTACTGTTCTTAATGAGGTGGGAGGTAGAAGTTGCAGGACACTTTTCTCTGCACTCCCTTGCTGGTGGTTTGAAGTAGTGTTGGATTAACCTGTCATGGTAGAAAGGAATGCAGAGCTTCTGCTCACAGTACTGCACCTTCTCAAGGACAATGTGCTGGTAGGTGTGGCCCTTGCCAAACTTTTATTTATTTATTTTATTTTTAGTTTCAGCAGCTTGGTATAGGATGAACCCTCTGGTGCCTTAGGCAGTATTGGCTTCAATTGTCCAGTTCCTGTGGGTACTGTACAAAGCTTATTAGAACAGAGGTGAAGTGGTACACCAGTTCACTCATTGATTATGAATTTCAGTACTTCAGTTCTCACTGGTGACTGACAGAACTTGTTGCAACCTCAGAGGTGCTCTGGCTTCCATGGGGGCATTAGCAGAGCATCTTGAGAGTAAGATGAAGGCTCTAGTAAGCAAGCCCAACGAGCATCTCTTGAGGGCCCATAATGTTCTGTTATTCACTGGTCTTTACCTTTAATTATTAACTAAATTAAGGAGGAGAGCAAAGAGCACTATGCAGTCTATGTGAATTTGATAGACTGTTGGTGGAAAGCTATACAGGCGCAAGAAGAGCACTGTACATGGTCATGAAAACACTGGGTTCTAGGAAAGTAAACATCCGCTTGGCACTGTCCTGATGTCATCACCCTCAAGTGTGGCTGAATTATACTTGCTTGTCAACGGAAAAATAAAAATATCCACTTTCTTATTAAGAATGCTGCCATACTGGTTACAAATCTATTCAGATAACATCTAAATTATGAAGGACAAACGGATGAGGAGTGAATCCTCCCTTGAAGTAAACTTTTTAAAAACAAGGATGTGCCTAAAAATCTCTAACTCACAGAGACCATTAAAAAAAAAACACAAATAAAACTCCTTCGTGCACAAAGACAGTAATCCTAATGAATATTCTAATTTGAAGGATATAGTCATTAAAAAACAACTTTATATTTTAGTTAATCAAATTATGCTTAGCTTAAATGACCATAGATAGAAAAGCCAAAGTAATATGCATGTTTTCCTATTAATTTTCAACTGAAAATACACAATTGTAATCAAGGTATCTAGTAGAACAGAATACAACCCCATCCATACATTTTACAATGTAATTTATTACATTACTCTGTGTGTGGTTGTATAACGAAATCTTTGAGCATTTAAGGTTAACAAAGCTCTAAACTACACCAGAACAGCCTAGAATGTACAGATGATCATCCCCACACTCTATACTAGCTGATGACCAAGGTAAAATTATGTATCATACCTGATAATTTTCTTTCCATTAATCATAGCTGATCAATCCATAGACTGGTGGGTTGTGTCCATCTACCAGCAGGTGGAGATAGAGAGCAATCCTTTTGCCTCCCTATATGTGGTTATGTGCTGCCGGAAACTCCTCAGTATGTCGATATCAAAGCTCCATCCGCAGGACTCAGCACTTAGAGAATTACAACCACAAAGGGACACTCTGCCCAGCTCACCACCGCCGAAACGGGGGAGGGGAATCAACCCAGCTCATCCCCACACAAGTGGGGGAGGGGAATCCGTCCAGCTCATCCCCGCGGAGCGGGGGAGGGACACCACACCCGCCGATGCGGAGAGATCTAGCTTATCCTGCAACCGCAACCGCGGGAGGAGCTGACTGACCCTAACACCGCCGAAGCGGGAAGGGTACAAAGCTGCCCTACAGCCGCACGAAGCGGGAGGGAGCGCCGGCAGAATTTAGGTCTCAATCCAGCCCCGTAAAACGGAGGGGAGAGGAATGCAGCAGCTCACTGTAACACAAAATCGTCTCAACTCTTGAAGAATCCAATTGAAAAAACTTGAACACGAAGTCCTCCTGAACAGGAACTGAAGACTAAACTTGAACCTGAAATGCAACCAGAATAAAAACAGTACAGATATCTGGGAGGAGCTATGGATTGATCACCTATGATTAATGGAAAGAAAATTATCAGGTATGATACATAATTTTACCTTCCATATCATCATGCTGATCAATCCATAGACTGGTGGAATGTACCGACGCAGTACTCACCCAGGGCAGGACAAAGAAATCCCTAACCGCAACACTGAAGCTCCAAACCGGGCCTCCGCCCGAGCAGCCACAGTCAAGCGGTAATGACTGGAGAAGGTATGAGGCGAAGCCCAAGTTGCCGCCCTACAAATCTCTTTCAAGGAGACGGACCTGGTCTCTGCCATCGAGGCCGCCTGTGCTCTAGTGGAGTGAGCCTTCAGCCGGATAGGGGGCACCTTCCCCGCGGCCACATAAGCCACTGCAATGGTTTCCTTGACCCACCGTGCCACTGTAGGCTTGGATGCCTGCAGGCCCTTACAAGGACCTGCGAACAGCACAAACAGATGATCCGACTTCCGGAAATCATTGGTCACTTCCAAGTATCTGATGATGACTCGTCTCACATCTAGATATTTGAGAGCAGAGTACTCCTCTGGGTAGTCCTCCCTACGAAAGGAAGGGAGACAGAGCTGCTGATTCACATGGAAGCGAGAAACAATCTTGGGCAGGAAGGAAGACACTGTGCGAATAGACACTCCTGCCTCAGTGAACTGCAGAAAGGGCTCTCGACATGATAGCGCCTGGAGCTCGGAAACTCTTCTGGCTGAAGTGATAGCCACCAAAAACACTGCTTTCAACGTCAGGTCTTTCAGAGATGCCCTCGACAAGGGTTCAAAAGGCGGCTTCTGCAAGGCTCTTAGCACCAGATTGAGATTCCACGCAGGTACCGCTGAGTGCAGAGGAGGGCGCAAGTGATTAACTCCCTTGAGAAAGTGCACCACATCTGGCTGCAAGGCCAGGGAAGCACCCTTCAGGCGACCCCTGAAGCAAGCCAGAGCCGCAAGGGAACTGAGCGACAGGCCTTTCTCCAGACCTTCTTGCAGGAACGCCAACACTGAAGAAATTGGAGCAATGAAGGGAGAAAGAGAGCCTGCCTCACACCACGATGCAAAGGTACGCCAGATCCTGGTGTAAGCAGTAGAAGTAGAGCGCTTCCTCGCTCTCAGCATAGTAGTGATGACCTTGTCTGAGAAGCCCTTCTTCCTCAGACGCTGCCGCTCAATAGCCAGGCCGTAAGACCAAAGGGGGAGGAGGGATCCTCCATCACCACGGGACCCTGATGCAACAGGCCCTGCTCCGCTAGCAGCCGCAGAGGGCCGTCCACTGAGAGCCTGATCAAGTCCGCATACCAGGGACGTCTGGGCCAGTCCGGACCCACCAGGATTATCCAGCCCGGATGCTTTGCCACCCGGTCAAGCACCCTGCCCAACATGGGCCAGGGCGGGAACACATAGAGAAGCTCCTGTGTCGGCCACTGTTGGAGAAGAGCATCTACTCCCAGAGATCGAGGGTCCCGTCCTCTGCTGAAAAAGCGCGGCACTTGGCAATTGGCCGATGACGCCATCAGATCTAGGCTCGGCTGGCCCCAGCGCTTCGTAATGTCCAAGAACGTCTGAGCAGATAGCTGCCACTCTCCGGGATCCAAGGTATGGCGACTGAGAAAGTCCGCCTTGACATTCATGACTCCCGCAATGTGGGCCACCGACAGCTGTTCCAAGTTCGCTTCCGCCCACTGGCATAGATTCATGGCCTCCTTGGCTAGAGGGGCGCTCTTGGTACCTCCCTGGCGATTGACATAGGCCACAGCCGTGGCGTTGTCCGACAGGACCCGTACTGGCTTCAACGCCAGTACTGGGAGAAACTCCAAAAGCGCCAACCGAATGGCTCTGAGTTCCAGGAGGTTGATAGACCACTTTGCCTCTGCAGGAGACCAGAGCCCCTGCGCTGTCCTTCCCAAGCAGTGGGCTCCCCAGCCCGTCAAAGAGGCGTCCGTCATGACGACAACCCACTCCGGGGTCAAAAGAGGCATTCCTGCGGACAGCTTGTCTGGCCTCAGCCACCAGCTGAGCGCCTTGCGCACTGCTGGATCCAAGGGAAGGCGCACAGCGTAATCCTCCGACACTGGAGTCCATCGCTGCAGCAGTGAGTGCTGTAGAGGTCTCATATGGGCCCTGGCCCAGGGCACTACTTCCATCGTGGCCGTCATAGAGCCCAACAGCTGCACATAGTCCCAAGCCCGAAGAGGAGAGGCTACTAGGAACTGGTCCACCTGAGCCTGAAGCTTGACAATCCGATTGTCTGGCAGGAACACACTGCCCACTCGGGTGTCGAAACGAACTCCCAGATACTCCAGGGACTGAGTCGGGCGCAGCTGGCTTTTTTCCCAGTTGATGATCCACCCCAGGGAGCTCAAAAGAGCAATCACCCGGTCTGAAGCTCTGCCGCACTCTGCATAAGAGGGGGCTCGGATCAACCAGTCGTCCAGATAAGGATGGACTTGTACTCCTTCCTTGCGTAGGAAGGCCGCGATGACCACCATTACTTTGGAGAAGGTCCGCGGAGCCGTAGGCAACCTGAACGGGAGGGCTCTGAACTGGAAGTGTCGGCCCAGCACTGCAAAGCGCAGAAAGTGCTGATGAGGCGGCCAGATGGGAATATGTAGGTAAGCTTCCTTGATGTCCAGGGAGGCCAGGAATTCTCCCTTTTTCACCGCAGCTATTACGGAGCGGAAGGTGTCCATCTGGAACTGCTGAACTTTCAAGGCCCGATTGACTCCCTTGAGGTCGAGAATAGGCCGAGCAGAGCCTCCTTTCTTTGGCACCACAAAGTAAATGGAGTAGCACCCCTTGCCAAGCTGATCTACTGGCACCGGGACCACCGCACCCAGGCGGAGCAGGTTGTTCAAGGTCTGCTGCAAGGCAACTGCTTTGACCTGAGACTTGCAAGGAGAGTTTACCAACCCGTCTCTTAGGGGTCGACAGAACTCTAGCTTGTAACCATCTCTGATGACTTCCAGAACCCAAGCGTCTGAAGTTACCCTGGTCCACTCGCCCAGAAACGAGGATAGGCGTCCTCCAATCTGCTCTGAGCCATGGACCAGGGCCCCGTCATTGGGTACGAGACCCTGGGGGAGGACCGGAGGACGCACCTCCGGGACGGCGGTCTCTGCGAAAGGAATGCTGCTTGGGGGAGAAGTTCCTCTTGAAGGAAGAGGGGGCAGAGGAGCCCGACTTGCCTGGGCGATACCGACGGGCTTCCTGAAACTGTCCTTTGGAGGAACTGGGGCGGGCACCACTGGCCCGAGCCCTGACCTCCAGTAACCTCTTGCCCTTAGACGTGCCGAGATCGGTCACAATCTTGTCCAGCTCGACCCAAAACAGCAGCTTGCCTTTAAAAGGCAACTTAGCCAGGCGAGACTTAGAGGTGTGGTCAGCAGACCAATGCTTCAGCCAAAGCCAGCGCCGTGCAGAGACTGTCTGAGTCATGCCTTTAGCCGAGGCTCTCAAGACATCATACAGCAAGTCTGCCAAGTAGGCTAAGCCCGATTCCAGGGCCGGCCAATCAGCCCTCAAGGAAGGATCCAAGGGGGAAGCCCGCTGCACAATCGTCAGGCACGCCCTGGCCACATAGGAGCCGCAAACTGAGGCCTGCAAACTTAAAGCAGCCGCCTCGAAGGACGACTTTAAAGCCGCCTCCAATCTTCTGTCTTGGGCGTCCTTTAGGGCCGTGCCACATTCCACCGGCAACACCGTTTTCTTAGTCACCGCAGTGATTAAAGAATCCACTGTAGGCCAAAGAAAAGCCTCCCGTTAACCCTCAGGCAGAGGATAGAGGGGGGACATAGCCCTAGCCACTTTAAGGCTCACTTCTGGGAAATCCCATTCAGCCGAAATCAAGGTGTGCATGGCTTCATGCACGTGGAAGGTTCTAGGCGGGCGCTTCGTCCCCAGCATAATGGCAGAGCCAGCAGAGGCTGAGGGAGAGACGTCCTCCGGAGAGGAAATCTTCAAAATGCTCATGGTCTGCACTAACAGGTTGGGCAAATCCTCTGAGCGAAAGATACGCGCTGCAGAGGGGTCATCCGCTCCATCCGAGCGGGAATCCGTCTCCCCCAAGGAATCCCCAAAGGACCGTTGGGAGAACTCAGATACGCTGCCCTCATCTACATCAGAGGAGACCAAGTCCTCTAGGGCCTGGAAATCCACCCGAGGGCGTTTGCTTCCAGAGGCCTCAACCCCTTTATCAGACAGGGGAGCAGGGGCAGCATTTTGCATAAGAAAAGCCTGATGCAGCAGCAAAATGAACTCAGGGGAGAAACCCCCCAAACTGTGCACTTCTGCAGCCTGGGCCACAGCCCTAGACGCACCCTCAACCGGCGCTTGCAAGAGCGGGGGGAGAAACATGCTGCGCATCCAAAATGGCGTCCGGCGCGAAACTCCGAGAAGGAGCCACGCGGGAAGAACGGCGCTTAACTTTGGCCGCTTTCTTGCCGTCGCCCGAATCAAGGGCGACCATAGCATTAACGTCTCCCACCTCGAGGGCGGCCCAAGAAGAAGCCGTCCGAGCAGAGTGGCCGGCCAAAATGGAGGTGGCGAGCAGCGGGGGATGGGCGCTTATGGCGGGAAAAACCGCCGCACCGGAGGAAGAACCGGGAAACTGACCGGACTCCAAACTGACGCCCAAAAAAGGCGATTCAGGCTTTGAAACCCCCGCATCCCCGCTAGATGCGCCCACGCGGTCCGGGGAGTGATTCTTCGCGCCCTCGCCCTCCCACGCCATAAGCCACGTGGAGACCGATCGGGGAACCCCCTGCCCGCTACAAAAGGTAAAAATTACCTACTTCTCGCTCCGAGCTGTAACGAACTGGTGTCCCAGTGAGCAGCTGCAATAAACGCTGATATAAACGTTGAAATAAACGCCCTTAAAGGACGTTCAATTTTTTTTTTTTTTTTTAACGGAGCCAGCGGGAGGGGGGAGAAAAGGAGGGACCTGGCACCACCAGGTTTGCACTTGCTCAAGAAGAGCCCTCAACCCCAGGTACTCAACAAAACCTAAGAATTAGGCTTGGAGACCTAGCCAGAGCTGCTGCTGTGTGTGACCACCACCTGCTGAGATAGAGAACATACTGGGGAGTTTCCGGCAGCACATGACCACATATAGGGAGGCAAAAGGATTGCTCTCTATCTCCACCTGCTGGTAGATGGACACAACCCACCAGTCTATGGATTGATCAGCATGATGATATGGAATATTCTATTCATTTATCTTACAGATGCGAACTTCAGAAGTAAATATGGTTCACGGGAAATCTCTGACATACCCCTAAATCATACTAAGAATTCCTTTAGAATTATCTGTATCTTTCCAGTAAGAAGATAAGGACATATAAAGAACACAATGAGAGCAATTATAAGAAACTAGGTCAGAAGGAGGGCAGTGAACCCAAAAGACTAGAGAAAAAAAAAAATGCAAATAAAGTTAATTCAAAATTAAATCAAAAGATGAAATGTTCAGCAGCAACAGCTATACATATGTAAAAGAGTAAATTAAGTATGGCGAGTAGTGAGAAAACCAGATTGTAGAGGCTTAATACTTAACATAAATTATCTTCTGTCCTTTTAAGATAGCATTTTTTCCAAGAACTTCTGTGAGAGAGAGAGAGAGAGAGAGAGAACTAGTACTCATCATTTCTATAGCGCTACTAGATGTACACAGTGCTGTACACCTGAACATGAAGAGACAGTCCCTGCTCGACAGAGCTTACAATCTAATTAGGACAAACAAGAGATAAGGGAATATTAAAGAGAGGATGATGAAATAAGGGTTCCGAACAAGTGAATAAGGGTTAGGAGTTAAAAGCAGCATCAAAAAGGTGGGCTTTTAGCTTAGATTTGAAGACAGCCAGAGATAGAGCTTGATGTACCGGCTCAGGAAGTTTAGGAAAGGACATTCCTCAAGACAAAGAGTTATTGTTAGGATGACCATATAGTAACGTATAGTAGATGACGGCAGAAAAAGACCTGCACGGTCCATCCAGTCTGCCCAAGATAAACTCATGTGTATACCTTACCTTGATTTGTACCTGTCTTTCTCAGGGCACAGACCGTATAAGTCTGCCCAGCAGTTTTTCCTCCCAACCACCTGTCCTGCCTTCCATCACCGGCTCTGGCATAGACCGTATAAAAGTCTGCCCTCCCCTATCCTCGCCTCCCAACCACCAACCCCTCTTCCCCCCACCTGCTCTGCCACCCAATTGTAGCTAAGCTTCTGAGGATCCATTCCTTCTGCACAGGATTCCTTTATGCACATCCCACGCATGTTTGAATTCCGTTACTGTTTTCATCGCCACCACCTCCCGCGGGAAGGCATTCCAAGCATCCACCACCCTCTCCGTGAAAAAATACTTCCTGACATCTTTTCTGAGTCTGCCCCCCTTCAAACTCAGAAAAGACCATGAAAGAAAAAAGGGAGGGAGTTATGAAGGCCTGGTAAAGAGATGAACAAGGTGAAAGAATAATTTGAGGCTTGGACTCCTATCTAATTCAGAAAGGCTGTAAAAGACGTATATGCAGCAGACAAGAAATTAGAAGAACAGATTTCATTCTGCAGTGCACATAGTAACTAAGCTGGCTAAAAAGGGACACAAAGGATGGGAGAGGAGGCTGCTGAGGTTTAGGACAAACAAAAACTTGTAAAGTACCAACGATCTGCTGTGGGTTAGAGAACAGAATAGATGATGTAAAATAAGATTTTCTTGAACCTTCCTGCTTCTTTCACCAGATATTTTGTTCAGGGCCCTTAGGTCTAGGATAGGGCAGAATCTCCCTATTTTTATGGGCATTAGAAAATACTTGGAATAAAAACTTCTTCCCCTGGTGGAACAGGTTCGACTGAATGAGCAGTTCCTGAGAGCTGAGTTTTGAAGTTCTTGGCGGGCAATCAGGAGGGAGTTTGAAATGTCTATTTGTGAATGCCGGGAGCCTAAGAAATAAGATGGGAGCGTTAGAATATATTGCACTAAATGAAAAATTAGATATAATAGGCATCTCTGAGACCTGGTGGAAGGAGGATAACCAGTGGGACATGTCATACCGGGGTACAAGTTATATCGTAGTGATAGGGTGGATCAAATTGGTGGAAGAGTAGCATTGTACATTAAGGAGAGCCTTGAATCAAATAGATTGAAAATTCTGCAGGAAACAAAACACTTCATGGAATCACTGTGGATTGAAAGGGGAAAAGGATAGTGATAGGAGTGTACTACCGTCCACCTGGCCAGGATGCACACACGGATGCAGAAATGTTAAAGGAAATTAGGGACGCAAACAAACTGGGCAACACAATAATAATGGGTGATTTCAATTACCCTGATAGTGACTGGGTAAATGTAACATTGGGGCACGCTAGGGAGTTAAAATACCTTGATGAAATCAAGGACTGCTTTATGGAGCAGCTGGTACAGAAGCAGACAAGAGAAGGAAAAATTCAAGACCTAGTCCTTAGTGGAGCACATGATCTGGTGCGGGAGGTAACGGTGCTGGGGCCGCTTGATAACAGTGATCATAACATGATCGGATTTGATATTAGCTTTGAAGTAAGAATACATAGGAAATCAAATATGTTCGCGTTTAACTTTAAAAAAGGAGACTATGATAAAATGAGAAGTATGGTGGGGGGAAAAAAAAAAACAGAGGAGCGGCTGCAAGGGTCAAAAATTAACATCAGGTGTGGATGCTCTTCAAAAACACCATCCTGGAAGCCCAGGCCAAATATATTCCGCGTATTAAAAGGGAGGACGGAATACCAAACGATAGCTGGCGAGGTTAAAAAGTGAGGTGAAGGAAGCTATTAGAGATAATAGAAAATCCTTCAGAAAATGGAAGAAGGAACCAACCGGAAATAATAAGAAACAACATAAGGAATGTCAAGTCAAATGCAAAGTGCTGATAAGGAAGATTAAGAGGGACTTCGAAAAAAAGATTGCGTTGGAGGCAAAAACACATAGTAAAAATGTTTTCTAGGTATATTAAAAGCAGGAAGCCTGCAAAAGAATCAGTTGGACCGCTAGATGACCGAGGAGTAAAAGGGGCGATCAGGGAAGACAAAGCCGTAGCAGAGAGATTAAATTAATTCTTTGCTTCGGTCTTCACCGAGGAAGATTTGGGTGGGATACCAGTGCCGGAAATGGTATTCGAAGCTGAGTCGGAGAAACTTAATGAATTTTCTGTAATGTAATGTAATGGGGCAGTTCTACAAATTGAAGAGTAGCAAATCTCCTGGACCGGATGGTATTCATCTCAGAGTACTGATAGAACTGAAAAATGAACTTATGGAGCTATTGTTAGTAATATGTAATTTATCCTTAAAATTGAGCATGTTACCGGAAGACTGGAGGGTGGCCAATATAATGCCGATTTTTAAAAAAGGTTCCAGAGGAGATCCGGGAAATTATAGACCGGAGAATCTGACGTCGGTGCCAGGCAAAATGGTAGAGACTATTATAAAGAACAAAATTACACAGCATATTCAAAAGTATGGATTAATGAGACTATGAGGCTCATTTTCAAAGCACTTAGGCTTACAAAGTTCCATAGGTTACTATGGAACTTTGTAAGTCTAAGTGCTTTGAAAATACGCCTCAAAGTCAACATAGATTTAGTGAAGGGAAATCTTGCCTTCACCAATCTACTACATTTCTTTGAAGGGGTGAACAAACATGTGGATAAAGGTGAGCCAGTTGATATTGTGTATCTGGATTTTCAGAAGGCATTTGACAAAGTACCTCATGAAAGACTCCAGAGGAAATTGGAGAGTCATGGGATAGGAGGTAGTCTCCTATTGTGGATTAAAAACTGGCTAAAAGATAGAAAACAGAGAGTAGGGTTAACTGGTCAGTATTCTCAATGGAGAAGGGTAGTTAGTGGGGTTCCCCAGGGGTCTGTGCTGGGACCGCTGCTTTTTAACATATTTATAAATGACCTAGAGATGGAGTAACTAGTGAGGTAATTAAATTTGCTGATGACACAAAGTTATTCAAAGTCAAATTGCGGGAGGATTGTGAAAAATTACAAGAGGACCTTACCAGACTGGGAGACTGGGCATCTAAATAGTAACTTGGGGAGGCATAATCGAACGGCGCCAGCCAAATAGCTGGCCGGCCATCTTCGGGGCCGGCGCCAACTGTATTTTTGAAAAAGATGGACGGCCATCTTTTTCTTAGTTAATACGGTTGGGCCCGGCCAAATGTCAGAGTTCGCCGGGTTTGAGATGGCAGGTATTGGTTTTCAGTCATAATGGAAAATAATGCCAGCGATCTCAAACCCGGCCAAATCCAAGGCATTTGGTCGTGGGAAGAGCCAGCATTTGTAGTGCACTGGCCCCCCTCACATACCAGGACACCAACCGGGCACCCTAGGGGGGGCAGCTCCCAGGTGCATAGCTCCCTTACCTTGGTTGTTTAGACCCCCCCCTATTCCCCCCCAAAACCCACTCCCCACAACTGTACACCATTACCATAGCCCTAAGGGGTGAAGGGGGGCACCTATATGTGGGTAAAGTGGGTTTTGGAGGGTTCACATTTACCATGGCAAGTGTAACAAGTAGGGCGGGGATGGGCCTGGGTCCACCCGTCTGAAATGCACTGCACCCACTAAAAACTGCTCCAGGGACTTGCATACTGCTATCAGGGAGCTGGGTATGTCATTTGAGGCTGGCAAAAAAGTTTTGTTGTTTTTTTTTTTTTGGTGGGAGGGGGTTGGTGACCACTGGGGGAGTAAGGAGAGGTGATTCCCGCACTGGGGGAGTAAGGGGAGGTGATTCACGATTCCCTCCGGTCGTCATTTGGTCAGTTGGGGCTCCTTTTTGAAGCTTGGTCGTGAAAAAAAGGGACCAAGTAAAGCCGGTGAAATGCTCGTCAAGCCTGGCTTTTTTTTTTACATTATCAGGCGAAGCCAGCCATCTCGTGAGCACGCCCCGTCCCGCCTTCACTACCCTACCGACACGCCCCCTTGATGTTTCGCCGGCTCCACGACGGAAAGCAGTTGAACCCGGCCAAAATCGGCTTTTGATTATACCGATTTGGCCGGGTTCAGGAGAGGAGATCGCGCGGCCATCTCCTGATTTGTGTCGGAAGATGGCCAGCGATCACTTTCGAAAATGAGCTGGACAGTAACATAGTAGATGACGGCAGAAAAAGACTGGCACGGTCCATCCACTCTGCCCAACAAGATAAACTCATATGTGCTACTTTTTGTGTATACCTTACCTTGATTTGTATCTGCCATTTTCAGGGCACAGACCGTAGAAGTCTGCCCAGCACTAGCCCCGCCTCCCAACCACCAGCCCCACCTCCCAACACCGGCTCTGCAATGACGTTTAATGTGAGCAAGTGCAAAGTGATGCTTGTGAGAAAGAGGAACCAGAATTATAGCTACGTCATGCAAGGTTCCACGTTAGGAGTCACAGACCAAGAAAGGTATCTAGGCGTTGTCGTCGATGATATGTTGAAACCTTCTGCTCAGTGTGCTGCTGTGGCTAAGAAAGCAAATAGAATGTTAGGTATTATTAGGAAAGGAATGGAAAACAAAAATGACGATGTTATAATGCTTTGTATCACTCCATGGTGTGACCGCACCTCAAATATTGTGTTTAATTCTCATCGCCGCGTCTCAAAAAAGATATAGTGGAATTAGAAAAGGTGCAGAGAAGGGCGACGAAAATTATAAAGGGGATGAGACGACTTCCCTATGAGGAAAGTCTAAAGCAGCTAGGGCTCTTCAGCTTGGAGAAAAGGCGGCTGAGGTGAGATATGATAGAGGTCTATAAAATGAGTGGAACTGAACGGGTAGATGTGAAGGGTCTGTTTACACTTTCCAAAAATACTAGGACTAGGGGGCATGCGATGAAGCTACAATGGGAAAATTAGGTTCTTACCTTGGTAATTTTCTTTTCTTTAGTCACAGCAGATGAATCCATTAACTGATGGGTTGTATCCGCCTACCAGCAGGTGAAGATAGAGAACACTGAAAAACCATAGTGTCTCTTGGACAGCTAGCCCCAACTGCCTTCACTATTTGAGATTTCCAAAGCAGAGTGAACCATAAAGGTATAACAACATAAACTTTCCTCACAGCGAACAATCGCCCCAGAACAGGAGCATCAAAGGAGGGACTATCTCAACCTCCTGTAGTAGAACATCATGTAGAAATTCTGATAACTGTTTTCCAACTTCTCCCAATGAGATTTATATCTGCATAAAAGATTTGAACAAAAAACAAAGTCAGACAGGGAGAGATCATGGATTCATCTGCTGTGACTAAAGGAAAGAAAATTACCAAGGTAAGAACCTAATTTTCCCTTCCTTGTCATCAGCAGCAGATGAATCCATTAACTGATGGGATGTACAAAAGCACTCCCTAAATAGAGTGGGAACAGGCCACACCACACCACGCGCCAATACTTGAGCTCCAAAAACAGCGTCCTGCTTCGCTGCAACATCCAGCCTGTAATGCCAGGCAAAAGAGAGCTGAGAAGCCCAAGTAGCCGCACTACAAATCTCTTGAAGAGAGAATGCCCCCATTTCAGCCCACGAGGAAGAAATCGCTCTCGTGGAATGCGCCTTAAACGCTTCAGGCGGAAACAGACCTGAAAGCAGATATGCAGGAAAAATGACTTCCTTGAGCCAACAAGCTATAGTGGCCTTAGACGCCGGGCCTCCACGCCGAGGACCTGACAAGACAAAAAGGTGATCAGAAGTCCTGAAGTCATTTGACATCTGTAGATACTGCAACAGCGACCTGCGGACATCCAGAAGATGTAACTGCCCAAAGGATTTCGGGAACTCTTCCCTAGAAAAGGAAGGAAGAAAAATGGGCTGGTTCAGGTGAAACGCTGAAACCACCTTAGGCAGGAAGGAAGGCACTGTACGTACCATTACTCCGGACTCCGAGAATTACAGAAAAGGGTCATGACAGGACAGCGCCTGCAGCTCAGACACGCGTCTAGCCAATGTCATGGCCACCAAAAAGACTGTCTTGAGAGTCACATCCTTCTCCGAAGCTCGCTTAAGCGGCTTGAAGGGCGAACACTGAAGAGCCATCAATACCAGCCCCAGGTTCCAGGCCGGACAGGGCAACCGGACAGGAGGGCGGAGCTTAAGCACCCCTCTGAGAAATCGGGCAATGTCCGGATGAGCAGCAAGGGACAAGCCAGCGACTTTCCCTCGATAGTATGATAATGCTGCCACTTGCACCCGGAGGGAATTGTAAGCCAGGCCTTTTTGTAAGCCCTTCTGCAAAAAGTCCAGCACTGTCGAGACTGTAGCCCACATAAGTGTGATCGCCTTTGAAACACCCCACGCCTCAAATCTGCGCCAGATCCGAGCATAAGCTGCGGAGGTGGAAGGCTTGCGGGCCTGCAAGAGAGTAGAGATGACCTTGTTGGAGTAGCCCTTGTCTCCCAATTGTGCCCTCTCAAAAGCCAGGCCGTAAGACCAAATCGGCAGGGATCCTCCATGGTCACTGGACCCTGAACCAACAGGTTCGGCACCAGGGGCAAATGCACCAGCGCGTCCACCAACATCCGGCAGAGATCAACATACCACGGACGCCTAGGCCAATCTGGAGCGATGAAAATCACCAAACCTCGGTGCTGTCGAATCCACAGTAGGACTCGCCCTATCAGGGGCCAGGGTTGTGCCAGAGCATCCAACCCCGTCGAGTGAGGATCTCTCCTGCTGAAAAAGCAAGGTACCTTGGCGTTTGCACTTGACGCCATTAGATCCATTCCGGGAGTCCCCCATTTGGCACAAATCTGAAGAAAAACTTCTTCTGCCAGTTCCCATTCCGCCGGGTCGATTTGATGCCTGCTGAGAAAATCGGCTTGCATATAGCTCTGACCTGCTATGTGAGCTGCCGACAGAAGCTGCAGGTGTAGCTCGGCCCAGTGGCAAATCTGAGCGGCCTCCGTGGCCAGGGCCCTGCACTGAGTGCCTCCCTGACGATTTATGTATGCCACCGCTGTCGTGTTGTCTGACAGAACCCAGACAGCAAGCCCCTTCAGAGTCTTTTGAAAGGCCATAAGAGCCTAGAATATCGCTCTCAGTTCCAAGCGATTGATGGACCACCCCGCTTCCACGGGTGTCCACAGACCCTGAGCATAGCTTCCCTGGCAATGCGCTCCCCAGCCTAGAAGGCTGGCATCTGTTATCACCAGGCACCAAGAAGGAAGCACAAGAGGCATTTGCTTGGCGCAGCATCCTGTCGGAGAGCCACCACTCCATATTGAGCCGGGCCGCAGGGAGCAACGTTAGTCTGCGTTGATATTCCTGGGACATCGGAGACCATTGCTGAAGCAGGGCAATCTGCAGATGCCTCACATGTGCTCTCGCCCAAGGCACCACCTCCGAGGTGGCTGTCATCGACCCCAGCAGCTGGACAAAGTCCCAAGCTCGCAGGCGAGGCATCCGCAGGAGCAGACTGGCCTGATTCTGAAGCTTGCACCGCCTTTGGTCGGGGAGAAAGACAAACCCCGATGCCATGTCGAACCGGACCCCCAAATACTTGAGAGACTGAGAGGGGGTCAGGTGACTTTTGGGTATATTGACCACCCAGCCTAGCGCCTGCAGGACCGCCACCACTCTGGCTGTGGCAAGACGACTTTCGGTTGCCGAATCCACTCTGATGAGCAAGTCGTTGAGATAATAGTGAACTCGGATACCCTCTTGCCTGAGACAGGCAGCTACGACCACCATTACCTTGGAAAAGGTACGGGGAGCTGTGGCTAGGCCGAAAGGCAAGGCCTGAAACTGGAAATGCTTTCCCAACACCGCAAAGCAGAGGAACCGCTGGTGTGGAGGCCAGATAGAAATGTGCAAATAAGCTTCTTTTATGTCCAGATATGTGAGAAACTCTCCTGGCTGTACCGCCGCAATGACGGAGCGCAGGGTTTCCATGCGAAAATATGTCATACTCTGAGAGCCTCGTTGACTCTTCGTAAGTCGAGGATCGGTCTGAAAGATCTTCCTTTTTCAATGCACGACAAAATTAATGGAATAGTGGCCGCATTCGGCGGAAGGCACCGGGATCACCGCTCCGAGGTGCAGCAAGATTTGTAAGATCTCCTCTACTGCTGCCCGTTTTACAGCGGTGCCACATCAGGACTCCACAAACACGTCTCTCACTGGTAACCTTCTCTGATCAGGTCCAGGACCCACTGATCTGAGGTAATCTTGGTCCACTCCTCTAGAAAGAGGGAAAGACGTCCTCCTATTGCAGGCAAGGAGTGGACCGGCGTCCTATCATTGTGGAGGACGCCCCTTAACTCCTGGCCTTGAACCGGCCCCTATGGAACGTTTGTCCGAGCGAAAGGAGTTCCACGTTGAGAAAACCCAGCAAAGCGCCCCGGGCGATACCTGCGAGCTTCACGGAAGCGAGGTCTGGAAGAGGAGGGAAACACAGAAGGCGGCCTCGGCCTATCCTCAGGTTAACCGCTGGGGTTTAGATTCCCCCAGGTCTTCCAAAATCTTCTCCAATTCCGCTCCAAATAACAGGAGGCCATGAAAGGGTAACCTCACCAGTCTTTGCTTAGAAACCATGTCAGCTGCCCAATGTCGCAGCCAAAGAAGGCGGTGGCCGGACACTGCCACAGACATCTGTTTAGTCGAAGCTCTGACCAGATCATAAAGGGCGTCAGCCAAAAATGACAGGGCCAACTCCATCCGCGGGGCAACCTGAGAAAGGGGGCCCGCACCATTGGTGGGCTGTTCCACCACCTGCTGTAGACAGGAAGAACATGCCCGGGCTGCATAAGAACTGCAAACAGACGCCCTCAAGGCATCCTGCAATTTCAAAGGACCGCTTCAGCGCGGACTCCAGCCGCCGGTCCTGCATGTCTTTCAAAGCGACCTCTCCCTCTACTGGGAGAGTGGTCTTTTTTGTCACTGCCGTGACCAATGCATCCCCAAAGGGGCCAAGTGCTCCTCACGCAGAGGGTAAAGCTGACCCATAGCCCTGGCCACTTTCAAAGGCCCATCGGGGTCAGACCATTGAGCAGAAATAAGCTCTTGGATGAAGTCATGCAGTGGAAAGGCCCGAGTAGGCTTCTTAGTACTCGCCATCCTAAGATTAACAGAGGAGGCCTCGCCTTCAGCAGGATCATCAATCTAGAGTGCCTGCAAGGCGTCAGTAATGAGAGTTGGCAGCTCGTCACGGTGGAAAATCCGGACCGCATTGGGATCATCCAAATCCAGTGGCAAACAGGCACCCTCCTCTGGATCATCTGTCCCTGAGGACCTGCCAGATCCCTCAGACTCTCCACAGCCCGACCATGGGGGGGGGGGGGGGGGGGGGGGGGGGGGGGAAGGATATGCGCCACTTTCAGACGGGGAATTTATCAGTCTATGTTTAGCGTGTTTCCAACGCTCGGGGGAGGAAATGACCTCTGAAGTCATCCCCAGGACATCAACACCCGGAGGGAAGCCAGGATGCAACGCAGTGTCAGACACCTGCGGCAGAGTTCTTTTCAGCATGAAAGCCTTATGCATTAAAAGCACAAACTCAGGGGAGAAAAACTCACCCTGGCCCTCCGCCTCCGAATTAGGAGAAACACATGTAGGAGCTCCTCTGGCAGCCTCTAAACGAGGCTTCCCCAGAAACTCAGACTCCTCCGCAACCGCAAGGGTCGAGACATGCGGCACCCGCTGCCAGCTCCATCGAGTGGGAAGAAGCATCGCTCACCATGCTCATACTAGCGTGAGCGTCTAAGGAGCACCTTTTACACAGCTCCGCTGCTAATCTGCGTTTACCACAACGGGAGCAGCGCTTAACACCTTCAGCAGCCATCGTCTGAAAGGATGGGAATATAGCAATAAAATGGCGGCTTCACGCCAAAACTTACTCCGATCGGAACGGCCTCCGCGGGACCTCCCCAGAGGAGTTGGGCACCACTCTCACCTCAGAGGACCGAGTCAACGAGCTCCGGTCAAGCTGCACAGAACCAGAAACACTGGAAAAAGCCTCAGAACAGCCACGCAATAAAAGTGCACTCTTTTTTTTTTTGTTTTTTTTTTTTTAACGCTGTGAGGAAAGTTGGAGGCAGCAGGATGTTAGGAATAAGTACTTTTATGTTGGCTATGCTCTGCTGGAGCAAGTCAAAAACTCAGCACCTGCTTTGACTGGGGAGCCAGCTGGGAAGAGCAAGTCGAGGAAGTGTCTCTTCACCCTTGAAAGTAACAGGGACTTTTCTGACTGGCACCCGGGAACCTCTGAAAAGTGGAGGCTGCAGAAAGGGGTGGCCGAGACATGGACTTCATAGTATCAGTCTGTTTCTTTATGAGGTTGACAACCTACACAACTTTATCCTCAAAAAGACTGTCACCTCAGCAAAGGATGGGAAAATTAGGTTCTTACCTTGGTAATTTTCTTTCCTTTAGTCATAGCAGATGAATCCATTATGAGTGGGTTGTGTCCATCAACCAGCAGGGGAGATAGAGAGCACTGAAAAACCATAGTGCCTCATGGCCAGCTAGCTCCATCTGCCTCTTCAATATTTGAAGCTTCCAAAGCAGTGTTACACCGCAAAGCATAATAACATGAACTTTCCTCACAGCAGATGAATGCCCCAAAACTGGAGCTATAATTCAAAGGAGGGAATGAACTCATCCTCCTGTAACTGAACAGAAATCCTGAAGAATTCTCCCAACGAGGGAACATATCTACAGGAAAAACTGAACATAAAAGTAACATAAATCACATAATGAACCAATGAGGGAGGGCTCATGGATTCATCTGCTATGACTAAAGGAAAGAAAATTACCAAGGTAAGAACCTAATTTTCTCTTCCTTGTCATCAAGCAGATGAATCCATTACGAGTGAGATGTATCAAAGCAATCCCTAGACAGGGTGGGAACAAGCCACACCACGCGCCAGCACTTGTGCTGCAAAATGCACGTCTCTCCTGGCAGTCACATCCAGCCTGTAATGTCGGGCAAACGAGAGATTAGAAGCCCAAGTAGCTGCACTACATATCTCTTGAAGAGAGAGTGCTCGAGTTTCAGCCCAAGAGGAGGAAATCACTCTTGTGGAATGTGCCTTAAAGGCTTCAGGCGGAGGCCAGCCAGATAGCAGATATGCTGAAAAGATAGCTTCTTTGAGCCAACGGGCTATAGTGACCTTAGACGCTGGAGACCCTCTGCGCGGACCTGACAAAAGAACAAAAAGATGGTCAGAGGTCCTGAAGGCATTTGACATGCGCAGATACTGCAACAGAGCCCTTCGCACATCCAGAAGGTGCAACTGCCCATAGGCTTCTGGAAACTCCTCTTTAGAAAAGGAGGGCAGGAAAATAGGCTGGTTTAGGTGAAACGCTGAAACCACCTTAGGCATGAAGGAAGGCACCGTATGTACCATTACTCTGGACTCTGAGAATTGCAGAAATGGGTCTCGACAGGACAGCGCCTGGAGCTCAGATACCAGTCTCGCTGATGTCACGGCCACCAAAAAGACCGTCTTTAAGGTCACATCCTTCTCTGAAGCTCGTCTAAGCAGCTCGAAGGGCAAACACTGATGGGCCTTTAAAACTAACCCCAGGTTCCAGGCCGGCCACGGAGCCAGCACGGGAGGACGGAGCCGAAGCACCCCTCTAAGAAACCGTGTCACATCCGGGCAAGCAGCCAGAGAGAGGCCAGCGACCTTCCCTCGAAAACATGCTAAGGCTGCCACTTGAACATGCAGGGAATTATAGGCCAAGTCTTTTTGTAAACCATCCTGCAAAAAGTCAAGTATCAGCGAGACAGAAGCCCGCATGGGTGTGATCACTTTAGAAGCACACCAAGCCTCAAATTGGCGCCAAATCCTGGCATAAGCCATAGAAATGGAACGCTTGCGGGCCTGTAGGAGAGTGGAAATGACTTTACTGGAATATCCCTTGTCTCTCAATTGCGCCCTCTCAATAGCTATGTCTTAAGACCAAAGCGGCAGGCGTCCTCCATGGTCGCCGGGCCCTGTGACAACAGGTTCGGTACCAGAGGTAACGGCAGGGGATCCTCTACCAGCATCCGTCGGAGGTCCGCATACCACGGCCTCCTGGGCCAATCCGGGGCAGTGAGAACCACCTCGCCTTGGTGGAGCCGAATCCACAGGCGTACTCGCCCTATCAAGGGCCACGGAGGGAACACAAACAGGAGGCCCGGAGGCAAGGGTTGAGCCAAGGCATCCAACCCCGCCGAACGAGGATCTCTCCATCTGCTGTAGAAGCACGGGACTTTGGCATTTGTGCTTGACGCCATAAGATCCATTACGGGCTTTCCCCATTTGGCACATATCTGCAGGAATACTTCGTCTGCAAGTTCCCACTTCGCTGGGTCGATCTGATTCCTGCTCAGATAATCAGCTTGCACGTTGCTCTGACCTGCAATATGAGCTGCTGACAGAAACTGCAGATGAAGCTCGGCCCAGTGGCAAATCTGCACGGCCTGCGCTGCTAGTGCTCTGCACTGAGTGCCTCCTTGGCGATTTATGTAGGCCACTGCTGTCGTTTTGTCCGACAGAACTCTGACAGCCAATCCTTCCAGGGTCAATTGAAAGGCCAGAAGCACCTGGAAAATCGCTTTCAACTCCAACAGATTGATGGACCACTCCGACTACTCGGGTGTCTAAAGACCCTGGGCATGCCTTCCCCGGCAATGTGCACCCCAGCCCTTCAGGCTGGCATCTGTTACCACTAGGCACCAATCGGAGAGCGCTAGCGGCATTCCTCGCCACAGCATACTGAGAGCCACCACTCCATACTGAGCCGGGCCACAGGGAGCCACGTGAGTCTGCACTGATAATCCTGAGATATTGGAGACTATCGTTGAAGCAGGGAACACTGCAGAGGTCTCAGGTGCGCTCTCGCCCAAGGCACCACTTCCAAAGTGGCCGTCATCGACCCCAACAGCTGGACTATGTCCCAAGCTCGCAAGCGAGGCATCCTCAGGAGCAGACGGACCTGGTTCTGAAGTTTGCACCGCCTTTGCTCGGGTAGGAAGACCATCCCCAAGGCGGTGTCGAACCGGACCCCCAAATATTCTAGAGATTGAGAGGGGGTCAGGTGACTTTTAGCTATGTTGACGATCCAGCCCAGAGATTGCAGTACTGAAACCACTCTGGCTGTAACCTGATGACTCTCTTTTACAGAGACTGCTCTGATGAGCCAGTCTAGGTACGGGTGAACCCGGATACCCTCTCGCCTGAGAAAAGCAGCTACTACCACCATTACCTTGGAAAAGGTATGGGAAGCTGTGGCGAGGCCAAAAGGCAAGGCCCAAAACTGGAAATGTTTTTCCATCACCGCAAAACGCAGAAACCTCTGGTGCGGGGCCAAATTGGTACGTGCAAGAAAGCTTCTTTCAGGTCCAGAGATGTGAGAAACTCTCCTGGCTGTACCGCCGCTATGACGGAGCGCAGGGTTTCCATGTGAAAATGCCGTACGTTCAGAGACTTGTTGACTTCTTTTAAGTCTAGGATAGGCCGAAAAGACCCTCCTTTTCGCGGCACCACGAAGTAAATGGAGTAACGGCCAGAGCCGCATTCGGCGGGAGGCACGGGAGAAACCGCCCCTGGAACGTTTGTCCGAGCGAAAGGAGTTCCTCTGCTGAAAACGGGCACGCGAAGTGAACCCAGCAGAATGCCCCGGGCGGTACCTTCTAGCTTCACGGAAGCGAGGACTGTAAGAGGAGGGAACCGCCTGACCCTTGGAAGGCGGCTACGGCCTATCCTCGGGTAAGCGCTGGGGTTTGGCATCCCCCAGTCCTTTCACAATTTTCTCCAACTCCTCACCAAACAGGAGAAGGCCTTGAAAGGGCAACTTCACCAACCTTTGCTTAGAGGCCATGTCAGCTGCCCAATGCCGTAGCCACAGAAGACGGCAAGCCGCCACCGCTACAGCCATCTGTTTAGCCAAAGCTCTGACCAGATCATAAAGGGCTGGTGGTTGGAAGGTGGGGATAGTGCTGGGCAGACTTTTACGGTCTGTTCCCTGAAAAAGACAGGTACAAATCAAGGTAAGGTATACACAAAAATGGCACATGTGAGTTTATCTTGTTGGGCAGACTGGGTGGACCGTGCAGGTCTTTTTCTGCCGTCATCTACTGTTACTATGTCATCCAAAAATGACAAGGCCGACTCCATCAGCGGGGCCACCTCCGAAAGGAGCTCCGCTCCATCTCCGGGCTGTTTCACTGCCTGTTGTAACCAAGCGAGGCAGGCTCGGGCAGCATAGCAGCTGCATGCAGACGCCCGTAAGGATAGACCTGAAATTTCAAAGGACCGTTTCATAGCTGCCTGCAGGCGACGGTCCTGCATGTCCTTCAGGGCAACTCCTCCTTCCACTGGGAGGGTACTTTTCTTTGTCACAGCCGTGACCAGGGCATCCACTTTAGGCACTGCTAGGCGCACCAAATGCTGCTCACTTAGAGGGTATAATTGTCCCATAGCCCTGACGACTTTCAAAGGCCCCTCGGGGTCAGCCCATTGAGCCGTGATAAGCTCTTGGATGGAGTCATGCAAAGGAAAGGCTCAAGCAGGCTTCTTAGTACTTGCCGTCCTCGGATTACCGGAGGTCTCAGTACTTCCAGGGTCTTCTATAGAGAGGACCTGCACGGCATCAGTAATAAGCGCTGGCAGCTCATCGCGGTGGAAAATCCTCACCGCAGAAGGATCATCTGGATCCGGTGGCAATCCTGCACCTTCTTCTGGCTCTCCAGACCACGAAGGCCTGCCAGACCCCTCAGAGTCCTCACATCCAGACAACAGGGGGGGGGGGGGGGGTGTGCCACTCTCTGAAGGGGAATCCACCCTTCTGCGCTTGTCTTGCGGCCATCTGTCAGGGGAAAACGCGCCTGATGGTAATCCAAGGCCAACCTCCACTGGAGGGGATACAGAAAGCAGGGCCGCAGGGGACCCCTGCGGAAGAGCTCTTTTTAACAGGTATGCATTATGCAGCAATAAAACAAATTCAGGGGAAAATGGCTCACCCTGGCCTCCCGGTTCCAGTCCGGGGGAAACAGCTCTTTTATCAGACTCCACACGAGGCGCCCCTCCAGGCTCAAACCCCTCCGCCTCAGCGGGGGTCGTGTCATGCTGTTCCAAAATGGCGCCTGCTGCCAGCTCCATGGCGCGGGAAGGAACATCGCTCGCCATGCTCGGGCCAGCTCTACCGTCTGAAAAGCACGCCTTACAGAGCCCCGCTGCAGATTTGCGCTTGCCACAAATGGAACAGCGCTTAACTTTCTCAGCAGCCATCGCCAAAAGCGGTGGAAATTCAAAATGGCGGATTTGCGCCAAAATCGTCCCAAACGCGGGACCTCCCCGGAGGAGCTACAAAATGCTCTTACCTCACCAGACTGAGTCTCCGAGCTCCGGTCACGCTGCACAATCAGAAGAAAACCTCTTTTCTGGGATCGCAGCGCCAAAGTGCGACGCGACTTTTTTTTTTTTAATGCTGTGAGGAAAGTTTGAGGCAACAGCGAAAGAGGCAAATTTCCAACTCTGGAGGATCAGTAGCGTAGGAAAGGCAGGGAAAGAGCGAACCTATGTGCCTGCATCCACAGCGTGGGCAAAGACAGGGACAGGGCTTGCCTATTTGTCTACTTCCACATCGGAGGCCGGGTAAGGCAGGGAAAGGGCTAACCTATTTGCCTTTAAAGTGGGCACCATCAGCCACAACACCCCTGCTGCAACTGGCAAAAGCACAGGAGCCACCCCAGGTAGATTTTCTGAAGGAGCTTGAACAAGCTGCAACCACCCTGCTGGGGAGATAAGAGAATACTGAAGAGGCAGATGGAGCTAGCTGGCCATGAGGCACTATGGGTTTTCAGTGCTCTCTATCTCCCCCTGCTGGTTGATGGACACAACCCACTCGTAATGGATTCATCTGCTTGATGACAAGGAATCTCATATTTTTCAGTGGCCCATAGAGCTATCAAAAGGGACCGATTTTAAAGAGGATATTTTGAGTACAAAACACCAACAAACTATGGAGGATATGAAGTCTACACAACCATGAATGGGGTGGAACAAGTAAAGAGGAACAGCTGTTTTACCAATCAAATATGGTTAACTTAGCTCTTGTCCTAAGTTGATAGCGTTGAGGGACCACGCTGGAAGCAAAATTTTCAAGAAAGCCACATGTGAATATGTGTCTGTCGTGCACATATGGAAAGATTACAGTATTAGTGGCCTGACGTGTTTGCTCAAAGAAGCATTATTTGCTCATTTGAAATGATATAATCCTTCTTACACAGATGTAATGCACTAACACCTGTCCATGTTTCTATGGATACTGAAATACTGTTCTAATATTTTGTATAAAAAAATTATAGCAATTACATTTGCATAATTTTACATTTTTTGGCATATAGTTCCCTGGGATGTAATTAAATAGAATGTTAATTACAATGAGGTGTGCCTTCAGCAATTTACTTAAGCTAATGTTTAAATGAGATACAACCCTGGCATATGTCACTGAACAAATTTATCTTTGTACTTAGTTACAATTTGCCAAATAGACAAATCAAGGGATTATTCTCTTGCTGTATATATTTAAACTCTTGACACTGACAACAGGAGACTGGCACAAACATACAAGAACATAACAGTAGCCATACTGGGTCAGACTAATGGTCCATCTAGCCCAATATCCTGTGTTCCAAACAGTGGCCAAGCCAAGTCACAAGTACCTGGCAGAAATCCAAATAGTGTAAAAATGTTTAATTTCTTTAAAAAGAGTAAAGGAATCAATTGTGGAATGTATTCATTCCTGTTAATTTCATTTCTTTGCATCTTGCTAGACCAGTCCAGACCACTGGTTTGAAACCCCTACCAACTGGTGGTAGAAATAATTCCACAATTGACATCACTAGTATAATGACTGATGCAGTCTGGAATGCTCCAATATGCCAATGCCAAAGCAGAACAAGGTATGTACCAAACTCAGTTTGCATCCCAAAAAGGAATCACTACAGCACATATCAACCAACCACAAGTGCAATTACTATAATCAAAAAAAATACATGGAAATACAGCAGGCAGATCCCAAATTTAGTCATGACGCTGTAGTCTTCCAGGGTGAGGACTCAAGGAAAGAAATTAACAGGTAGGAATAAATTTTACCTTCCCTATCCTGCTAGGATAGTCATAGTAACATAGTAGATGACGGCAGATAAAGACCTGTACAGTCCAGCCAGTCTGCCCAACAAGATAACTCATTGCACAAAGTATGATGTGTACTACACATGTCCTTGTCATTTTCAGGGCACAAACTGTAGAAGTCTGCCCAGCACAGGCTTTGCCATCTAATCACTGCTAAGCTTGTTTGGTTCCATGCTTTCTATACATGATTCCTTTGTGTTTATCCCACACATTTTTGAATTCCATTACCAAATTATTCTCTACCGCCTCCCGTGGGAGGGCATTCCAGGCATCTACCACCCTCTCTGTGAAAAAGTACTTCATGATACTATTCCTAAGTCAGCCTCCCTACAACCTCAATTCATGTCTTCTAGTTCTTCCATCTTGCCATCACTGGAAATGGTTTGCTTGTAGATTTATACCATTCAAATACTTGAATATCTGTATCATATCACCCCTGTCTCTTCTTTCCTCCATGGTATACATGTTCAGGTCCTTAAGCCTCTCCTCATATGTCTTGTGATGCAAACCCCACATCATTTTTGTCACTTTGCTCTGAACCACTTCAAGTCTTTTTTACGCCCTTAGCAAGATACAGCCTCCAAAACTGAACACAAATACTCACCAACAACTTGTAAAGGGGCATCAATATCTCCCACTGGTTCTACCCCTTTCTATGCAGTCTAGCATCCTTCTTGCTCTGGCCAAAGCCTTGTCACATAGTGTCTGAGGATCTCAGGGTGATGAAACAATCACCCCAAGGTCCCTCTCCTGAACTTTGCTTATCAATCTCTCTCCTCCTGTCTAGTACATCTCCTTTGGGTTTCTGAACCCCAAGTGCATCACTCTGGAATTGAAGTTTTAACTGCCAGACCTTTGACCATGCTTCTAATTTTTGGAGATCTCCTCTCTTCTACTCCCTCTGGGGTATCCTGGCTATCTTCATGTCATCCACAAAAAGGCAAACTTTTTCTTCTAGCCCTTTAGCAATTATATCTCATAAATATATTAAACAGAATCGGCTCCAATACCAACCCCTGTGGCACTCCACTACTCACCTTCCTTTCCTCTGAGTGGATTCCATTTACCACTATCCTCTATCACCAGTCGGTCAACCAGTTTCCAGTCCAGTTCACCACTTTGAGTCCTATGTTCAGCCCTCTCAGCTTATTCAGGAGTCTTCTGTGAAATCCAAGTATATTACATCTATCGCATGTCCTTTATCCAGTTCTTTGGTCATCCAGTCAAAGAAATCAGATGAGTTTGGTAGGATTTTCCTTTGGTAAAGCCATGTTGCCTCGGATCCTACAACCCGCTAGATTCTTCAAATGGAAAAATTATGCTCTTACCTGATAAATTTTCTTTCCTTTAATTATACCAGACCAGTCCAGACAAATGGGTTATGTCCATCCATGAGCAGAAGGAGAAAGAGAAAATAGTTCCAAGTACTTTGCCCCTTAAGAGTATCATACAGCCTGGAATCCTTAATATTTCAAATAGCCAAGCAATGGTGCCCTTAAGTGTTACAAAGAAGAAAACAGATTCCATCAGAATAGACAAACTTGCAGGCAGCATTTATTCCGGTGTTCTTATGCGATTCAGAGCCACATACCACCCAATGAGAAACAAGGTGAAAAGCACTTTGTTTTCGTGTCTGTCGTGCAGACACAGCCTGGAAGCAGGAGACATGGCTCGTCTATGAACACAATTAAGAGCCGTAAAGGGCTGGCATAAGTTTAAGTGGCATAAAGAGCAATAAGGAAATGGTGCCCAGAACCACTCCAGCACAGATGAATTGACGGTAAGACCCAGCAGCACAAGGTAGGAATCTAAAAGAAAAAAACAGAAGGGAGGGTGTCTGGACTGGTCTGGTATGTTTAAAGGAAAGAAAATTAATCTGGTAATAACATACATTTTTCCTTGCTTGTCATCAATACCAGACCAGCTCAGACCAATGGGATGGAGCAAAGCAGTCACAGCAATAGGGGGGGGACCAGAACAAAACAATGCTCCAAAGGAACCACAGAAAAAAAAAACATCCATGGCAAGAAGACAGCAAGCAGCATCCCAGAATAGGGCTGTATCAAACTGAGACGTCCAAAGATCCCGTAAAAGACGGGGGGGGGGGGGGGGGGGGGGGGGGGACACACACTCCAAGCATGGACCGGACCCTAACCGGTGGTCAAAGAGAACTACACCCTACCATCACAGGTGGAGGAATAACCAATGTGAGCCAAATGTCCTCCAAAGAAGGGAACCGAACCACTACCCAGCAGTGTACACAGTCCGAACGTTCAGGGAACCCTGAGGCGAACCTTTCTTCTGAGACAGAAGAACAGGAAGGAAGCTAAAGTTCGACAGCCACTACCAGAGACTGAGCTCTGTCATGAGGGAAGCCGCAACTCCGACCCCACAGTTTCAGGCAGAAGGGTGGTCTACAGACAGAAGGAACCTATGCTCCAAGACCAGAGAGAAGAAAAGAAAGCCTACTTCCAGGAACAAAGTACCCACCAACTCCAAAGGCAACTCCGAGGAGAACTGAAACCAAGGGATGCCACAAGTCCAGGAAAGAAGGTTTCCTAAAGCTTGTAGAGGAAGCCCCGAGTGGGTCAAGGACAACCGCAGCAAGAAAGCTGCGCATGGCTCCCAGGGAAGGTACTCTGGCAGAAAGAGGGAGAGGAGCGGCTACATGAACTCCTGTGATGGCATCAGACTCTAAACCAGAGGTGCAACCTAAGGACTATCCCAACAAAGGACTCGGTACCAACAGCAGAGAATTAAAAAAAAAAAAAAAAACCACCACCACCGGAGACCAGCGAGGGCTTGACATCCCAAGGTGGAACAAGGCCCGGTGCCCAGAGAAGGAATAAGACTCGACCTTCGGAGAAGGAGCCAGGCTCATCAACCAAAATTGGCGAAGGAAAACGCTCGCCAGCCAGAGACGGAGCAGGGCTCACCAGCCAGAGACGGAGGAAGACTTGACATCAAAAGAGGGAGTGTCAAAGTTTTTCCAAAGTTTTTTCCCACTAGATGTATCAGAGGATAAGCATACAGGAGGACCTGTCTCCCAACTGAAGAGGAAAGCATCTGATGCTAGTCTATCGTGGGCCTGAAGACTGGAACAGAACTGAGGAACATGTGGTTGATCTGAGTGGCAAAAAGATTCACTGAGGGGGTGCCCCAGGCTCGGAAGATCTTGTGGGCTATGCCCACCACTCATGCGGTTGCATTATCCTGCTCAGCCTGTTGGCCAGGTCGTTGTTTACGTCTTCCAGGGAAGTGGCTTGGCGAAACATGCCGTACCAGCGAGCCCAATGCAACAACTGGACAGCTTCCTGACAGAGGGCGAGATCCGGTGCCCCCCTTGCTTGTTGGTGTAATACATTGCAACCTGATCCTCTGTTTGAATTAGAATCAGCCAAAAAGCAAGCTATGCTTTCCCAAGTGCAGAAATACTGCACTATAATTACAGAGGAAAAGGCTTCAGATGCTTCGCTTTCACCTTTGATTTCATCAATGTGAAGGGCTTCGCTGTCTAGAATCCACCATTAACATCAATCACTGAAATGCGGATTTCTGGCGAGCTTCTTCATAAGCCAGAAAAACCTCTGAATTTACCATTTAATTTTTTTAATTTTTCTTATTAAATGTATTCTGTAATATAGTCTTTTTCCATAAACGTTAAATTCTAAACATAAGGTATTTATCTTATACTGTTGGGTATGCTCTACAGCCGACAAGACAGCCGATCTCTGAAAGTCTTTAGAGCGTTCCAGATCGCTCAAAGCTCCAGAAGATTGATCTGAAGATTCGTTTCCTGGAAGGACCAAGCTCCTCGAGCGTGAAGCCCATTTACATGAACTCCCCATCCCTGGAGAGATGCATCCATGGTCAGCACCTTTTGCGGCTGAGGAATTTGGAATAGAAGTCCCAGAGTCAAGCTGGACCAAAACTGTCCACCACTGAAGGGCGTTGTACAAGTTCTAGGAACACTTGGATGAAATCTTCTAGACTCCCCCTGGCTTGATACCACTGAGAAGCCAAGGTCCATTGAGCAGATCTCGTATGCAGACATGCCATAGGTGTAACGTACTATAAAAGCCATGTGGCCCAACAATCTCAACATCTGCTGAGCTGTGACCTGCTGCGGTGCCTGAACCTTGGACGCTTGGGAAACAAGATTGTCCGCACGCGTGTCCAGGAGGTAGGCTTGAACAGTCCTTGTGTCGAGTAGGACTCCTATGAACTTCCAATTTGTTGAACAGGGTGGAGATGGGACTTGGGGTAGTTGATAACGAAACCTAGTTCTAGCACCAGAACAGTCATCCACATGGACACCCGAGCACTGTTCTCCGAGGCGCTCTTCACCAGCCAATCATTGAGATATGGGAACACGTGGACTCCCAGTCTGCATAGTGACTGTGTCTACTGCTAGACATTTGGTAAAGAACCTAGGAGCAAAAGGCAATACTGAAATTGATGTGTTCCCAGTCGAAATTGAAGATGCTTCCTGGGGGCTGGAAGTATCGGGATGTAAGTATATGCATCCTTCAAGTCCAGACAGTATAGCCAATCGCATTCCTGAATCATGGGAAGAAGAGTGCCTAGGGAAACCATCCTGAACTTTTCTCGGACTAGAAATTTGTTCAGGACCCTTAGGTCTAGGATGGGACGAATCCCCCATGTCTTTTTCTGCACAAGGAAGTACCTGGAATAGAATCCCTGCCCTTCTCCTGGTGGAACGGGCTCGACCGCATGGGTCTCTAGAAGGCGGAGAGTTCCCCTACAAGTACCTGCCTTCTGCTGAGAGCTTAGGGAATGGGCTCTCAGTGGACAATTTGGAGGTCTGGAAATCAAATTGAGGGCATATCCGCGCTGGATTATTTGAAGAATCCACCGGTCGGAGGTTATGAGAGGCCATCTTTGGTGAAAAAAAATTTTTAAACCTCCCCCTGACCCACAAGTTGTCAGGCACAGACACTGTGGTTATGCACTGCTGGAGCCAGTCAAAAGCTCGTTCCTTGCTTTTGCTGGGGAGCAGCAGGGGCCTCAGGCGCACACTGTTGATGAGAACGAGTGCGCTGGGGCTGAGCCTGAGCAGGCTGGTAAGCCGCAGGAATGTACCTACGCCTAGAATAGTAAAGGGAGCACTCCGTCACTTGCCAAAATATCTCCTGGATGAGGAGGCAGATGCAGAAGACGCCTGCGAGAGAGAGAAGATAATGAGGCATATTTTCAAAGCACTTAGCCTTCCAAAGTTCTATAGGTTTCTATGGAACTTTGGAAAGCTAAGTGCTTTGAAAATGAGCCCCATAGTATCTGTGTTCTTCTTGATCTGGTCAGCAACCTCAACCTTCTCTCCAAAAAGGTTACCCCCGGCAAGAAGTATCCGCCAAACTCTGCTAAACAGAATGTTCCAGATCAGAGACATGCAGACATGAGAGTCTGCACATCTCTCTATACCATGGGCAGAGATCCTGGATGCCATGTCAGAAGTATCAGAAGTGCCCCTGGCAAAGAACTTGCAACACGCCTTCCTGTGGCTCGGCCTGCTCCAAAGGGAGCACACTGACCAAGTCTGACAGTTGCTTCACCGAGTTCCGCAAGTGCACGCTTAGGAAGAGCTGGTATGACTGAATATAGGCGATGATCAGAGAGACCCGATACATCTTTCTCTCAAAAGAGTCCAGGGTTCTAGTTTCTCTGTCTGGGAAAGCAGAGAAATAGTTCCTAGTACTTGCTCTCTTGAGAGCTAAGTCCACCAACATGGAATTATGAGGTAACTGGGACCTCACAAACCCAGGTTCAACATGAATCCTATACTGAGTACCAATTTTCTTGGGGACCACAGGGACAGACAGCGGGGACGCCCAGTTTCGTACGAGGACTGCCTTGAGTACCTCGTGGAGAAGAGCCCTTACTGCCTCCTTAGGAGGGGTGGTGTAGTCCAAGACCTTGAGCATCTTGGCCCTGGGATCATCCACTTCTATGGGGAATGGAATGGCATCAGCCATTTCTGCTACAAAAGATGTGAAAGAGAAGCTCTCAGGTGGAGACAATCTCCTCTCAGGTGGAGGAGAGGGCTCAGAAGGAAACTCATAGGACTCATCAGAGGAAAAGTACCTGGGATCCTCTTCGGATTCCCATAAGCGCTCCTCTTCGGTGTTGGACAGCACTTCCCTAAGGGATGTCTGAGACTGGGCCCACCTTGATGATTAGGACCCATGTCCTCGAGAGAGACATTGCGAGATCGGCTCCCGTCTCAACTCCAGCAAAGCTTCCTCCACCAACGTCAAGGGGGTGCCGGCCTGGGTGGCTGTCAACACCGGAGCCGCAAGGGGGCCGCACCGCGGGCTGAGGGCCAGGCAGGGCCACAGCAGGAAGTATGGTAGGCGCAAACACCCCCAATACTGACGCACATCACTGCATAAGGCCATCCAGAAGCTCAGGGAGCAAGGTCCGGATGCACTCGAAAGCCACCATCAGGAACGACTGTGGTGTGGGTTGAGGTGCAGGCTGCAGAATTGCTGGAGCCGGTGCAGGAGCAGGATCTTGGCTGCTTGGAGATGCATGCATCGGCACCTCCTGAATAGAGGGGGAGCAGTCCTCCCTGCGTCGACACTTCTTGGGTGCCGAATCCCTCGGCGCTCCGGAACTCCCCGCACCATGTATCAAGGGAGATTGGTGATGGTGCTTCTTGGCTTTCGCCCAATACATGTCACCCATGTTCCTCGGTGCCGACGAGGACATCATTGAATCCTCCCATCACCTCGGGGTCGGGTTCAACAATGGACGGTCCCGGGGGGGGGGGGGGGGGGCTGCATAGGCAGAGGGCCTCGATACAGGTGGAGACCCACTCGATGCCTCATTGCTCCCAGTGTCACGGGGTTCTCAAAGGGAAAATTAGGTTCTACCTTGGTAATTTTCTTTCCTTAGTCATAGCAGATGAAGCCATTACGTATGGGTTGTGTCCAACAACCAGCAGGGGAGATAGAGAGCACTCAAATTTCACAGTGCCACATGGTCAGCTAGCTCCACTGCCTCTTCAGTATTTGAAGCTTCCAAAGCAGTATAACAAACCGCAATGGGAATAACATGAACTTTCTCACAGCGAACGATGGCCCCATAATAAGGGCATGAACTCAAAAGGAGGGAATGAACACATCCTCCTGGAGGGAATAAACTCGTCCTCCTCTTTGTATTTATGGAGGGAATACCACACATCCTCCTGGAGGAAATGAACTCAACCTCTATAAGTGAACAAGAACCTGAAGACTGTTTTCCAACTTTCTCCCAAGGAAGATTAGAACTTCAGGACACAAGAACCAGAAACCTGAAACAGATTACATCATACAGACAATCATAAAGAGAGGGCTCATGGCTCATCTGCTATAACTAAAGGAAAGAAAATTACCAAGGTAAGAACCTAATTTTCCCTTCCTTGTCATCAAGCAGATGAAGCCATTACGTATGGGATGCATCAAAGCATCCCTATATAGGGTGGGAACAAGTCACACCACGCGCTAGCACTTGTGCTCCAAAACGCGCATCCCTCCAGCAGCCACATCCAGCCTGTAATGTCGGGCAAATGAGAGCTTCGAAGCCCATGTTGCTGCAACTGCAAATCTCATGAAGAGAGAGTGCTCCAGTTTTAGCCCAAGAGGAAGAAATCGCTCTTGTAGAATGTGCCTTAAGGCTACAGGCGGAGGGCGGCCGGCAAGCAGATAAGCTGAAAAGATAGCTTCTTTGAGCCAGCGGGCAATAGTGGCTTTAGACGTGGAGACCCTCTGCGAGAACCTGATAGTAAAACAAACAAATGATCAGAGGTCCTGAAAGAATTAGTAACTCGCAGATACTGCAACAGAGTCCTGCGCACATCCAAACAGGTGCAACTGCCCAAAGGATTCTGGAAACTCCTCCTTAACAAAAGAGGGTAGAAAAAATAGGCTGGTTTAGGTGAAACGCTGAACCACCTTAGGCATGAAGGAAGGCACAGTACGAACCGTGACCCCCGACTCGGAAAACTGCAGAAATGGGTCTCGACAGGACAGCGCCTGGAGTTCTGACACCCGTCTCGCCAAAGTAATGGCCACCAGAAAAACGGCCTTTAGTGTCAAATCTTTCTCTGAAGCTCGCCGTAGCGGCTCAAAAGAGGAACCCTGCAGAGCCTTCAAAACTAGCCCCAGGTTCCAAGCTGGACAAGGTGCCTGCACGGGAAGACGGAGCCGAAGCACCCATCTAAGAAACCATGCCACATCTGGATGAGCAGCTAAAGACACGCCTGCAACCTTACCATGAAGGGAGGCCAATGCTGCCACTTGAACATGCAAGGAATTATAGGCCAAGTCTTTTTGTACACCATCCTGCAAAAGTCCAGAATCGGTGAGACAGGAGCAGCATGGGTGTGAATCACTTTTGAAACACACCAAGCCTCAAACTGGCGCCAGATCCTGGCATAAGCCACGGAACTGGACCGCTTGCGGGCCTGCAGGAGAGTGGAAATAACATTATTGGAATAGCCTTTGCCTCTCAATTGCGCCCTCTCAATAGCCATGCCGTAAGACCAAAACGGCAGGCGTCCTCCATGGTCCACGGTCCCTGCGACAACAGGTTCGGTACCAGAGGTAAAGGAAGGGGAGCCTCCACTAGCATCTGCGGAGGTCCGCATACCAGGCCCCCTGGGCCAATCGGGGCGATGAAAACCATTCTTTGGGTGAAGCCGAATCCGCAGGAGCACACGCCCTATCAAGGGCCACGGAAGGAACACATACCAGAAGCCCAGAGGTCAGGGTTGAGCCAAGGCATCCAACCCGACTGAGCGAGGATCTCTCCATCTGCTGAAAAGCACGGGACTTTGGCATTTGAGCTTGTCGCCATAAGATCCATTACGGGCTTGGCCCATTTGGCACATATCTGCAGGAATACTTCGTCTGCCAGTTCCCATTCCACTGGATCTATTTGATGCCTGCTTAGATAATCGGCTTCCACGTTGCTCTGACCTGCAATGTGAGCTGCCGACAGAAACTGTAGATGCAGCGCGGCCCAGTGGCAAATCTGTTCGGCCTGTGTGGCCAGCGCTCTGCACTGAGTGCCGCCTTGTCGGTTTATGTAGGCCACTGTTGTCGTGTTGTCCGACATCACTCTGACAGCCAATCCTTCCAGGGTCAAAGCGCCTGAAACACTGCTTTCAACTCTAGGCGATTGATGGACCACTCCGACTCGTCGGGTGTCCAAAGACCCTGGGCATGCTTCCCCTTGCAATGTGCGCCCCAGCCCTTCAGGCTGGCATCTGTCACCACTAGGCACCAATCGGGGAGCGCCAGCGGCATTCCTCGCCGCAGCATGCTGTCTGAGAGCCACCACTCCATGTTGAGTCGGGCCGCAGGGAGCCAAGAGATTCTGCATTGATAATCCTGAGATACTGGAGACCATCGTTGAAGCAGGGAATACTGCAGAGGTCTCAGGTGCGCTCTCGCCCAGGACACCAAATCCAAGGTGGTCGTCATCGATCCCAACAGCTGGAAAATGTCCCAAGCTCACGGGCGGGGCATCCTCAGGAGCAGACGGACCTGATTCTGAAGCTTGCACCGCCTTTGCTCGGGTATGAATACATATCCCGAGTCTGTGACGAACCGTGCCCCCAAATATTCTAGAGATTGTGAGGGGGTCAGGTGACTTTTGGCTACATTGACGACCCAGCCCAGAGATTGCAGTACTGAGACCACTCTGGCTGTAGCTTGATGGCATTCTGTTGCGGAGTCCGCTCTGATGAGCCAGTCGTCTAAGTATGGGTGAACCCGGATACCTTCTCGCCTGAGAAAAGCAGCTACCACCACCATTACCTTGGAAAAGGTTCGGGGAGCTGTGGCGAGGACAAAAGGCAAGGCCCGAAACTGGAAATGTTTTCCCATCACCGCAAACCGCAGAAACTTCTGGTGTGGGGGCCAAATTGGAATGTGCAACTAAGCTTCTTTCAGGTCCAGAGACGTGAGAAACTCTCCTGGCTGTACTGCCGCACTGAAGGAGCGCAGGGTTTCCATGTGAAAATGCTGCACTCTTAGGGACTTGTTTAATTCTTTTAAGTCCAGAATAGGGCGAAAAGACCCACCTTTTCGCGGCACCACAAGTAAATGGAGTAGCGGCCGCAGCCGAAATCGGCGGGAGGCACCGGGGGAAAACGCCCCCAATGTGAATCAAGCCTTGTAAGGTCTCCTCTACCGCCGCCTGTTTGGCAGCAGAACTGCATCGGGACTCCACAAACAAGTCTCTTATCGGGGCATCCTTCTATGATGAGGTCCAAGACCCACTGATCTGAGGTAATCTTGGCCCACTCCTCGAGAAAGAGGGAAAGACGTCCTCCTATAACAGGAATCGAGGAGGGGGCCGGCGCACCCTCATTGAGAGGGTCGCCCTTGAACTCCAGTCTTGAGCCTGCTGCTGCAGAACGTTTGTCCGAGCGAAAGGAGTTCCTCTGCTGAAAACCGGCCACGAGAAGTGGACCCAGCAGAATGCCCCGGGCGGTACCTTCTAGCTTCATGGAAGCGAGGTCTATAAGAGAAGTGAACCGCCTGACCCTTGGAGGGAGGCCGTGGCCTATCCTCGGGTAAGCGCTGGGGTTTAGCATCTCCCAGGCCTTTCACAATTTTCTCCAACTCTTCACCCAACAGGAGAAGGCCTTGAAAGGGCAACTTCACCAACCTTTGCTTAGAGGCCATGTCCGCCACTGCTACAGCCATCTGTTTAGCCGAAGCCCTGACAATATCAGAAAGGGCGTCAGTCAAAAATAACAAGGCAGACTCCATTCGTGGAGCCACTTCAGATAAGGGCTCCGTGTTCCACTGCCTGTTGCAACCATGCCAGGCAGGCTCCAGCAGCATAACAACTGCATGCAGACGCCCGAATAGTAAGACCAGCAATTTCACAGGACCGTTTAAGTGCTGATTCCAGTCTATGCGTCTTGCATGTCCTTCAGGGCAACACCTCCTTCAACCGGGAGGATAGTTCTCTTTGCCACAGCTGTGACTAGGGCATCCACCTTAGGCATTGCAAAGCGAGCCAAATGCTCCTCACTCAGAGGGTATAATTGCCCCATAGCCCTGGAAACTTTCAAAGGTCCTTCGGGGTCAGCCCATTGAGCTGAAATAAGCTCTTGGATGGAGTCATGCAAAGGAAAGGCTCGAGCAGGCTTTTTGGTACTTGCCATCCTCGGATTTCCAGAGGAGGCCACGCCACTCCCAGGATCTTCAATAGAGAGGACCTGTAAGACAATCTGAAATAAGCGCTGGCAGCTCCTCGCGGTGAAAAATCCTCACCAAGGACGGCTCATCTGGATCCAGTGGCCCTTCTGCACCTTCCTCTGGTTCCTCTGACCACGAGGGCCTGCCAGACCCCTCAGAGTCACCACATCCCGACTACGGGGGGAAAAAAGGGGGGTGCGCCACTCTCTGAAGGGGAATTTACCCTTCTGCGCTTCTTTTGTGGCCAGCTATCAGGGAAAAATGCCTCAGAGGGCAATCCCAGGCCTGCATCCACCGGAGGGGCAGTAAGGGGGGGCTGTAGAAAACCCCTGTGGCTGAGCTCTTTTAAGCATATATGCATTATGAAGCAATAATACAAGTCAGGGGAGAAAAACTCGCCCTGGGCACCCGGTTCCAGTCCGGGGCTAGTAGCTCTTTGGCCAGCCTCAATTCGAGGGCCCCCTCCGGTCTCCAGACCTTCCGCCTCACGGGGGTCATGCCATGTGGTGCTTTCAAAATGGCGCCCGCCTACCAGCTCCACCGAGCGGGAAGAATCATCGCTCGCCATGCTCGGGCCGGCTCTTACGCGTCTGAACAGCACGTTTTACAGAGCCCCGCTGCTGATCTGCGCTTGCCACACTTGGAACAGCGCTTAACACTCTCTGCAGCCATCGCCGGAAAAATTCAAACTGGCGGCTTCGCGCCAAAAACGATCGCGCGGGCCCTCCCCGGAGGAGTCAGAAAACACTCTTACCTCACTGGGACCGCTGTAGAAACTGAAGAAAACCTCTTGGTTTTTTTTTTTGTTTTTTTTTTTTAACGCTGTGAGGAAAGTAGAGAAACAGCAAAAGAGGCAATCAAATCAACTCCGGAGGTACAGAACAGTGGAAAGGAAGGGAAAGGCCAAAAGGATGGCATCCAGGGTCCAATGTGCCTGCATCCACCAAGTATAGAGTGGGAAAAGAGCAGGGAAAAGTGAAACTAATGTGCTCACATCCACTGGGGGGATGGGTAAGTAAGGCAGGGAAAGGGCTAACCTATGTGCCTTTAAAGTGAAGCTGCTATAGCCTCTAACACCCCGGCTAACTGGCAAGCCAGGAGCCACCCCCAGGCAGATTTTTTAAGGAGCTTGATCAAGCTGCAACCACCCTGCTTGGGGAGATAGAGAATACTGAAGAGGCAGTGGAGCTAGCTGACCATGTGGCACTGTGAATTTGAGTGCTCTCTATCTCCCCCTGCTGGTTGATGGCAACAACCCATATGTAATAGCTTCATCTGCTTGATGACAAGGAAGTAGCTATTCCAACCGTGACTCCTGGACAGGCAACATAGGACAACGTCAACCGACTTGTGAGAATAAGCAAGACTGATTATCCTCAGAAAAAAAGGAAATTCTGTTTCTATTCTCTTCCATATTAGACACAAACGGGGTGGAATAGCACAGACAAATTTTAAGAGCAAGTTTTCAATCCTTAAGACTTCAACCCATATTCCTTGCAATAAAAGTATGCCACCTAAATATATTTGAACTGCATCTTATCAACAAGTCAAATATTTAAGGCACAATTTTTGCACAACTGTGGGAATTTTCACACAATGCATACATTTGCAACTATAGTACTTTAAAATCCATACCAATGCTATTTTGCATTGACTGTAACCTCATAAAAACTTAGTTCTACGCCCACTAAAATCTATAACAGTACAAAGCCCAATGCCATGAGCATATTACTTACGAATAAAAAAGTTATTAAATTTTGACTTACCTTAACATTTCTAGTGGATTTGTCTCATGAACTTGATTTCCACATTTAGGGCAGTCGTTACTTTCTTCAAAGTGCTGTACAATGCAACTCTTACAAACTGAAATAAACAAATCCCTTAGTTTAGCTAAATAGATTGAATTCTGCAAACTTCCAAAGCCATGTAATTATCTAAATATCTAGAATAGAAAGCAACTTAACAATTAAAGACACGAGTCTAGGTTTCAGAATAACCACAATGAATATCCATAAAGAAAATAATTTTATAGAGTTAATTTTGCTTGTGTGTAAATGGCCTCTTACAAAATTTCACCAATTGATATAACTGCACATACTTTGTTCATAGGCATGTACAGGGATGGGTTATGGGCAGAACAAGGGCAAATTTGCAAGTATGTGCATTGATTAAGCAGGCTATTTATGCACACACTTAAATAATCAAGGCACAACAGTTACACCTGTTCTCGAGCAGGTTTAATTCCCATGCCTACAATATATGAACAACTTAAGCCACTTATTCTAGTATTTTACCAGGACAAGCCACACAAACTTCAAATAGCTGCCTGAAACGGCGCATACACTAGGGGCTCCCCTTATAAAATTACCCTGTAAGCGAGATGGAAAATGTTCCATTTCTAAATAGTCAATGTTTCACAAAAATTCATTATTGTAATGAATAGATGTCAATGCAAAATTAGCAAGTTTGGTAATTTCAAAGTTGTAATAAATGATTATCCGTATGAAGCGCATGAGGAAGTACACATGGAGGAAATTAGGGACTTACTGATAATTTTCTTTCCATAATTCTTCACACTATTCCAGGCAGGTGGAGACAGAAAACTCAGAACCAAGCTGTCCCACATGTACTCAGCCAGCTCAGTTCTCCAGTATTTACCTAAAACGAGCAGAAGGAATAATACCAAAAACCTCTACAACTTTAAAGGACCAAACAACCAGACTCCCGGGAGGTTCCCGGAGTCCTCTAAGAGAGAATGGTGACAGCCTGTGCACAAGTCAGAAATGCATGCCCCAGAAACAGGTCTATAGGTGGGCACCTAATGGAAAGAAAATGATCAAGTAAGTCCTAATTTCTCCTTTCATTACGTTAATTTCCACTATTCTAGGACAAGTGGGATTTCCAAAAGCAACCCCTAAACAGGGTGGGACCCTGGAGCCACCGCCTGGAGAACAGACGTCCTGAACGCCACCCTCTGAAGGGTCCTAATAATCCACCAGAAAAGCCCAGCAAATGTATGCAGCAACAACCATGTCGCTGCCCTGCAAATAGCCGCTGGGCCAATGAGGCAGAGCCGCCCAGGAGGATGCCAACCAACACGCAGAAAGCCAAAAACAGTAACCTACCAAATGGCAATGGGCCCAAGGACGCTATAAGACCCAAACTCTGTCGCCCCCAAAAAGGGTCCGAACAGACAAACCGAACACCAGAATGAAAGAAACGATTCTGACGGATGCCCAGAAGCCCCAGAAAAGTGAAATGCACCCCATCCCTCAGAGGATACACTGGAACCAACCCGCGCAGAAAAGAGAGGTATTGGTCAGAACCGATATCCAGCCCCTGACAATGGAAGAAGAGGTCCCGACAATGTAGTGCCTGGCACTTCGAACTCCAGTGCACCAAGGCAAGAGACATCAGAAACACTGTCTACAACGTGCGACCCTTACATTGGCCTTCCTGAGAGGTCCAAAGGAAGAGAGCAGCATAGTCCGCAGTACAGGGAAGAAAGACGACATTGAACACAACGCCCAAAGAGAAGCCAGCGAAGACCCACCCCCTTCAAAATGGAACTACTTCCGCATGGAAACCAAGGAAGAGGAGAAACACGGAACCAAACCCCTACACTGCATTCCAGGCCCCAAACATGTACGCCACACTTGGGCAATGGAGAGGAAGTTGAGCGCCCACAGCCTGCGCGGAAAGGCTGGAATGGACTCGGTGCTCTTAAAGGTGCGAGCTGAACCCACAACATACAGTTCAAAGCAACACACACGAACCACAAGGCCAGGGCTATATACCACTCATATCCTACCAAGGGCCAGGTCACAAGACTAATGGGAAGGAATCTGCCAAGAGAACCAGACCCTACCAAAGAAGGCCCAGAACCAGCAGAAGAAGGTGGACCACCACCCAAAAACAAGACCCTCTGCTACCAAGGTCGGTGCGGTCAGATTGTGGCGACGAGACCACATGTCCATCAGCGAGGAGCCATGCACCACTACGGCCGGCCTATCACAGGAAAAAGGAAAGAAACAGGTGCCCCACATCCAGCCCCCGCTGAAAAGGTACAGCTGGACCCAGAGCCCATGCTCCTGCGAGAGAAGGAAAAAAACTTTGGAACCTCAGCATGCACCCCAATTGTAAAGAGAAGGAGCTCGGGAACCCCCTGGTGACCCACGAGGAGCTGAAGGACTCTGGCACACAACTCCCCCACACCTGACCGAAGGCGGGACCGCTGAGGAAGTCTGCCACCCCATACAGGACCCCCTCAAAGTGTGCCTCTGACAAAGAGAGAGGCTCCACTGCTCAGGCCAGAAGCAGCCTGGCCTCTAATGCCAGCGGAGTGCAGAACGGCCCACCCCTGCATACAGCTGGGGGTCACTATTGCCACCCTGGTGGAGAAAACATGCAGCAGCGGACCATACAGCAACAGGGCAAGGACAGTCACCCAAAAGGATGGCATCCAGGGTCCACATCCCCCCAAATGTAAAGGGAGACGGAACTCTATGGGAGAGCATCTGCGGGAACAACCCCCAGTACACATCCTGCCTGGCGGACCAAGACTGGGAAATCCCAACAGAGAAGGGAGAACCACCACAGACACAGATGAGCCCTCTGGCAGGGAACCACCTCCATGGCCAAATACATGGACCCCAAGACCTGCCCACAGGCCCAGGCAATAGGACGGAAAACGCTGAGCGTCAGATGGATCCGCCTCACCAACAGCAAGCGCTGCACACACAGAGGAACCTCACTCCCCCTGAACACCGACAGAAGGAAGACACAGCCTCACCCGAAATGGTCCCAAGTCCAAAGACGGCAGCAGCTGATCGAAGGTCCAGATGCAAATACTGGAGCTGACTGCCCACAGCCAGGAAGCCTGTAGCCGAAGAAAAAACCCACCGATGAAGAGCAGGTACCAAGGAAGCCGACACCTCAACCCTCGAGATTAGACCGCTGTAGCGGAGCAACAAGGGAGACATCCACAACAGACTGCGGGAGTGGAGACCTTCATGAGAAAAACCACCACTCAGAAGAGAGAACACTGCAAACAGAGAGGATCCCCAGCTGAGTGCAGCCCTAAAGAGGCACCCCTGGAGATAGAACCACTGGACTCCAGGAACAGAGACGCTGAGGCCCAGAAATCCACAGCAGCCTGCAACTCCAATGAGAAAGTCCACCATAACAGGAAAGCCCAGGAGGAATCTGCAGGAGAAAACCACTGCAATTTTGAGGCACAGGAGGCAACCTACCACTCTGAATAGAGCAGACTACCATGATTGGAAGCCCAGAGGTGTCTGCAACCCTGAAGAGGGGAGACTGCTGCAGCTATGAAGATCAAAAGGAAACTGCTACTATAAAGAGAGGAGTGCCATAGCAATGAAGCCCAGGAGGCGCCTGCAACTCCAAAGACAAGACTGCCTCAGCCAAGAAGCCGAGAAAGCGCCTGCAACTCCAAATTACTTACTACTACTTATTTCTATAGTGCTACTAGAAGTACGCAGCACTGTTCACTTGAACATGAAGAGACAGTCCCTGCTCGACAGAGCTTACACACTAATTAGGACAAATAAGAGAAGGGAATTACTAAGGTGGTGATGATAAAATAAGGGTACTAAACAAGTGAGTAAGGGTTAGGAGTTAAAAGCAGCAACTCCGAAGAGGAGGCTGCCACAGCCGTGAAACCCAGGAGGCATCTGGACCTCTAAAGAGGAGACTGTCACAGTTGCAAAGCCCAGTAGGCATCTACAACTTCGCAAAGAGGAGACTGCCGCAGCCGTGAATCCCAGGAGGTGTCTACCGCTCCAAAGAGGTGAGACTGCCGTGTCTGGGAAGTCCAGGAGGCGGCTGCAACTCCAGACAGAGAGAAGACAGCAACACCAACAAGAGACTGTGGCAGATTTGCCAACATGCCGCAAACAGCTGAATCTACAGAGACTCACAGGTGCATGCAGAATAGAAGTGGCCATGCAGCTGAGACGCACAGGAAAGGGATGCCCCCAAAAGGGAGGCAACACTGCCACCCTGAAGCGTAGGAGAGGGCTTCAGGCCAAAGGATAAAAGATCACCACGGCCCTGATGAGAAGAGACTGCCATAAATCAGAGACCCCAGGAACAGAGCATAAAGATGGGAAATTAGGTTCTTACCTTGGTAATTTTCTTTCCTTTAGTCACAGCAGATGAATCCATTACGACTGGGTTGTGTCCACCTACCAGCAGGGGGAGATAGAGAACACTGAAAATCATAGTGCCTTTAGGATGGCTAGTTCCATCTGCCTCTCAGTATTTGAAGCTTCCAAAGCAGTGTTAATCCGCAAAGTAGCATAACATGAACTTTCCTCACCGCGAATGAACGCCCCAGAACAGGAGTAATAACACAAAGGAGGGACGAACTCAACCTCCTGTAGTAAAACAGAAATCCTAAAGATTGTTTTCCAACTTCTCCCAATGAGGGAACATTGTCTGCAGGAAAAACTGAACACAAAACAGAGTCAAACAGGGAAGGATCATGGATTCATCTGCTGTGACTAAAGGAAAGAAAATTACCAAGGTAAGAACCGAATTTTCCCTTCCTTGTCATCAGCAGCAGATGACTCCATTACGAATGGGATGTATCAAAGCAATCCCTAGATAGGGCGGGAACAAGCCACACCATGTGCCAGCACTTGTGCTCCAAAAAGCGCGTCCCTCCTGGCAGCCACATCCAGCCTGTAATGTCGGGCAAAAGAAAGCTTAGAAGCCCAAGTTGCTGCACTACATATCTCTTGAAGAGAGAGTGCTCCAGTTTCAGCCCAAGAGGAGGAAATCGCTCTTGTGGAATGAGCCTTAAAAGCGTCAGGCGGAGGCCGGCCAGACAGCAGATATGCAGAAAAAATGGCTTCCTTAAGCCAACGGGCTACAGTGGCTTTAGATGCTGGAGACCCTCTGCGAGAACCTGACAACAATACAAAAAGGTGATCAGAGGTCCTGAAAGCATTTGACATCTGTAGATACTGCAACAGAGTCCTGCGCACATCCAGGAGGTGCAACTGCCCAAAGGAGAGTGGAGATGACCTTGTTAGAATAGCCCTTGTCTCTCAATTGCGCCTTCTCAATAGCCATGCCGTAAGACCAAAGTGATATGGATCCTCCATGCTCACCGGGCCCTGTGTCAACAGGTTCGGAACCAGAGGCAAAGGAAGGGGAGCCTCCACCAGCATCCGCCGGAGGTCCGCATACCATGGCCGCCTGGGCCAATCCGGGGCAATGAGGATCAACACTCCTTGCACCACTCTCTAACGTGGAATTTACCAGTCTATGTTTTGCGTGCATCCAACGCTCAGGGGCATCCACTTCTGACATCTGCCCCGGGCCATCATCAGTCGGAGGGAGACCAGGTAGCAACGCAGTGTCAGACACCTGCGGCAGAGCTCTTTTCAGCATGAAGGCTTTATGTAAAATAAGCACAAACTCAGGGGAGAAAAACTCAGCCTGACCTCCTGTCTCCGAATTAGGAGCTATGGGGAACAGAGCTCCTCTGGTAACCTCAGCCCGAGGCGCCCCTCTGCTCACAGACTCCTCCGCAACCGCAGGGGCCAAGTCATGCGGCACTTCCAAGATGGCACCCGCTGCCAGCTCCATTGAGCGGGAAGACTCAATCACTCGCCATGCTCGTACTGGCTCTACCGTCTGTACAGCACATTTTACAGAGCCCCGCTGCTCATCTGCGCCTGCCACAAAAGGAACAGTGCTTAACTCCCTCAGTAGCCATCGCCGAAAAATGGCGGAATAAAATACAAAATGGCGGCTTCGTGCCAAAATCACCCCGATCAAAACGCCGTCCGCGGGCCCTCCCCAGAGGAGCTGAGTACCGCTCTTACCTCAAAGGACCGAGTCCACCGAGTTCCGGTCACGCTGCACGTAAATAAAAGCCTAGGAATAGCAGCGCATAAAAAGCGCATTTTTCTATTTTATTTTTACGCTGTGAGGAAAGTTGGAGGCAAACAGCTACAGAGGTACTCCAGAGGCAGTAGAGAGTGGGAAAGAAAGGCAGGGACAGGGCGAACCTATATGCCTACATCCACAAGGAGGAAGTGGGAAAGGCAGGGAAAGGGCGAACCTACGTGCCTGCATCCACAATGGGTAAGGCAGGGAAAGGGCGAACGTATGTGCCTTTAAAGTGGGCACCACCAGCCACAACACCCCAGCTCAACTGGCCAAGCACAGGAGCCTCCCCAGGCAGAAATTTCAAGGAGCTGAACAAGCTGCATCCTACCCTGCTGGGAGATAGAGAAATACTGAGAGGCAGATGGAGCTAGCCTTCCTAGAGGCACTATGGTTTTCATTGTTCTCTATCTCCCCCTGTTGGTAGGTGGGCACAACCCATTCGTAATGGATTCATCTGCTGCTGATAAGGAATTTTTTTTTTTTAATGCTGCAAGTTTATCGGCACTACTGCACTGCCAGAATTTTTTTTTTCCATCGTTGCCTGGAGGCAGGAAAGAACACAAGATACCTCAGCAACACTTCAGGCAAGTGGGGGCTGGTGGGGGGTGCATAGGGTGGGGACATGGCACCACCAGGTGTACCTTTCTCACCATGCAGGGAGACCTGAACCTCAAGAAATGCTCAACTGGGCCCAGGGGATGGGCCAGAAGTCATCAATGCACAGCTGAAGGATATGACCCTTCACCTGCTAGATGAGAGAATACTGAGGTTTAGGTGGCTGCATATGACCACATATAGTGGACATAACCTACAAGGTCTCTGGATTGATCTGTGGGTTGCTATGGAAGTCAGAGTTAACAGTTTGCAAGATTGCCTGTATATGGCTGAGGAGTATTATTAATGATTATTTGGTTGACTATATACGAGATATGAGTAACAAACCCCGGGGAGGGTGGGTGGGACTATAAGTTCCAATGATTCAGCAAACTCCCCTATCAAAATTTTTATCTAGGAGAGGCAAAGCAATGAGTTTCATACAAATTCTGCTAGAATCTAACTTTTCTCCTTTAAATCCAAATATTCTCAATAAATATAGCAATTTCTTCACTGTAACTACAAATTAACCAGCTGTAAGGAAAGCCACTTTTATTTTAAACCTTGAAGAGCTTGTCCACAGGTCAGTAACTAAAGTTAGAATACTACAGCAAGAGTTAGCAGTGTGAAGGACAAGAAACAGTTTGAAAGACCTATCCTCTCTACTATCTGAGCTAGGCAGAAAGGGAGAGATAGTTGTTTTTTTCCTCTCTTTCTTTTTTAGGGTCTATGTTAGAAGATAGCAGTTCACCACAATATAGATTCACAGTCAGCACAAGATGAAGGCCTGCTGGCTCATTGGTTATTTTTGTATTCCAACTACTCCACTCTTATTTGATACCTTGATCTCTCTTGTCACCGGTTTTCGTTACCTAGGTGTGCTTCTTGATTCTAATCTTTCTTTCAAGCCTCAAATCTCTGCTCTATGTATATCTCGGTTTTTTCTTTTGCACCAGCTGAGATCAGTCCGTTCTTTATTTGATCATAATACATTTCACTCTCTAATTCTTTTCCTCTATGACCTGCTTGGATTATTATAATATCATTTATGTAGGGATTTCTAATCCATTACTCAATAGATTACTGACATTGTAAAATACAGCGTCTCCTCCATCATCAACTGAAATTTGATCATTGCTCACCTGCTTTGAAAGACCACCACTGGTTACCACTAACTTATCGTATTCAATTTAAAGCGCTGCTTTTGGCTTTCAAAGCTTTCCAATAGGGTAAACCCTTGTATCTTTCTTCTATGAAAATACCATATTCTTTGTCACATGTCTTGTGATCTATTAACGATCACCGCATGGTATTACCAGAGCCTCATTCCGCCCAACTAGAAATCACACGTCATGGTGCTTTTTTCTTTGTTGCTCCAAAACTTTGGAATTCTATGCCATGACTATACGTAGTGAATGTAATTTAAAAAAAATTTGAAGCTCTCTTAAAAGCATGGCTATTCCAAAAGGCAACGTGTAATTAAACTCTGGAATTCGTTGCCAGAGAACGTGGTAAAGGCGGTTAGCTTATAGGAGTTTAAAAAGGGTCTGGACGGCTTCCTAAAGGAAAAGTCCATAGACAGTTATTAAATTTGGGGAAAATCTACTGCTTATTTCTGGGATAAGCAGCATAAAATGTATTGAGTTTTTTTGGGATCTTGCCAGGTACTTGTGACCTGGATTGGCGACTGTTGGAAACAGGATGCTGGGCTTGATGGACCTTTGGTCTGTCCCAGTGTGGGACTTATGTACAGGTACCTGGGAGACAGCAGGTATAAATGTCAGCTCCAAATGTGGATGCTATTTAAATTTATGTATTTCTCCTGTGTGCATATTTTCTTTTCTATCGTTTATTGCATGTCTTTTCTTATGCTTTTGGTTTTTATTTGTAAACCGCTGTGGTCTGTCCGTCAGCTACAGCAGTATATCAACTTTTGAATAAATAAATAAAGGAATAAAAGTCTAGAGACAGATGGGAAAATTAGGTTCTTACCTTGGTAATTTTCTTTCCTTTAGTCACAGCAGATGAATCCATTACGAATGGGTTGTGTCCACCTACCAGCAGGGGGAGATAGAGAACACTGAAAACCATAGTGCCTCCTGGACAGCTAGCTCCATCTGCCTCTCAGTATTTGAAGCTTCCAAAGCAGTGATAAACCGCAAAGTAGCATAACATGAACTTTCCTCACAGCGAACGAACGCCCCAGAACAGGAGCAATAACACAAAGGAGGGACGAAGTCAACCTCCTGTACTAGAACAGAAATCCTAAAGATTGTTTTCCAACTTCTCCCAATGAGGGAACATTGTCTGCAGGAAAAACTGAACACAAAACAGAGTCAATCAGGGAGGGATCATGGATTCATCTGCTGTGACTAAAGGAAAGAAAATTACCAAGGTAAGAACCTAATTTTCCCTTCCTTGTCATCAGCAGCAGATGAATCCATTACGAATGGGATGTATCAAAGCAATCCTTATATAAGCCGGGAACAAGCCACACCACGCACCAGCACTTGTGCTCCAAAAAGCGCGTCCCTCCTGGCAGCCACATCCAGCCTGTAATGTCGGACAAAAGAGAGCTTATTTATTTATTTACAGCATTTATATCACACTGTTTCCCACCCAGGGGTAGGCCCACTGTGGCTTACAACAATCTACATAAAACAC